>NC_086322.1:98338653-98706153 GCF_036172605.1 Pelobates fuscus
ACTTTGAACAAATTCTTCAGCTTCATCCAAATCCCCCTCCCAAATGATCAAAATGTCATCGATGAAGCGCTTGTAAAATCTCAGATGACTCTTCAAGATTGGGTTATTAAGAATATTGATATGTTCCCATAGGCCCATAAAGATGTTGGCATATGCTGGGTCAAAACATGCTCCCATTGTCGTCCCCTTCTTCTGTAAATAAAATTGCCCGTTAAAACAAAAATAATTGTGGGTCAAAATAAATGATATGCTCTCTACAATTGCTTCAACTTGAGATACTGGAAGAAGGGGGTCTTCCAACAGGAAGTACTTGACCGCTTTCAAACCTAAATGATGGTCAATGTTGGAGTATAGGGCTGCCACATCAATAGTTAACCAACAAAAATTGTCCTGCCATACGACGTCTTGCATTAAAGACAACACATGCCCTGTGTCTTTAATGTATGAAGGTAAATGGATCATAATTTTTTGAAGATGAATATCTACCCATTTGGAAAGTGGTGCAGTGAGGGAACCAATGGATGAAATGATGGGTCTCCCTGGTGGGTTAATGAGTGACATGTATCTTTGGGAGAAAATAAAAAATGTGGATATTGCCCTCACTGGAGAGAAGAAATCCCTTTTCCAATTTATTTGGGAAACTTATTTATATATTTTTTTACATTTGAATCTACCATGGCATTAACCCAGTATTTATGCCAGTTCCTTTATTGATCTCTAACTTGGCGGTTATTGTGGTGTCAACGTTATAGTGGTCACTAGTGATGTACCGAACTGTCCGCCGGCGAACAGTTCCCGGCGAACTTAACGTGTTCGCGTTCGCCGCCGCGGGCGAACACATGGGCGGTTCGATCCGCCCCCTATTCGTCATCATTGGGCAAACTTTGACCCTGTGCCTCTCGGTCAGCAGACACATTCCAGCCAATCAGCAGCACTCCCTCCCTTCCACACCCTCCAACCTCCCTCCCAGCATCCATTTTCGATTCATTCTGAAGCTGCATGCTTAGTGAGAGGAGGGAAAGTTTAGCTGCTGCTGATTAGATAGGGAAATTGATAGCTAGGCTAGGGTATTCAGTGTCCACTACAATCCTGAAGGACTCATCTGATCTCTGCTGTAAGGACAGCACCCCAAAAAGCCCTTTTTAGGGCTATAACATCAGGCTGCTTTTTTTTTTTTTCCTGTGTAATGTAATTGCAGGTGCCTGCCTGCCAGCTTCTGTGTGAGGTTCACATTGGATACTGTGCCTACTTGCCCAGTGCCACCACTCATATCTGTTTTAACAATTGGTTAAGCTTTAGATTTTAAATAAATAATTTGTTTTCACTGTAATAGAAGAGCAGTTGCCTTCCTGCCAGCTTCTGTGTCAGGTTGGATGCCTTGCCCATTTGCACAGTCAGTGCCACCACTCATATCTGTTTTAACAATTGGTTAAGCGTTAGATTTCAAATAAATAATTTGTTTTCACTGTAATAGAAGAGCAGTTGCCTGCCTGCCAGCTTCTGTGTCAGGTTGGATGCCTTGCCCATTTGCACAGTCAGTGCCACCACTCATATCTGTTTTAACAATAGCTTAAGCTTTAGATTTTAAAGAGGACAGGTGTCAATGTTAGGTGATTTCTGCCCTTTATGGATTAAAAGCAGACTCTGCATCAACTGTGTAATTTTCCATGGGAGTTTTGCCATGGATCCCCCTCCGGCATGCCACAGTCCAGGTGTTAGTCCCCTTGAAACAACTTTTCCATCACTTTTGTGGCCAGAAAGAGTCCCTGTTGGTTTTAAAATTCGCCTGCCCATTGAAATCAATGGCGGTTCGCGCGGTTCGCCGGTTCGCGAACATTTGAGGAAGTTCGCGTTCGCGAACCGAAAATTTCGGGTTCGCGACAACACTAGTGGTCACTATTTTAGTATTATTTGTTTATTTTTCATTGGAGCGCTCACATACCAGATATATGTTTTTCTAGTTTAATTACACAAGTCGCTCTCCTGTATGTGATGCAGCCCTGCCTCTAGTGATTTATTGTATCGATTTAATATTCTTATTCTCATTGTCAGGTCCATTATATTTGTATTATTATTTATTATTCACTGTGTGTTAAGTAGTACTATTCCTATCAGTTTAATCCCTGTTACGTTCCCTATCAGGGGACGTGTATATAAGGCATCGATTTTAGGAAGCGGGAGATGGAAAAAGATGCTTGGTCGGTCCTCCTACTTCAAATTTGGGGCACTGCGCGTGCAATCTAATGTGCCACCAGATAGGAGTGGTGTGTTAAGTAGTACTATTCCTATCAGTTTAATCCCTGTTACATCCTCTTTCAGATAGGTGACAACGAGCACCCTGGGATGCCTGTTGTGGTTGGTCTTCCTCCTCCTCCTCAAAGTCACATTCCTCCTCTAACTCCTCTTCCTCGCAATCATCTTCCAGCGTTGCCGCAGGTCCAGCAAGCGATGCTGATAAGGCTGTTTCTGGTGGTGATGGTGACCACAACTCTTCCTCTTCATGCTCATCTACGGCCTGATCCAGCACTCTTCGCAGGACACGCTCCAGGAAGAAAACAAATGGTATGATGTCGCTGATGGTGCCTTCGGTGCGACTGACTAGGTTTGTCACCTCCTCAAAAGGACGCATGAGCCTACAGGCTCTGCGCATGAGCGTCCAGTAACGTGGCAAAAAAATTCCCAGCTCCGCAGAGGCTGTCCTAGCAACCCGGTCATACAAATACTCGTTAACGGCTTTTTCTTGTTGGAGCAGGCAGCCGAACATTAGGAGTGTTGAATTCCAACGTGTCGGGCTGTCGCAAATCAAGCGCCTCACTGGCATGTTGTTTCGCCACTGGATATCGGAAAAGTGCGCCATGGCCGTGTATGAATGCCGGAAATGGCCACACACCTTCCTGGCCTGCTTAAGGACGTCCTGTAAGCCTGGGTACTTATGCACAAAGCGTTGTACGATCAGATTACTCACATGTGCAATGCACGGCACATGTGTCAACTTGCCCAAATGCAATGCCGCCAACAAGTTTATTCCGTTGTCACAAACCACTTTGCCGATCTCCAGTTGGTGTGGAGACAGCCACTGATCCACCTGTGCGTTCAAGGCGGACAAGAGTGCTGGTCCGGTGTGACTCTCTGCTTTCAGGCAAGTCAACCCCAAGACGGCGTGACACTGCCGTATCCGGGATGTGGAACAGTACCTGGGGAGCCGGGGGGTGCCGTTGATGTTGAGCAAGACGCAGCAGCAGAAGAGGACTCAGCCGAGGAGGTTTGGAAGAGGATGGAGTAGGAGGAGTAGAGGAGGTGGCAGCAGGCCTGCCTGCAAGTCGTGGCGGTGTCACCAACTCCTCTGCAGAGCCACGCATTCCATGCTTGGCAGCAGTCAGCAGGTTTACCCAATGCGCAGTGTAGGTGATATACCTGCCCTGACCATGCTTTGCAGACCAGGTATCAGTGGTCAGATGGACCCTTGCCGCAACACTGTGTGCCAGACATGCCACTACTTCCTTTTGCACAATCGAGTACAGGTTGGGGATTGCATTTTGTGAAAAGAAATTTCGTCCGGGTACCTTCCACTGCGATGTCCCAAAAGCTACACATTTTTTGAACGCCTCAGACTCCAGCAGCTTGTATGGTAAAAGCTGGCGGGCTAAGAGTTCGGACAAGCCAGCTGTCATCACTGGCTTCTTACACTCAAACATGTCCTTGACAGACACCTGACTGTGGGCAGATGAGCAGGAACTGCTCAAGGCGAGAGACGGAGGGGCAGATGGTTGAGAGGGGGCAAGGAGGACAGCAGTGGTTAACGTGGCTGAAGATGCTGGACCAGGAGAAGGATGGCGGCTTTGAGTTTGTGTGCTGCTTGTACTCATGTGTTGATCCCATAGACGTTTGGGATGTGCGATCATGTGCCTTCGCAAAGCAGTTGTACCTAGGTGGGTGTTGGACTTCCCACGACTTCTTTTGGCACAGGTTGCAAATTGCATCGCTGTTGTCAGAGGCAGACACACAAAAAAATGCCACACTGCTGAGCTCTGCAATGACGGCATTCTGGTGGTGGCAACAGCATGCGTTGATTGGCGTGCTGTCTGGCTGACCCCGGGTGCCGATGCATGCTGTCTGACTGTGCCACTAGCTCCTTGCCACGACCTCCCCCTGCTTCCAACTCGTCTCCTCCTCCGCCTCTCTGTCTCCCAATCTGAACTTTCCCCCTGTTCTTCTTCTCTTCTAGCGGGCACCCACGTGACATCCACGGACGCATCGTCATCATCAACCGCTTCACTTGTATCTGACAACTCAGCAAAGGAAGCAGCAGTGGGTACAACATCATCATCATCACACCGTACGTGTGTAATGCTGCCTGACTGAGACATATCCCTGTTATCTACATCCTCTGGCAATAATGGTTGAGCATCACTCATTTCTTCCAACTGATGTGTAAATAACTCCTCTGACATACCAAGTGAAGCGGCTGTGGTGCTAGTGTTGGTGGTGGCGGCAGGCGGGCGAGTGGTAACTTGAGAGGTGCCCAAAGCTAAGCTGGAGGAGGATGGTGCGTCGAGGTTCCGAGCGGAAGCTGTAGAAGATTGGGTGTCCTGTGTTAGCCAGTCAACTATGTCCTCAGAACTTTTCAAGTTCAGGGTACGTGGCCTCTGAACACTGGGCATTATTCTAGGGCCAAAGGGAATCACAGAACCACGACCACGACGGCCCCTGCGGGGTGGCCTGCCTCTGCCTGTCATTTGTTTTCGATTAGTGGTACTATGCGTGCAAGCTACTGTGACAACAGATATGAGTGGCACTGTGCACTGGCAGAAGTTGGCAGAGTAGATGCTGTAGGCCTGACACACACGCTTGCAGACAACTAACTGCTATTCAATCTATTACAGTCAAAATTTTTATTTTTTTTTTTAAATGTACACTACTGTTACACCAGATATGAGTTGCACTGGTGTGACACTGTGCCCTGGCAGGCCCTGAAACACACACTCATGAAGGAAACTGACTGCTATTATATTACAGTCCAAAAAGTTTTTTTTTTTTTTTAAATGCAAGCTATTGTGACACCAGTGAGTGAGTGGTGGTACTGGGCAGGCCCTGAAACGCACACTAGTGAAGGAAACTGACTGCTATTATATTACAGTCAAAAAAGTTTAGTTTTTTATAAATGCAAGCTATTGGGACACCAGTGAGTGAGTGGTGGCACTGGGCAAGTGGGTACAGTATACGCTTTGAGCCTGACACACACGCTAGCAGACAACTAACTGTTATTCAATCTATTACAGTCAAAATTTTATTTTTCTTAAAACATGTACACTACTGTTACACCAGATATGAGTTGCACTGGTGTGACACTGTGCCCTGGCAGGCCATGAAACGCACAAGTGTGAAGGAAACTGACTGCTGTTATATTACATTCCAAAAAGTTTTTTTTTCGTTAAATGCAAGCTATTGTGACACCAGATATGAGTGGTGGCACTGGGCAAGTGGGCACAGTATACGCTGCGAGCCTGACACACACGCTGGCAGACAACTAACTGCTATTCAATCTATTACAGTCAAAATTGTATTTTTTTTTTTAAATGTACCCTACTGTTACACCAGATAAGAGTTGCACTGGTGTGACACTGTGCCCTGGCAGACCCTGAAACGCACACTAGTGAAGGAAACTGACTGCTATTATATTACAGTCCAAAAAGATTTTTTTGTTTAATGCAAGCTATTGTGACACCAGTGAGTGAGTGGTGGCACTTGGGCAGGCCCTGAAAAGCAGACTAGTGAAGGAAACTGACTGCTATTATACTACAATTAAAAAAGTTGTTTTTTGTTTAAATGCAAGCTATTGTGACACCAGTGAGTGAGTGGTGGCACTGGGCAAGTGGGCACAGTATATGCTGTGAGCGTGACACACAGGCTGGCTGGCAGGCAGGCAACTGCAATTACATTACACAGAAAAAAAAGCAGACTGATGTTCTAGCCCTAAAAAGGGCTTTTTGCGGTGCTGTCCTTACAGCAGAGATCAGATGAGTCCTTCAGTACTGTAGTGGACACTGAATACACTAGCCTAGCTATCAATTTCCCTATCAAATCACCAGCAGCTACACTGTCCCTACTCTAATGTAAAATTGATGCTGTCCAGGAGGTGGGAGGGTCTGCTGCTGAATGGCTGGAATGTGTCTGCTGACTGTGAGGTACAGGCCAGGGTCAAAGTTTACTCAATGATGATGAATAGGGGGCGGACCGAACAGCGCATGTGTTCGCCATCCGTGGCGAACGCGAACAAGCGATGTTCGCCAGGAACTATTCGCCAGCGAACAGTTCGGGACATCACTATTCTCCGCCTTTAATATATGCCGTTGCTTATGTTATACAATATTTTACATGCAATAGAGAATATAAAGAAAATATTTTGCATTGTATAAACGGAGTATGTGTTACTCATTACGAAGTGTTTATTAGTCTACAGTGTTTTTACTGAGTGGATTTTTACAACTCATTAAAAATCACAGACTGAAAAATAAGTAAATGCAGCAAAGAGAAACATAGCTAATGAAATGGTTACATTAATTACATGTTTTCACAAAACACTCCTTTATAGACAATATTATACATATAAAGTATGCTGCCGATATAAATGCTAATTGCTATCAACATATAATGATATATAATCATTGCTCACAAAATATTGCTGTTAGTTAATAAATAGCATTATTGATACCATATCAATTATGTAGAGTAAACTATGTTATTGATGATAAACATTCATAGGGATTCGCAGAAATTTATATAGGACAATTATAAACCAGCCCTGAGAGGCTGTCTGGAGCTAATGGACGCACAGAGCACAGCCGCCCAGGCTGACATACTCATCTGCGACTCTCCCAATATGGCTGCAGCCACGTGTCCTCGTGGTACCAGCAAAGCATGGCAGGATATTGAGTCTAAGCTAGACAGACTCTTTAATCAATTTTGGAAGCAAATAACAAGCAGGAAGCCCCAACAAGCTCCACCACAGCCCCAACAAGCTCCACCACAGCTAAGAGAAGCAGTCCCCATTAATATCCACCAACGCAAAAGGCGTTGAAGATGGGACCGGAGGCACAAACAGAAATGCAGAGCTTGCCCAATGTCAAGCACTCGCCTCCACCTTAAGCCACCACAATCCCGCACCGGACGTGAAGCACCACCGGGACAGATCCGACCACCCGACAAAACAAGCTTCCACCACCTCAAGCCACGAACCCGGCACTCAGCCAGAGACTTGCCTTTTTTCCTGGTATCAGGGACTCCCACGGTCTGCACCTAGCATCCAGAAGGGATCGGATGAGCACAAGCAGTAAACAGCAGCCTGCCAAGCATGTCCCACTATAGCCGATCCTCCACACCATGCCTTTGATCACATGAACTGCTCTCTGCACATTAACTAATCGTAAAGTAATTATTTCATCTCCTAAAGAGTTTATTGTCGTAGTTCCTTACATGCCTTTACCTTAACCGTTCATGTATTATGTTATTCACTAGTCTCATCTCATGGGGCGACTCACACTTGATTTATAACTAGTGGTGGAGCTGCTGATATAAATACACAGTTGATAACGTGCAAGCTACACCCTTAACATGACAGCCATCTTTCACAACAATGTACTGCTATATACTCATACCCTCAGTGCAACTAGCCATGATATACGCACGTTCAGCCTAGCATGCTCAAATATAACACACTTCTGTCTAAAAAAAAAATAAAAAAAAATACAAATACAAATACAAAGAAAAAAAAAGAATGCAGCTTCCGAATGAATCTAAAATGGATGCTGTCCAGGAGGTGGGAGGGTCTGGGAGGGAGGGTCTGCTGCTGATTGGCTGGAATGTGTTTGCTGACTGTGAGGTACAGGGTCAAAGTTTACTCAATGATGATGAATAGGGGGCGGACCGAACATCGCATATGTTCGCCATCCGTGGCGAACGCGAACAAGCTATTTTCGCCAGGAACTATTTGCCAGCGAACTTTTCGGGACATCTCTATTCAACAACCTTAGATCGGTAATAGTGTCAGTTAGACAACTAAGCAAGTCTTCCACCACTATATATAATTGTAACTATTTATTTACTGATAGCATACTGCACTGGTGCTAGGGGTTAAAGCAGCAAATTAGAAGTTCTCATTAGGGGCATATTCACTGGACCCACAGTGTCTATATCACAATTAATGCCGCTTTTTCTTCACCCTCTTAGAGTGTTAACCCTAACATCAGAACTCATTTTAAAGTCAGTTTACCAAATTTGGAAGATTGCAAATTTAGTGAATAACTTCTAATATTTTCCTACAGATTGCCTAACATTTCCCTTAAATAAAGTTTTCAATAATTAAAATATATAACTAAATTAGACTTTAGAATACACCAGTTAGTGGAACTACATTTGACAGCATTACATATAAAATGTTAACTGGCTATTTTAAGCTAGTAAGCAAACATGAAATGCATCATAACCGATTGGTTTATAATTGTCCTATATAAATTTCCACGAATCCCTATGAATGTTTATCATCAATAACATAGTTTACCCTACATAATTGATATGGCATCAATAATGCTATTTATTAACTAACAGCAATATTTTGTGAACAATGATTAGATATCATTATATGTTGATAGCAACTAGCATTTATATCGGCAGCATACTTTATATGCATAATATTGTCTATAAAGGAGTGTTTTGTGAAAACATGTAATTAATGTAACCATTTCATTAGCTATGTTTCTCTTTGCTGCATTTACTTATTTTTCAGTCTGTGATTTTTAATGAGTTGTAAAAATCCACTCAGTAAAAACACTGTAGACTAATAAACACTTCGTAATGAGTAACACATACTCCGTTTATACAATGCAAAATATTTTCTTTATATTCTCTATTGCATGTGAAATATTGTATAAAATAAGCAACGGCATATATTAAAGGTGGAGAAAAGTGATGTCCCGAACTGTTCGCTGGCGAATGGATGGCGAACACATGCGCTGTTCGGTCCGCCCCCATTCATCATCATTGAGTAAACTTTGACCCTGGCCTGTACCTCACAGTCAGCAGACACATTCCAGCCATTCAGCAGCAGACCCTCCCACCTCCTGGACAGCATCAATTTTACATTCATTGTGAAGCTGCATTCTTAGTGAGAGGAGGGACAGTGTAGCTGCTGCTGATTTAATAGGGAAATCGATAGCTAGGCTAGTGTATTCAGTGTCCACTACAGTCCTGAATGACTCATCTGATCTCTGCTGTAAGGACAGCACCCCAAAAAGCCCTTTTTAGGGCTAGAACATCAGTCTGCTTTTTTTTCCCTGTGTAATCTAATTGCAGTTGCCTGCCTGCCTGCCAGCGTGTGTGTCAGGCTCATAGCGTATACTGTGCCCACTTGCTCAGTGCCACTACTCATATCTGGTGTCACAATAGCTTGCATTTAAAAAAAAAAAATACTTTTTTGACTGTAATATAATAGCAGTCAGTTTCCTTCACACGTGTGCGTGTCAGGGCCTGCCATGGCACAGTGTCACACCAGTGCAACTCATATCTGGTGTAACAGTAGTGTACATTAAAAAAAAACTAGAAATTTGACTGTGAAATAATAGCAGTCAGTTTCCTTCACACGTGTGCGTTTCAGGGCCTGCCAGGGCACAGTGTCACACCAGTGCAACTCATATCTGGTGTAACAGTAATGTTCAGAGGCCACGTACACTGAACTCGAAAAGTTCTGAGGTCATAGTTGACTGGCTAACACAGGATACCCAATTTTCTACAGCTTCCGCTCGGAACCTTGACGCATCATCCTCCTCCAGCTTAGCTTCGGGCACCTCTCAAGTTACCACTCGCCCGCCTGCTGACACCACCAACACTAGCACCACAGCCGCTTCACTTGATATGTCAGAGGAGTTATTTACACATCAGTTGGAAGAAATGAGTGATGCGCATCCATTATTGCCAGAGGATGTAGATAACAGGGATATGTCTCAGTCAGGCAGCACTACCCACATGGACGTACGGTGTGATGATGATGATGCGGTACCCGCTGCTGCTTCCTTTGCTGAGTTGTCAGATACAAGTGAAGCGGTTGATGATGACGATGC
Organism: Pelobates fuscus; assembly: GCF_036172605.1. Taxonomy (NCBI): domain Eukaryota; kingdom Metazoa; phylum Chordata; class Amphibia; order Anura; family Pelobatidae; genus Pelobates; species Pelobates fuscus. The sequence goes on from NC_086322.1 coordinate 98,348,766, forward strand.
GTCCGTGGATGTCACGTGGGTGCCCGCTAGAAGAGAAGAAGAACAGGGGGAAAGATGGGGAGACAGAGAGGAGGAAGCAGGGGGAGGTCATGGCAAGGAGCTAGTGGCACAGTCAGACAGCATGCATCGGCACCCGGGGTCAGCCCGACAGCACGCCAATCAACGTATGCTGTGTCCACCACCAGAATGCCGTCATTGCAGAGCTCAGCAGTGTGGAATTGTTTTTGTGTGTCTGCCTCTGACAACAGCGATGCCATTTGCAACCTGTGCCAAAAGAAACTGAGTCGTGGGAAGTCCAACACCCACCTAGGTACAACTGCTTTGCGTAGGCACATGATCGCACATCACAAACGCCTATGGGATCAACACATGAGTACACGCAGCACACAAGCTCAAAGCCTTCCTCCTCCTGGTCCAGCATCTTCAGCCACGTCAACCACTGCTGTCCTCCTTGCCCCCTCTCAACCATCCACCCCTCCGTCTCTCGCCTTGAGCAGTTCCTGCTCATCTGCCCACAGTCAGGTGTCTGTCAAGGACATGTTTGAGCGTAAGAAGCCAATGTCAGAAAGTCACCCCCTTGCCCAGCGTCTGACAGCTGGCTTGTCTGAACTATAAGCCCGCCAGCTTTTACCATACAAGCTGGTGGAGTCTGAGGCGTTCAAAAAATTAGTAGCTATTGGGACACCGCAGTGGAAGGTACCCAGACAAAATTTATTTTCACAAAAGGCAATCCCCAACCTGTACTCGATTGTGCAAAAGGAAGTAATGGCATGTCTGGCACACAGTGTTGGGGCAAGGGTCCATCTGGCCACTGATACCTGGTCTGCAAAGCATGGTCAGGGCAGGTATATCACCTACACTGCACATTGGGAGGAGTTGGTGACACCGCCACGACTTGCAGGCAGGCCTGCTGCCACCACCTCTACTCCTCCTACTCTTCCATAACCTCCTCGACTGAGTCCTCTTCTGCTGCTGCGTCTTGCTCCACATCAACGGCACCCTCCCAGCTCCCCAGGTACTATTCCACATCCCGGATACGGCAGTGTCACGCCGTCTTGGGTTTGACTTGCTTGAAAGCAGAGAGTCACACCGGACAAGCACTCCTGTCCGCCCTGAATGCACAGATGGAAAAGTGGCTGACTCCGCAGCAACTGGATATCAGCAAAGTGGTTTGTGACAACGGGACAAATTTGTTGGCGGCATTGAAGTTGGGCAAGTTGACACATGTGCCGTGCATGGCACATGTGTGTAATCTGATCGTACAACGCTTTGTGCATAAGTACACAGGCTTACAGGACGTCCTGAAGCAGGCCAGGAAGGTGTATGGCCAATTCAGGCGTTCCTACACGGCCATGGCGCACTTTGCAGATATCCAGCAGCGAAACAACATGCCAGTGGGGCGCTTGATTTGCGACAGCCCGACATGTTGGAATTCAACACTCCTAATGTTCAACCGCCTGCTCTAACAAGAAAAAGCCGTTAATGAATATTTGTATGACCGGGGTGCTAGGACGTTTTTTTGCCACGTTACTGGACGCTCATGCGCAATGCCCAATGCATGCGTCCTTTTGAGGAGGTGACAAACCTAGTCAGTTGCACCGAAGGCACCATCAGCGACATCATACCATTTGTTTTCTTCCTGGAGCGTGCACTGCGCATGTAATCTAATGTGCCACCAGATAGGAGTGGTGTGTTAAGTAGTACTATTCTTATCTGGTGGCACATTAGATTGCACACGCAGTGCCCCAAATTTGAAGTAGGAGGACCGACCAAGCATCTTTTTCCATCTCCCGGTTCCTAAAATCGATGCCATTTACACGTCCCCTGATAGGGGACGTAACAGGAATTAAACTGATAGGAATAGTACTACTTAACACACCTTATAATAACGCAGAGAGAGGCAATGCAGAGAGAGGAGTCTGAAGAAGAGGATTCAGAGGAGGAAGGTGGCTTTGAGGAGGTGGAAGACCAAACACAGCAGGCGTCCCAGGGGGCTTGTTGTCACCTTTCGGGGACCCTTGGTGTTGTACGTGGCTTGGTGGAGGAAGAGACCTTCAATGACATCAGTGAGGACAAGAAACGGGACATGGCTAGCTTGGTATCCAACCATGTGCAAATGGGGAGTTTGCGGTTGTGCAAATGGACTGTTTGCGTTGTTTGCGGTGCTTTAAACGGGGAGTTTGGTCTGTCACTGTGAAGCAGGCGTAACCCTTACACTACCTGATTGATACAACATCATACCTGATGTTTTAAAGCAGGTTATTCCAAACAATTTAAGAATGTTAGGTGATTTATGCCCTTTATGGATTAAATCCAGACTGTGCATCAACTTTGTAATTGTCCATGGGAGTTTTGCCATGGATCCCCCTCCGGCATGCCACAGTCCAGGTGTTAGTCCCCTTGAAACAACTTTTCCATCACTATTGTGGTCAGAAAGAGTCCCTGTGGGTTTTAAAATTCGTCTGCCTATTGAAGTCTATGGTGGTTTGCCCGGTTCGCGAACATTTGCGGAAATTCGCGTTCATCGTTCGCGAACGGAAAATGTTATGTTCACGTCATCTCTATTGTTGAACACTTAACAAATTTATGTTGAGCCTCCAAGGGACATGTATTGCCCTGGGGGATGTGTAATGCCTGCCCTGTTCCCCTCTTACAAATATAATGGGTAAAAGGGGGCCTTATTCATTTTTGAGAATCTAGCAAACCTCGTAATGCCAGGGGTTGCTAGTACCGTTGTCCACCTGGTCCAAGCACCCATTGCAGCCAGTCACATTTTAAGGAACATTCTAAAACTCAGCTTTTTCCAGATTGCTCACCAGCTTGGTGAATAAACCAGATATGTTAAAATTCCAGATAGCTTAATTTGGTGGAGTCTCTACATTAGAATTTGGTACCCTGCTATTTTTCTTAACTTAGGTAACAATCCTTTCATGACCCCTTTCAATTTTAACTGTTTGATATTGGGCTCACGTTGATTAACAATCAACTTTCTTAATTTCAGGTATTTTAATCTTTTGACTTGGCTGTTTCATCACCCATTTCTGAAAAATGTTAGTGATAATTTTTGCATACATTGAATTGTATTTGTGAACTTCACAGGCTTTGTGTGTCCCACTAATTCAGTCACCTCAGATTTGCATTCTGTTGCATCTCCTGAATACAGCAATACTCCACATGTATACTAGATGTGTGCATTCGTTTTCAAATAAATCACAATTTGTCCATATATTGGGAAGTCGGGGAGTCATCCGCATTCCGTTATTCCGAATTACCATATGCCTAAATCACAATACAAAGGAAACAAGGAATGAGTTATCAATTTTTATTGCTTCATGATTCAACAGTGCCCAAAAAATAAGTGTTTGATGGAAAAACAGATGACTGATGGTTAAGAGACAGACACTAAATGTTTATTTAATTCACAGTTCTAGTGTCAAGAAGTGACCAATAAGAGAAGAAAAATGGAGGAGCAGTAAAAAAAATACATATGTATTATTATTTTAAATATATAGTTAATATAAAATAAATATAGATAGGTAAATTTTGTACTGCTCATCCTTTTATTCCCTCTATTTACTTCTTCTCACTAGATCTGAGAACCATATGGTGTGAAAATGCATCTATTAGTGTGCTACAACTTATATACATAATGCAACATTTTGCTTCGCCCAAATATTTTCCCCCGAAATGATCACATGGTGAAAATCCCTCTGTAACAAAATGCACATGGGTGAAATCCGAATCCCTTGAAACTATTTTTAATTTCTTCAGATGAATCGATTTAAACAATTTTAGTTTTTTCGCTATGCTCGAATCTAATATATACCTTTCCCAAGTTATAGGTATTAGAGGGATGAGTTCATTTTGACATGACTCACTGTTTACTTCCCTTAAATGTTATTTAGCTCTTCTTTTTTTCAGAACTTAAATATTTTTGGGTGAGCCAAATTTAAGTCATGCTTTTGTTTGGTTTGTCCATATTTATTTTTTGTTAATGGTCGTCTACCCCAGCTGTAGGGATTCGGGGAAACTCTCACTAAGATACCTACTTATCCCACAAATACTTGGGTATGGGGAAAGATTAGGGGGACAACATGACATTGTAATAGTGTAACAACATTACAACTATGTACAATATAAAAATCTAGTGTTTTTTAAGAGCATATAGCTTTTAAGGTTTCTCGTTTGTGTTGAATTCCATTTTCAGCATTGTTTATTTTCAAAATAATCAAAGTTTAACAAAGCTAAGATGAATTTTCTATGTGTTTGATATTGATACTAAAGATAATAAGTCTCTGAGAGCCTTGTAAAACCTGTATATGTCTTTAGTCTAATACTTTAGAGCATAAGGACACAATTCCCATTCTCTCCTTCCATAAACAGGGCAGGTTTTTATGTAAAATTCAATATGTATGCAAATAAGCTTCAGTGTGTTTCAGATTTGACTCATTATATTCAAATTAGTTATATAGCCATGTGTTTAGAATTTATTTTCAAACCAGCCTCATATGTGACTTGTTCTTCTTCAATATAAAACAAATGCAGCCATCAACATTAGCAGTTTCAATGACTTGCTGCACACCTCTCAGAGGTCTTTCGTCCATTACATACATTATGCAGCAACTTACCAAGTATGTGATAGTAAAATATATTAGTTTAGCAGTATAGAAAATATAAAAATGTATTTAATAAATAACTGTTAATTATACAAGACTGATGGCTTAGTATTATTAAGAATCAAATCAAATCAATAAAATATACATTTTTCATTGACATTGCAAAAGGGTTTTCCAAATGTAACAAAAAATACACTAATCATTTTTGCAACTCTGCATAGAAACCAAAGGGGCTCAATCACATCATGCTAGAGTGTTGCCTGCAGTGTTGATTATCGCATTGATTAACGCAAAAAACAGAAGCCTTTTCATGCATATTTTTTTCGGTGCCTGGGTTTTGTGAAGACAACTCAAAAAGACATTTTAATATCCATGTGTGTTAAAGTGTGTACAATGGATTGAATTCAGTATACAATGATTCTTCTTTTGTTTCCTTTTTACATTGTCTTTATTTGCATATCATCTTGTTTTTTTATCAGAGGGAATATTTCATTTATCGGTACTTTTAATAACTGTATAGGTTAAGTTATAAGTTCCAAAACAGTTTATTTTTTATTTTTTATATGGCTCATCTTTTCTATTGTTAAAGGGACACTCCAATGCCAAAATACAATAAATAAATAAAATACATAAAACAACATTTAATAGATATAACCCACATGAAACATGAATGCATTTAATATTTTTTTTGTAAAATAAAAAAGAGAACACACTACTCACACATAAAGCAGTTTAGCAAGTTAAAGTGCTTTAGCTGTTTGAAGCATTCCTTAACTCACATTTATTGTTTTGCTTCCTTTCATTTTGTTTGGTTTTATCCATCCGAACTTGGTGTGTCGTTAGTGTTGTTATCTTGTTTTGTACACTGTGTTTGACAACCTTTTTTATATTTCCTACATGAAAAAGCTGCCATCAGCTTGTCCCTTTTTAGCAGGCAGCACTAAGGTTAATTATTTACCTACGGGTAAGTGTCTTACAAAGCATTGACGCATTGGGAATGGAATATCACTGGGACTGTGTCACTGTACTGTAATCCAAACAGCAATGTCAGTCACACTGTCAAATTAATATATAGACGTGTTAATGTGAAGATCCGAAAACTTCCCCAATAGATCTCCCTTTGTTGTATTCTACTGGCCTTTGCCATGTGTGGTATCTCACATACATGAAACACTGGTTATTAATGGCATAATTATTACAGTTTACATAGTGGTTAGCAAATTAACTTGCAACAGTAATTGTATTCACGAACTAGATCTTCTGTCAAATGCACAATTAAAAAACACCCTGGCCATGTTTGATCTTCAGGTGAGCAATCTCTCGAAAATCTCTTCAGTCTAGCTCACTCAGCCACAGGGGAAGTGTTCTTATAAGAATAAATTATTAGGACTGCAGGCGAAAATGTATATTATCATTGTTTGGAATTATGCAAAAAAATGGAAATATGGATTTCCTGCTTAAGGTGGCCTAAAGGGAATTTTAATATCAGGCACTGATATGCTCATTAGCAGTATATCTTTCTCCTAAGCCACCGGAGCATTTATTTTTTTGCTACTCTTGTAGTGTGAATGTTCCACAGGTTTTCTGTGTATCTTTAGGAAATCACTTGTTTCCAGTAATGATCCTTCAATCATAACCAGGTGTCTACTCTATACACCTTCCCTTCCTTATGTTCAAAGTTCCATTTCTGCAATTTACTACCGAACTCTCTCCTTTAGTTTACGAATTGTTCTAAATGTTTGCTGTTTTTCGTACCATGCTGAGTGTTCACATATCTACCAGACAGCTTAGTACGTATCATTTATTCTCCTACTTGCCTTCTTATTTTGTAATTCGCTTAGTGATTGACTAAACAACAACAGTTCAGATTCTGGATTGTTTAGTCCATCTGATCAATCTTTATAGAAAATATGGAATTACATTAAAGTAAAACTCAGAACACCTACAGCTTTTTAATTTCCTTCAAGGTTTTAGGTTTGTAGAGGTTTTGCTCTTTTTCATTTTACTAGAAGTGCAGATTTTAATAGAAACTGGCAGTTTCATAAATTAACCTTGTAACACTGGCTGTTAATCAGACAACCAGTCCTGTTACTTCCTGGTAGTTTAGTTCAGTGAAGCTAAACTCAGAGAATTGCCCAGAGCACCTGTCTTGCTGCAATGTGAAATTTGTGATTGGACAGTCTCTGAAAGTCCGAGCTGAAGAAGTGGGTATGCAGCTAGGAATATTGGCTATATTCCAATGCAAAAAAACCCAAAAAACGAATTATTAAATGCAAGCATTTCCATTGGAAAACAAAATAGAGATTTTTAAAATGTATTTTGCATTTGGGCAGTGGAGTGTACCTTTAATGATCCCGAGTTACAATAAAAATTTACTGTGCACGATTTCTAAAATAAAATAGTTTTCTTTAATGGGTTTTCCATGGTTTTCCCTGCAAATTGATTCTCACCTGGTATCCCTGAGCAGAACATTATACTGTATTTGATTGTTTATGAGTCTGATTTTCACACCAGTTATTTTTTTCTATTGATTTAAAAGGCTGAACAAATTTGTTAGTCTGAAAAACTCTTGTCTATTGGCAAACAAAGTATTTATTTTGAACACTATTTTTATGCCATGAGTGGCTGCAGTTTGACATGGAAGTTCCTCCTTATCTCTGACTTTTCACACTTTATAGCTTCAAGTTTTGTGAGCAAATAATTAATGGAACTATAATTTTATTCAGTATTTCATCTGTTTTAGATTTATGTTTTATTCACAAAATAATGTAGACTATTGCTAGGCAAACATTTTCTCCAAACATTAAAAATGAAAGATTCCTTTTTTTTATTTTTTATAATTCTTTATTTTTGTAGTGCATAGAGTTTTAATCAAGCTCTGGTAGAGATTTCAGTAAAAATATTCAAACACAATACATATTGTTGAAGGCTTCACATGGAATGTCAGAGATGGACTACCTTTTTGATAGCATATGATTAAATCATGCTTAAAACACAGTGTAATGGATCACCTGGCACCCTGACTGGATACCTCCGTTGAAGGATGCTCCTAGCGCTTCCTGAGGGCTCCAAGAACTCCAGCTGACACCATAACCACTGTAGACTCCTTCAGAGAGCAAGACAGGAACAAGCTCTTACAAGAGCTCAGTGATTATAGCAAGAGAATATGCAGAGCATAAAAATCCCTTGTAGCAGATTCCCCCAATAAGAGACAGGACTCAGATTGAGGGTGAAGTAGAACTGAAGCTTTTAATCAAACACTCTGCTTTTATGCACATTTTACACACATAGTACTGCCCACAGGGTTTTGCAGAATAACCAATCAATCAATAAATACAATACACTCAGACACTCCCACACAAATGCTCCCCTCTGCCTGTGATATAATTACAGAACACAATGGGCTAACTTAATTATCACAGGCAGGAAAATACACTGTTTTACACAATATTCATAACTTTAATTGTATACATCACATTCACATAAAACATTACATTTTCAGAATCAGCATACTCCAAATACAAACATACGTCAAAATCATACAAATTGGTCCAGTGGGTCAAAAGTTAGTTGAAAGTCCCTTTGTGACCATCTGCAAGCATGGCTTGGGTGTGGTAAGCCAATTACCTCCAGCATACAGAAAATAGCTATTCACAACAACAGTAAAAACACATAAAAATACATAATTCCTATTATACTTAACAGAACCCCCACAAAAGGTTTTTGTGTCCTGATGAAAGCTCCCTAGAGAAGCTGAAACGTTGATCAACCTTCCACGATAAATGGAGATGTAATTTTTGGAAAATCCTTGAGTGCCGGTACTTTTCTTTATTTATGATTGAGCCACCAGAGCACCAGGTATTGATTTTTTCTTTTTGTTGGAGTGCAGGGGCTGTCTGTATTTATATATATATATATATATATATATATATATATATATATATATATATATATATATATATATATATATATATATATATATATATATATATATATATATATATATATATATATACACACATACATACACACACACACATATTTTCTGATCAAACAAGGCTGCATTTACTTATGTGTCAGCTTCTCCCCTCACAGCAGAAAGGACAGGAAATAGAACTCTGATATGGGAATAAATAGATTCAGCCCCTCCCCAATAGGCAGTCTCTTCCTGTCTTTCACAGCAATTTGGAAAGAAATACAAAAAGGATTGGGGCACCCCCCCCCCCCCGAAATGTACATTCTACAGGAATGGTGCTGCCGTAAGGACCAATATTTATACATAGTACAAATTAATTTACAGCAATAGCATAAAAATACACTTATAAATCTTATCATGCTACTTAGGGAATCCAGACCAGATTACCTTTGGGGATAAGCACCCCACCCACCCCCCAGCTTCAGAGGCTCATTTAGAGGCAGATAAGAACCATTTGTCCCATCTAGTCTGCCCAATTTTCTAAATACTTTCATTAGTCTCTGGCCTTATCTTATAGTTAGGATAGCCTAATGCCTATCCCACACATGCTTAAACTCCTACCAGGAGGAGGTATAGAAAACGTACATTCATCTTCAGGATATTGATCCTGCAGAGCCATCTGAAGTGGGGTAGCTGCCACTTCCTAAGATCTTGGGACATTGATTGAGGGAAATTGAGATCATATAGTATGGATAGTTTGTAGGGTAGGTATATGCCTAGGTATTTAATCACTTTGTGATTAAGTTTTGAAGGGATTGTTTTGTGTGTGGGGGTATATTTAATGCTAATATATTTCATTTTTGGCTAGGTTTACTTGAAAGTTAGAGACCCCGTTGTATATATTTATTTCTTGTAGTATGTGAGTTAGAGTTGTGTGAGGCTGTGTCACCATGAAGAGGAGTTCATCGGCAAAGGTTGTGACTTTGTATTAGTTTCCTGCAGTTTGGAATCCTTGTATGTGTGGGTTTTACCTAATGCCCTGTATAAAGGGTTCAAAGACTAGAACAAAGATGAGAGGGGATAAGGAGCAAGCAACGGTGGTGGAGTATAAAGTTTTCATCCATTTTAGCCAATTGCCTCCAGGGTCGCCATGAGTAGGAACCAGTCCACCCTGTCAAATGCCTTTTCGGCATCGATTGCGAAGAGCACACTCTGGATTTTAGAGTATTTTGAGAGGTGTATAAGATTGACAAGTTTTTTGCTTTGCATCCCGATATGAATCCCATTTTATTAGGATGGACTAGCCCTGAAGAAGGGGCCCAATTGAGTGGCCAGTATTTTGGCAAATAGTTTGAGGTTGATATTGATGGGGAAGATGGGGTGATGATTGCAGCATAGTGTGGGGTCTTTGCCAGGCTTGGGTATTAGAACTATTTTGGCTTCAACTGCCGTCGGGGATAATTTTGCAGGTGCGGTGAGGCAATTAAAGGCTTTAGTAAATGGTTCAGCTAGAGCTTCTGTAAATACTTTAAAGTATTATGATGTGTAGCCATCAGCGCCTGGACCTTTCCCTAATGTTAGCATATTGGTGGCTTGTTTGAATTCAACAACTGTTATAGGTTATTCAAGTGATAGCATCACATTTGCAGGCAGTGCTTGTTTCACTAAATGGCTTAGAAAGTTTTGTACATCAGTACTAGAAGGAGGATTGTACAACTTACAAATTTGAAAAAATTAGCGCAAAAGTCATGACCTAACACTCTCCATGAGGGGATGACAGAGGTCTACTAAAAACATGAGGCCAAACAAGGGCTAAGCTTTTTTCCCTGAATACCCAGTAAACAGCACTTACATAAGGTGACTACATGGGTGTGCCTCTTCTATATCTACCACCATGTCTGGAATTTTAAACCTTCCGCCACTGGTCATGATGAATGGGGTGCAGATAGTCTAAACTGCTTAGACTATCAGTTGTTCAAAATCCCCATTTGCTGCTGAAATACAGCACTGGAGAGGATCATCTGTATCCATAGCTGTTTAGTATGTTTTCCACCTTAAGTAAGTACATTATTAATATAGATGAAACACTAGAGATGTCGCGAACATAACATTTTCCGTTCGCGAATGGCAAACGTGAATTTCCTCAAATGTTCGCGAACGGGCGAACAGGGCAAACTGCCATAGACTTCAATAGGCAGGCAAATTTTAAAACCCACAGGGACTCTTTCTGGCCACAATAGTGATGGAAAAGTAGTTTCAAGGGGACTAACACCTGGACTGTGGCATGCCGGAGGGGGATCCATGGCAAAACTCCCATGGAAAATTACATAGTTGATGAAGAGTCTGGTTTTAATCCATAAAGGGCATAAATCACCTAACATTCCTAAATTGTTTGGAATAACGTGCTTTAAAACATCAGGTATGATGTTGTATCGATCAGGTAGTGTAAGGGTTACGCCTGCTTCACAGTGACAGACCAAACTCCCCGTTTAACGCACCGCAAACAACCGCAAAAAGTCCATTTGCACAACCGCAAACTCCCCATTTGCACAAGGTTGGATACCAAGCTAGCCATGTCCCGTTCCTTGTCCTCACTGATGTCATTGAAGGTCTCTTCCTCCACCCAGCCACATACAACACCAAGGGTCCCCAAAAGGTGACAACAAGCCCCCTGGGACGCCTGCTGTGTTTGGTTTTCCACCTCCTCAAAGCCACCTTCCTCCTCTGACTCCTCTTCTTCAGACTCCTCTCTCTGCGTTGCCTCTCTCTGCGTTATTATAAGGTGTGTTAAGTAGTACTATTCCCATCAGTATAATCCCTGTTACATCACCTATCAGGCGACGTGTATATGGCATCGATTTTAGGAACCGGGAGATGGAAAATGAGGCTTGGTCGGTCCTCCTACTTCAAATTTGGGGCACTGCGCGTGCAATCTAATGTGCCACCAGATAAGAATAGTACTACTTAACACACCACTCCTATCTGGTGGCACATTAGATTACACGTGCAGTGCACGCTCCAGGAAGAAAACAAATGGTACTATGTTGCTGATGGTGCCTTCGGTGCGACTGACTAGGTTTGTCACCTCCTCAAAAGGACGCATGAGCCTACAGGCATTGCTCATGAGCGTCCAGTAACGTGGCAAAAAAATTCTCAGCTCCGCAGAGGCTGTCCTAGCACCCCAGTCATACAAATACTCGTTAACGTTTTTTTCTTGTTGGAGCAGGCGGTCGAACATTAGGAGTATTGAATTCCAACGTGTCGGGCTGTCGCAAATCAAGCGCCTCACTGGCATGTTGTTTCGCCGCTGGATATCTGAAAAGTGCGCCATGGCCATGTAGGAACGCCTGAAATGGCCACACACCTTCCTGGCCTGCTTCAGGACGTCCTGTAAGCCTGGGTACTTATGCACAAAGCGTTGTACGATCAGATTACACACATGTGCCATGCACGGCACATGTGTTAACTTGCCCAAATTCAATGCCGCCAACAAATTTCTTCCGTTGTCACAAACCACTTTGCCGATCTCCAGTTGGTGTGGAGTCAGCCACTGATCCACCTGTGCATTCAGGGCGGACAGGAGTGCTGGTCCGGTGTGACTCTCTGCTTTCAGGCAAGTCAACCCCAAGATGGCGTGACACTGCTGTATCCGGGATGTGGAATAGTACCTGGGGAGCTGAGGGGGGTGCCGTTGATGTGGAGCAAGACACAGCAGCAGAAGAGGACTAAGACGAGGAGGTTATGGAAGACGATACAGTAGGAGGAGTAGAGGAGGTGGCAGCAGGCCTGCCTGCAAGTTGTGGCGGTGTCACCGACGCCTCTGCAGAGCCACGCATTCCATGCTTTGCAGCCATCAGCAGGTTTACCCAATGCGCAGTGTAGGTGATCTAACTGCCCTGACCATGCTTTGCAGACCAGGTATCAGTGGTCAGATGGACCCTTTCCCCAACACTGTGTGCCAGACATGCCATTACTTCCTTTTGCACAATCGAGTACATGTTGGGGATTGCCTTTTGTTCAAAGAAATTTCCTCCGGGTACCTTCCACTGCAGTGTCCCAATAGCTACATTAATGAGTGCTTCTAATTGATCTTGTCTTTGTTAAACAGTGAAACACTCACCAATAAATAGGTAACAGTAAAGACCCACTATTTCCAAACCCAGCCCTCGAGAAATCTGGTAGAAGGGGACTCTGTTCTGGACCTAGCCGTTATCTTCTGCATCTTGTTGCGTGACCCGCGGTCATGTGATGTGTCATGATGTATGACGGCAGCGCCGTCACATGTCATGATGCTCATTGCTAGGGAACAAAGTAACAGAAATGCATTGACTGGCTGAGGCTTGTATCTTTTGTACAGAAACATAACAGAATATGATTAATACAAAAAAACACAAATATAAATCAATTTTAACATAGTATAAATTAAAAAAACCTAGGACAAGGGAGACTTAGGGAAAATTGCGACAAAAAATAAAGAAAAATTATTGAAGAATATTTAAAAAAATCCTTAACACAAAAATAAAACAACATTTTAAATTATATATAAAAACAATGTATGTTATACATGTTATACTATTTTAAAGAATACAAAACATAGCTGCATCTTTAATTGAAGTATTTAACAATTTCATCAAACATCAAAACTGGGGGTAGGGAATGGGTGGGAAGGAAATCAATCCGGAATAATAAGTTGTAATGTAGGCTCTGATGAAATTAGTATTTGAAGATGTTAGGCACAGATATAATACATTAATAACTGGTGCAATATATTTCATGACAATGACAATATTTCCTATTATTTTTCTTATAGTTCAATATAATTGTATTTTTTGGGGAATATGATTATTTTCAGTTGGGATTTTTATGTTTTTTTTTTAATAAACAGAAAATTAGGATTTACGTAGACTGAGTGACATAGCTTGGTTAGGTAGGTATTTAAAAAAAATCTGTAAAAAAAACAGCTCATATTCCCAATATTTATTAGATTATGTTTATGGCAAAGATTCAAAAGGGTAATGGGGGCACGTGAGCCATGCACGTAGGATTAGATTGCTTGAAAGCCTTGGATGTGGTTGATAAGTTACACTTGGACTGGGGCTGGTAGCTCTCTGTTGGTTCTTCAAATATATGATATATCCTGGTACATAGTGGGACCAAGGAATGGCCTAGCCCTTGAATATGTGGACTAGAGGGCTTTTGGATAAATGTTAGTCTAAACCCCTCAGAGCTTAGAGTCTAGTTATTAAGTGCCCCCCAGTTATTCTTATTTTTGAATCAGATGGTGTAAAAGAGCTACATGGCTTTCTCAGTTTTAAAGGAGTGTCTCATGGACATCAGGTTTGTTTAATGTTCAAGTTGTCATTTTTGTGCTTTTTCATTGAAGAGAATAGTGCTATCATTGTGGCACTGATACATTTAATGTCTGGGCAGGGGAAGAAGAGGATGGCTAGCAAATGCAGCAGATAATAAAAGTGCAGGTTTTGCAAGAGTTTTTTTTTTTTTTTAAATATGCCCCCTAATGGAAAAATGCATAATTAAATGCATGCACATCTTCATTTGTGGTATATCTACTAAATAGAGATTTTGTTGATGTTGTATTTGGGCAGTGTAGTATCCCTTTAAGATAGCATTTTATATTCTATTTACATGCACTATACCTTTGACTGTAGGTGGTGTGAAAGCCCCTACTTGTGAGTTATTTTTAAGTGATGTATCTTTCATGTTATGTGCCTGTAGCGGAGAGCCGATCTTGCACAGCTATTCTCCACTAGAGATTCCAGTGAGGCTCAGGAACAAGGTGATGTTAAGTCCATAGGCAAGGTTTCCAGCAGGTAAAGTAATACAGCAGTATCCCCATCGCAATCCCAATAACTGGACGACACACAGTTTCAGGAGTAGACTCACAAGCTTTATTCCACAGTTCCTTATAAAGCCCTCTCCCATGCAAGGGAGGAGGTTCTATCACTTAAGACATTATCCAATCTCTAAGTAGTAACCTCCCACAGATCTCCTCCCCTCCTCTAGCATCATAATCCCCTTATTGTGTACACAGTTTTCCCCGAGTTTTGGATGTACCCTAAATACTTGGGGTACATCCACAAATCCAACATCCCCAGATAGCTCTATTCTGGGGGACCAACATACTTAAAAATTAGCCCATTCGGATGAATGGTTCGTGAGATATGGGGTTCCAAAGATTTGACCGACCGCATGGGTAAAGTATCCGAAAACAGTTCCATGCATTTTGGCCCTGCGGTCGGTCACAAACAAGGGAATGAAAACAGGCGAATTGCCTGTGTTATAGAGCCTGGAGAGGGTTTGAATGAATTCCCTTGTTTATGGGGCTCTTTCTACCGAACGGCGGGTCATTCGGTAGTTTCCATACGAATTTCTGGAAGTATGGAGGTCTCAGCGGTGTTTGCCTAGTCAAGTGTCCGATTTTAGTTCCAGACACTCGACGGCAAAACACCGCTGTTCGGTAGTTTAAGATGGCCGCCGCCACGTGTTTGTTTCCCGAATGGCGGCCACCCAGAGGACAAAGACCACACTGCACTGATTGCCAATTACCTGTTTGCAACATTGTTGCAAACGGTAATTGGAGGCACACTCATTCCTGGGTGGTCTGGTTGTTCGGTAGTTTCATTCCCTTGTTTTATTTGAATGATTCTACCGAACAACTAGAGGAATACAATTCTTTACATACATTTAACTGTCATTATACCCGGATACCATGCTTTCTATACATGTACATACACATTAAACCAGCCATATGACCAAATACACTTATTCTCATACATGTCGTGGGACAGCCCGGTACCAATCCGCTACACTGCTCCCCCTTGCCCACAAGCCGGCATACACAGTCTGATCCAACACGGATCGGCTTGGGGATGTCCGGGGGCTCACGGATCATTTCTCTAAGTCAGTTTGTCTTGACAACCCGTCAGCATTTCCATTCTGCTTACCCGGCCGGTACTGGATATTAAAGTCAAAAGGCTGTAGCGCCAAACTCCAGCGCAGCAGCCTGGCGTTGTCTCCAGCCACCCGGTTCAGCCAGACTAACGGGTTGTGATCCGTGAGCAAGGAAAAGGGCTGTCCATATAAATAGGGTTGTAGCTTCTTTAGGGCCCACACCACAGCCAGGCATTCCTTTTCGATGGCGGCGTAGCTTACTTCTCGAGGTAACAGTTTGCGACTGATGTAAGCCACTGGATGTTCCCCGCCATCGGCCCCGACTTGACTCAGTACTGCCCCCAATCCAAACATAGAAGCATCGGTGTGAACAAGAAAACGTTTAGTTGGATTGGGAGCTGCCAAGACAGGGGCATTTATCAGTGCATTTTTCAATTGTTGGAATGCCTGCTCACACTCCGGGGTCCAGTTTACTTGGCGGGGAAGGTTCTTACGGGTCAGGTCAGTGAGGGGTTTGGCCAGGGCGCTATAATTGGGAACAAACTTCCGGTAATACCCTGCTGTCCCTAGAAACGCTAAAACCTGGGTCTTAGTCCTAGGGGTGGGCCACTGGGCTACAGCCTCTACTTTGGCAGGTTCGGGCTTCTGTTTACCGCACCCTACTCTATGTCCCAGGTATTGTACCTCAGCCATGCCGATACTACACTTGGCTGGCTTCAAGGTCAGACCTGCTTCCCTTATCCTATCTAGTACAGCTCCGATGTGAGCTAAGTGTTCCTGCCACGTATTGCTAAAAATAGCAATATCGTCCAGGTAGGCACATGTATAGTCCTGGAATCCATCTAGGAGTCGATCCACCATCCTTTGGAAGGTGGCTGGGGCGTTTTTCATCCCAAATGGCATGACCTTAAACTGGTACAAGCCAAATGGGGTGACAAAGGCCGACTTCGGGATGGCGTCTGGGGCCAGGGGGATTTGCCAATACCCTTTACACAAGTCAATAGTGGTGAGGTATTGGCCCCTGGCCATTCTGTCCAGTAACTCGTCTATCCGGGGCATCGGATAGGCGTCAGATACAGTCTTCTCGTTCAATCTCCTATAGTCCACGCAGAAGCGGGTCGTACCGTCTCGCTTTGGTACGAGGACTACAGGAGATGCCCAAGGACTGTCTGAGGGTTCAATCACCCCCAGTTGGAGCATTTCGTCGATCTCCTTACGCATGTTTGCCCGTACCGCTTCTGGAATGCGGTATGGCGTCTGGCGCATGGGTAGTTGCCCTGGGGTCTCGACCCGGTGAGTTGCCAGAGGCGTGTATCCAGGTACATTAGAGAACGTGTCGCGTTTCTCTTCCAATAGTTGCTGTACCTCGATCCGCTCCTGTGGGCTCAGCCGATCTCCCAGCGTAACCTCCCCTAAATCTCCGGACAGCTGCCCATCCCCCAGCAAATCGGGGAGGGGTAAGCTGTCAAACTCTTCCGTGTTAGGGGCACAGATGGCGGTTACCTCCTCAGTACGCTCGTGGTAGGGCTTCAGCATGTTCACATGGAGCATGCGTCGCCCCCCAGTCCCTGTGCAGGGGCCGATAATATAGGTGGTATCGCATCTTTGCTCCACCACCTTATATGGGCCCTGCCAGGCGGCCTGTAACTTATCATGTCGGACAGGTTTTAAAATTAGTACCTTCTGCCCGACCTGAAAGCTACGGTCCCTGGCTCCCCGATCATACCATGTACGCTGGCGGGTCTGGGCCTCCTGAAGGTTTTCCCGTACCGTCTTGGTCAACGCTTCTAGGCGGTCCCGAAAGGCCAACACATATGGTAGGATGGGAGTGCCATCTGTGCTCCGGTCTCCCTCCCAATGCTCTCTAATAAGATCCAATGGGCCTCGGACCCTCCTTCCAAACAATAATTCAAACGGGGAGAACCCTGTGGATTCCTGCGGCACCTCCCGGTATGCAAATAGGAGGTGCGGCAGGAATCGTTCCCAGTCCTTGTGGGTCTCTGCGAAGGTTCGGAGCATCTGCTTCAAGGTACCATTGAATCGTTCGCAGAGCCCGTTCGTCTGGGGGTGGTAAGGGGCGCTGATTATAGGCTTAATGCCACAGATCCTCCAGAGGTGTTGGGTGAATTCTGCGGTAAACTGGGTACCCTGATCCGAGATAATCTCCCTGGGTAATCCCATCCGGGAGAATATCCGCATGAGGGCATCCGCGACCGTCTCAGCGTGGATGTTGGTCAGAGCCACTGCTTCTGGATACCTGGTGGCATAATCTACGACCGTTAAAATATACCGTTTTCCTGACGGGCTAACTTTATTGAGGGGGCCTATCAGATCCACCGCTATTCGGCTAAAAGGTTCCTCTATTATGGGTAAGGGGTGAAGTTTAGCCTTCCTGCGATCCCCCCTTTTTCCCACTCTCTGGCAGGTATCGCAAGTCGTGCAATATCTGCGTACTTCCTGGCTAATCCCTGGCCAGAAGAAACTCTGGGTTAGTCTGTACCTGGTGCGACTAACCCCTAGATGTCCGGATAGCGGAATATCATGCGCTATCCGGAGTAATTCAGCCCGGTACCGCTGTGGTACCACTAATTGTCTCCTTGCTATCGGGTCTAACCCCGTAATCTGTTTGGTTGTTTCCCTGTATAAAAGTTGTTTATCCCAGATAAACTTCTCTCCCTCCGCCCCGGGGGAACCCGTGCCAACCTTGTCCCTATACACCTGAAGCGTGGGGTCTGTTGCGACTTCAGCTACAAATTCATTAGGTGGAGCCCAGGGGACACATTCTAGAGGGGGGGTAGGGTTGCTTACCTGGACCTCCGGCAGTGTGTTGTGGTCCTGGGTGCGGGCCTGTTGTCGGGTGACTACAGGGTTGACCTCTCCTGTGGTGGGTGACTGGGGCTCAAAAGCAGAAGTGAGCCTCCCCCGATCGTTCCCCAATAAAACCTCCGCCGGTAAATGTGGCATCAACCCCACCTCCACTTCCCCTGCCCCCGCTCCCCAATGTAAATGTACCCTTGCTGTAGGTAGCCGGTACACTGCTCCCCCAGCTACCCGGACGGCAACAGTTTTGTTCAGTTTTGCCTGATCTGAAATCAGGTGGCTCTGTACCAAAGTGATGGTGGCTCCCGAATCTCGTAATCCCCGGACTGCTGTACCATTCAGATATACCGTCTGTCGATGGTGCCGTAGATTATCCACATTGGCCTGGACCGGATCTGCCTCGTGCAGTACCTCCCATTGTTCCACAGTAGTAATGGGGACTGCGGAACCATATGGGGTGGTGACTAGGTCCTGGTAGTGGTGGGCTGCGGCCGCCCTGGGTGGAGGTGGGCCTGGACGAATCCAGGTGGAACGGTCCCGTAGCTGTGGGCATTCCCTTTTATAATGTCCCCACTTCTGGCAGTGATGACAGGGGCCAGCGGTGGGTTGTCGGAACCGGGGCTGTGCAGCGGGTGGTGGAGGTGGTGGTAGCGGTCTCGGTGGAGCTGGGGTGTAGTTGTTTCCCCTGAATGTTTTAAAGGTTGCTTTTGGAGCTGCAGGTTTTTGTGACCTGCGTGCATCCAGGTAGTCATCCGCTTTCCTAGCCGCCTCGGTAAGGGAAGTAGGGTTTCTGTCCCTTACCCATTCCTGGACCTCATTGGTTACTCCCTCATAGAACTGCTCCATCAGCAACATTTGTATTACATCCTCCATAGAACGTGCCTTGCTAGCTTGCACCCACCCGAGCGCTGCCCCCTGTAATCGGCATGCCCACTCTGCGTGCGAGTCCTTCTCTGTTTTCTTTAGATCCCGGAACCTCCGCCGGTATGCCTCGGGTGTTATAGCATACCTGGCGAGTATAATTTCTTTCACTTTACTGTAATTCCTTATTTCGTCATTAGGTACAGTCCGATATGCCTCTGCTGCCCTCCCGGTTAACCTTCCGGCCAAAATAGGTACCCAGTCCTCTGCGTTAATTTTATGCAGTGCACACAGTCTTTCAAAGTCTTGCAGGAAAGCGTCTATATCTTCCTCTGCCTCCACATATGTTTTAAAAGCCTGGTATGGTATTTTAGGCTTACCTTCCTGTGGCACATTAATTGCAGAGCTTTGTTCTGGTGCCTGTGTCCTTAGGATGAATTCTTGTACCTCGGCCATTGTCCTGGTAACAATTTCTGTTGGGGGGTTTTCCCCATAAAAGGATAGCCTGAACTGAACCTGCCTCTGGAATTCCGATCCTTGTGGTGTTCCTCCCGGCTCCCTCTGTGCCGGAACTGAATCGCCCTCCATTCTGTACTCTGCCATGAGTTCTGTAACAAGTACTGCTTTCTTCTTATTGCTGGCTTGTATACCCCTTGCCTCTAGGAGGTCCTTTAGCGTGGAGCGTTTTAGCGCAGAAAAATCAATCTCCATCCGTACTCCATTTACGCTTGTTCCTCTGTGAGTTTGGATCCCAGCGCTGCCAACCAATGTAGCGGAGAGCCGATCTTGCACAGCTATTCTCCACTAGAGATTCCAGTGAGGCTCAGGAACAAGGTGATGTTAAGTCCATAGGCAAGGTTTCCAGCAGGTAAAGTAATACAGCAGTATCCCCATCGCAATCCCAATAACTGGACGACACACAGTTTCAGGAGTAGACTCACAAGCTTTATTCCACAGTTCCTTATAAAGCCCTCTCCCATGCAAGGGAGGAGGTTCTATCACTTAAGACATTATCCAATCTCTAAGTAGTAACCTCCCACAGATCTCCTCCCCTCCTCTAGCATCATAATCCCCTTATTGTGTACACAGTTTTCCCCGAGTTTTGGATGTACCCTAAATACTTGGGGTACATCCACAAATCCAACATCCCCAGATAGCTCTATTCTGGGGGACCAACATACTTAAAAATTAGCCCATTCGGATGAATGGTTCGTGAGATATGGGGTTCCAAAGATTTGACCGACCGCATGGGTAAAGTATCCGAAAACAGTTCCATGCATTTTGGCCCTGCGGTCGGTCACAAACAAGGGAATGAAAACAGGCGAATTGCCTGTGTTATAGAGCCTGGAGAGGGTTTGAATGAATTCCCTTGTTTATGGGGCTCTTTCTACCGAACGGCGGGTCATTCGGTAGTTTCCATACGAATTTCTGGAAGTATGGAGGTCTCAGCGGTGTTTGCCTAGTCAAGTGTCCGATTTTAGTTCCAGACACTCGACGGCAAAACACCGCTGTTCGGTAGTTTAAGATGGCCGCCGCCACGTGTTTGTTTCCCGAATGGCGGCCACCCAGAGGACAAAGACCACACTGCACTGATTGCCAATTACCTGTTTGCAACATTGTTGCAAACGGTAATTGGAGGCACACTCATTCCTGGGTGGTCTGGTTGTTCGGTAGTTTCATTCCCTTGTTTTATTTGAATGATTCTACCGAACAACTAGAGGAATACAATTCTTTACATACATTTAACTGTCATTATACCCGGATACCATGCTTTCTATACATGTACATACACATTAAACCAGCCATATGACCAAATACACTTATTCTCATACATGTCGTGGGACAGCCCGGTACCAATCCGCTACAGTGCCATACTTCCCTACAAGTCTTTTTCTATATTTCAATGTTTCTTGTAATAAACATTACTTATTTTTACAACAAAGTGTCACTTTACCATTTATTGGGTACATTTGACTTGTGTTCATGTTTTCTGATCATAATATGGAAAACTCCAGATTACTAAGAAATTGACGTAGACAGATGTGATATACATGTACTTTTGAACTTTCTCAATTTGTTACCTGTGCTTCAAAAGAAATTAAAATAAAATTGAAAACACACACATATCTCTCTTAGAGAAACAAAAAAGGAGGCGTATACCGCGCCTAGTAATTTACATATGTAGAAAATACATACATGGGTCTTTGAATTATCCAATAAATCGTAACCTCGGAGAAGAATAAAAAAAAAAAAATAATAGTGCAATACAGTAAGTTAAGTCTTAAAAATAGTTGGTAGCTATATGCACTCCACTCACATTTAGATGAGCTATAACAGAGCTCTGCTGTGAAGCGCCTGGACGGTACGATCCCCGTCTATGGATTTGTAGTGGTCTCCACGGATGTTTCCAAAGTGCAATATGCGTAGTTGATATAAAGGAAAGATAGCAGCAATATGGTGAAGTAAGTACCAATATTGTAAAAGATAATAAATAGTATTGTACTTACACTTTCCAGAGCATGTGACCTGCTCTAGTGTAAACAGCTTAGGTGGTATAATCCCCACCACGGATAATCAGGATACCAGGAAATGATAAAAATAATGAATAAAAGTAACTTAAAAAGTATACTTTAATATAAACAAACAGAGTAATAAAAGGTAAAATATAAAATATAAAGTCCACTTATAAAGTCCACAAATGATAAAAATAATGAATAAAAGTAACTTAAAAAGTATACTTTAATATAAACAAACAGAGTAATAAAAGGTAAAATATAAAATATAAAGTCCACTTAACGCGTTTCGCCTGATAGGCTTCTGAAGAAGCCTATCAGGCGAAACGCGTTAAGTGGACTTTATATTTTATATTTTACCTTTTATTACTCTGTTTGTTTATATTAAAGTATACTTTTTAAGTTACTTTTATTCATTATTTTTATCATTTCCTGGTATCCTGATTATCCGTGGTGGGGATTATACCACCTAAGCTGTTTACGCTAGAGCAGGTCACATGCTCTGGAAAGTGTAAGTACAATACTATTTATTATCTTTTACAATATTGGTACTTACTTCACCATATTGCTGCTATCTTTCCTTTATATCAACTACGCATATTGCACTTTGGAAACATCCGTGGAGACCACTACAAATCCATAGACGGGGATCGTACCGTCCAGGCGCTTCACAGCAGAGCTCTGTTATAGCTCATCTAAATGTGAGTGGATTGCATATAGCTACCAACTATTTTTAAGACTTAACTTACTGTATTGCACTATTATTTTTTTTTTATTATTCTTCTCCGAGGTTACGATTTATTGGATAATTCAAAGACCCATGTATGTATTTTCTACATATGTAAATTACTAGGCGCGGTATACGCCTCCTTTTTTGTTTCTCTACTACACACTCACAAGGTTGGGGAATCCTTGTTTTGTATACTGCTGCCTGATCACTATAGTGAGCGCCTATTACTTCCTTTTTTACATATCTCTCTTACACAGTTTGTTAAAATGTTAACAGAGAGTCTTTTTAAAGTTCACTCCACCTCTCTGTATTTTCTACAAAATAGTAAAAATTGTTTCTTTAATAAATGATTTGTAAAAGAGACAAGATTCCCTGCAGCTTGAAGAAAATAATTGAAGCTATATTGCATAAATTGTTTAGTCTCCAGCAGTAACAAATTCTTTTGGTTTTCGTCTATGGAAATATTTTGTAAACCATTTTTTAATTCATTTTTTTGTCTTGTCCAATATGCCCCAGGTTAAAGAAATATTGTATTTATTAATTTCCTCTATAAATCAGTTGCCCGTAGAATTATATTTCCTAATGAGCATATTAAAAGTTAACAATTTAAAAAATATTTGAATAAAAACTAAAAAAATACACGTGCAAGTAAAAAATGGTTGTTACAGCGATTTAAACAATATCCATTTGTCATTATATGCCTGAACTGAAAATAATCCTTGTTGTTTATTTAATTTTTTATCTTTTTTATATTATAGGGTAATGAATGCCATACGATGGCAACATATTTTATCTCAAATATTTACTTATTTTTGCTAGACCTTAAGTATTTTTATTTTTAAGAATAACTGGCCAGCCTGAAGTGGTATTGAAATCATTATTTTTGTTACAAGATCTGCAAGCACAACATGTATTTATTATTATCTGTATTTGTCTCCCTAGTCACTCTTTAAAATCACTGCCTATAGCAGCAATATTTAACCAGCGAACCTTTTAATTACTTACAATGCTGACAAGTAGTGCACATTCAAATACTGGTAAAATTGCTTTCAACATGTAGTGTAAATTAAACCTGTGAGTGACTGAGCAGTTTACTCTCTGATATGCAGCCAGAATATTTATTTTATTGCAGAATTTTAAGTATCAAAGGTCTATGTTTACTGTTACTGAAAATGCCCAATTTAAATGTGCTAATGAATAATTCATCAAAAGGACAAGAAGGCGGAAACTGCATTTTGCAGTATTATATGAAAGCTTTCTATAAAACTGTACGGAAGTATATATATTTATATATATTTCACAAGTTCCTTGCACACGGACTTAATGAAACAAAAAGCTGCCAGGTGCTTCAAACCAAGGTTTGGTTATCTAGAAAGAGATGCAGAATGGTGAGCACTCACAGTCTTCAGAAGGATTAACCCCTTAAGGACACATGACATGTGTGACATGTTATGATTCCCTTTTATTCCAGAAGTTTGGTCCTTAAGGGGTTAAAACTGAAAAGTTCATTGAAGATTCATTAAAAGGAGATCAACGTTTCCTCTTCCTCTTCACGCTCATCTACGGCCTGATCCAGCACTCTTCGCAGGGCACGCTCCAGGAAGAAAACAAATGGTATGATGTCGCTGATGGTGCCTTCAGTTCGACTGACTAGGTTTGTCACCTCCTCAAAAGGACGCATGAGCCTACAGGCATTTCGCATGAGCGTCCAGTAACGTGGCAAAAAATATCCCAGCTCCGCAGAGGCTGTCCTAGCACCCGGTCATACAAATATTCATTAACAGCTTTTTCTTGTTGGAGTAGGCGGTCGAACATTAGGAGTGTTGAATTCCAACGTGTAGGGCTGTCGCAAATCAAGCGCCTCACTGGCATGTTGTTTCGCCGCTGGATATCGGCAAAGTGAGCCATGGCCGTGTAGGAACGCCTGAAATGGCCACACACCTTCCTGGCCTGCTTCAGGACGTCCTGTAAGCCTGTATACTTATGCACAAAGCGTTGTACGATCAGATTACACACATGTGCCATGCACGGCACATGTGTCAACTTGCCCAACTTCAATGCCGCTATCAATTTTTTTCCGTTGTCACACACCACTTTGCCGATATCCAGTTGCTGTGGAGTCAGCCACTTTTCCACCTGTGCGTTCAGGGTGGACAGGAGTGCTTGTCCGGTGTGACTCTCTGCTTTCAAGCAAGTCAAACCCAAGACGGAGTGACACTGCCGTATCTGGGATGTGGAATAGTACCTGGGGAGCTGGGGGGGTACCGTTGATGTGGAGCAAGACGCAGCAGCACAAGAGGACTCAGCCGAAGAGGTTATGGAAGAGGATGGAGTAGGAGGAGTAGAGGAGGTGGCAGCAGGACTGCCTGCAAGTCGTGGCGGTGTCACCAACTCCTCTGCAATGCCACGCATTCCATGCTTGTCAGCTGTCAGCAGGTTTACCCAATGCGCAGTGTAGGTGATATACCTGCCCTGACCATGCTTTGCAGACCAGGTATCAGTGGTCAGATGGACCCTTGCCCCAACACTGTGTGCCAGACATGCCATGACTTCCTTTTGCACAATCGAGTACAGGTTGGGGATTGCCTTTTGTGAAAAGAAATTCCGGCCGGGTACCTTCCACTGCGGTGTCCCAATAGCTACACATTTTTTGAACGCCTCAGACTCAACCAGATTGTATGGTAAAAGCTGGCGGGCTAATAGTTCGGACAAGCCAGCTGTCAGACGCTGGGCAAGGGGGTGACTTGGTGACATTGGCTTCTTACGCTCAAACATGTCCTTGACAGACACATGACTGTGGGCAGATGAGCGGGAACTGCTCAAGGCGGGAGACGGAGTGGCGGATGGTTAAGAGGGGGCAAGGAGGACAGCAGTGGCGGCTTAGAGTAGGCATGCTGGCGGCTTAGAGTAGGCATGCTGCTTGTACTCATGTGTTGATCCCATAGGCGTTTGTGATGTGAGATCATGTGCCTACGCAAAGCAGTTGTACCTAGGTGGGTGTTGGACCTCCCATGACTCAGTTTCCTTTGGCACAGGTTGCAAATGGCATCGCTGTTGTCAGAGGCAGACACACAAAAAAAATTCCACACTGCTGAGCTCTGCAATGACGGCATTCTGGTGGTGGACACAGCATGCGTTGATTGGCGTGCTGTTGGGCTGACCCCGGGTGCCGATGCATGCTGTCTGACTGTGCCACTAGCTCCTTGCGACGACCCCCCCTGCTTCCAACTCGTCTCCTCATCTGAACTTTCGCCCTGTTCTTCTTCTTGCCGAACAGGCACCCACGTGACATCCATGGACGCATCGTCATCATCAACCGCTTCGCTTGTATCTGACAACTCAGAAAAGGAAGCAGCAGCGGGTACAACATCATCATCATCACACCGTACCTCCATGTGTTTAATGCTGCCTGCCTGAGACATATCCCTGTTATCTACATCCTCTAGCAATAATGGTTGCGCATCACTCATTTCTTCAAACGGGTGTGTGAATAACTCCTCTGACATACCAAGTAAAGCGGCTGTGGTGCTAGTTTTGGTGGTGGCGGCAGGCGGGTGAGTGGTATCTTGAGAGGTGCCTGAAGCTAAGCTGGAGGAGGATGGTGCGTCAAGGTTCCGAGCAGAGGCTGTAGAAGATTGGGTGTCCTGTGTTAGCCAGTCAACTATGTCCTCAGAACTTTTCAAGTTCAGGCTACGTGGCTTCTGAAAACTGGGCATTATTCTAGGGCAAAAGGGAATCACAGCACCACGACCACGACGGCCCCTGCGGGGTGGCCTGCCTCTGCCTGTCATTTTTTGGGGAATTAGTGGTACTATGCATGCAATGTGCACTGTAACAGTTCTGCAGAGCACACACTGTAGGCCTGACACGACCGCTTGAAGACAAGTAACTGCTATTCAATCTATAACAGTGAAAAAAAGTTTTAAAAGCACGCTATAGAGACACCAGATATGATTGGCAATGTGCACTGTAACAGTTCTGGAGAGCACACGCTGAAGGAAGGACTGACAGAGCCGCTTGAAGGACACTGACTGTCTGCTATTAGCTTACAATGGAAACCTTTTTTCTTTGTAAAAGCAAGCTATAGAGACACCAGATATGATTGGCAATGTGCACTGTAACAGTTCTGGAGAGCACACGCTGAAGGAAGGACTGACAGAGCCGCTTGAAGGACACTGACTGGCTGCTATTAGCTTGCAATGGAAACCTTTTTTCTTTGTAAAAGCACGCTATAGAGACACCAGATATGATTGGCAATGTGCACTGTAACAGTTCTGGAGAGCACACGCTGAAGGAAGGACTGACAGAGCCGCTTGAAGGACACTGACTGGCTGCTATTAGCTTACAATAGAAACCTTTTTTCTTTGTAAAAGCACGCTATAGAGACACCAGATATGATTGGCAATGTGCACTGTAACAGTTCTGGAGAGCACACACTGTAGGCCTGACAGAGCCGCTTGAAGGACACTGACTGGCTGCTATTAGCTTACAATGGAAACCTTTTTTCTTTGTAAAAGCACGCTATAGAGACACCAGATATGATTGGCAATGTGCACTGTAACATTTCTGGAGAGCACACACTGTAGGCCTGACAGAGCCGCTTGAAGGACACTGACTGGCTGCTATTAGCTTACAATAGAAACCTTTTTTCTTTGTAAAAGCACGCTATAGAGACACCAGATATGACTGGCAATGTGCACTGTAACAGTTCTGGAGAGCACACGCTGAAGGAAGGACTGACAGAGCCGCTTGAAGGACACTGACTGGCTGCTATTAGCTTACAATAGAAACCTTTTTTCTTTGTAAAAGCACGCTATAGAGACACCAGATATGATTGGCAATGTGCACTGTAACAGTTCTGGAGAGCACACACTGTAGGCCTGACAGAGCCGCTTGAAGGACACTGACTGGCTGCTATTAGCTTACAATGGAAACCTTTTTTCTTTGTAAAAGCACGCTATAGAGACACCAGATATGATTGGCAACGTGCACTGTAACAGTTCTGGAGAGCACACGCTGAAGGAAGGACTGACAGAGCCGCTTGAATGACACTGACTGGCTGCTATTAGCTTACAATAGAAACCTTTTTTCTTTGTAAAAGCACGCTATAGAGACACCAGATATGATTGGCAATGTGCACTGTAACA
Organism: Pelobates fuscus; assembly: GCF_036172605.1. Classification (NCBI taxonomy): domain Eukaryota; kingdom Metazoa; phylum Chordata; class Amphibia; order Anura; family Pelobatidae; genus Pelobates; species Pelobates fuscus. Next base: position 98,376,281 of record NC_086322.1, read on the forward strand.
GTTCTGCAGAGCGCACACTGTAGGCCTGACACACCCGCTTGAAGACAAGTAACTGCTATTCAATCTATAACAGTGAAAAAACAAAATTTGGTTTTAAAAGCACGCTATAGAGACACCAGATATGATTGGCAATGTGCACTGTAACAGTTCTGGAGAGCACACGCTGAAGGAAGGACTGACAGAGCCGCTTGAAGGACACTGACTGGCTGCTATTAGCTTACAATGGAAACCTTTTTTCTTTGTAAAAGCACGCTATAGAGACACCAGATATGATTGGCAATGTGCACTGTAACAGTTCTGGAGAGCACACGCTGAAGGAAGGACTGACAGAGCCGCTTGAAGGACACTGACTGGCTGCTATTAGCTTACAATAGAAACCTTTTTTCTTTGTAAAAGGACGCTATAGAGACACCAGATATGATTGGCAATGTGCACTGTAACAGTTCTGCAGAGCACACACTGTAGGCCTGACACACCCGCTTGAAGACAAGTAACTGCTATTCAATCTATAACAGTGAAAAAACTAAATTTGGTTTTAAAAGCACGCTATAGAGACACCAGATATGATTGGCAATGTGCACTGTAACAGTTCTGGAGAGCACACGCTGAAGGAAGGATTGACAGAGCCGCTTGAAGGACACTGACTGGCTGCTATTAGCTTACAATGGAAACCTTTTTTCTTTGTAAAAGCACGCTATAGAGACACCAGATATGATTGGCAATGTGCACTGTAACAGTTCTGGAGAGCACACGCTGAAGGAAGGACTGACAGAGCCGCTTGAAGGACACTGACTGGCTGCTATTAGCTTACAATGGAAACCTTTTTTCTTTGTAAAAGCACGCTATAGAGACACCAGATATGATTGGCAATGTGGACTGTAACAGTTCTGGAGAGCACACGCTGAAGGAAGGACTGACAGAGCCGCTTGAAGGACACTGACTGGCTGCTATTAACTTACAATGGAAACCTTTTTTCTTTGTAAAAGCACGCTATAGAGACACCAGATATGATTGGAAATGTGCACTGTAACAGTTCTGGAGAGCACACGCTGAAGGAAGGACTGACAGAGGCGCTTGAAGGACACTGACTGGCTGCTATTAGCTTACAATGGAAACCTTTTTTCTTTGGAAAAGCACGCTATAGAGACACCAGATATGATTGGCAATGTGCACTGTAACAGTTCTGGAGAGCACACACTGTATGCCTGACAGAGCCACTTGAAGGACACTGACTGGCTGCTGTTAGCTTACAATGGAAACCTTTTTTCTTTGTAAAAGCACGCTATAGAGACACCAGATATGATTGCCAATGTGCACTGTAACAGTTCTGGAGAGCACACACTGTAGGCCTGACAGAGCCGCTTGAAGGACACTGACTGGCTGCTATTAGCTTACACTGGAAACCTTTTTTCTTTGTAAAAGCACGCTATAGAGACACCAGATATGATTTTTTGGGGTGCTGTCCTTACAGCAGAGATCAGATGAGTCCTTCAGGATTGTAGTGGACACTGAATACCCTAGCCTAGCTATCAATTTCCCTATCTAATCAGCAGCAGCTAAACTTTCCCTCCTCTCACTAAGCATGCATCTTCCGAATGAATCGAAAATGGATGCTGGGAGGGAGGTTGGAGGGTGTTGGAGGGAGGGAGTGCTGCTGATTGGCTGCAATGTGTCTGCTGACCGAGAGGCACAGGGTCAAAGTTTGCCCAATGATGACGAATAGGGGGCGGATCGAACCGCCCATGTGTTCGCCCGCGGCGGCGAACGCGAACACACTAAGTTCGCCGGGAACTGTTCGCCGGCGGACAGTTCGGTACATCACTATCCATTACCATGGAGACGTATATAAGCATCAGTTGCCCAGGGAACGTATATTACGGTTATGTGCCGGGATTGCTGTTAAAGGCATAACGGTGAAGAAAGAGCATACAATAAAAGATCATAAGAAATAGGTATACCTAGGAGCTGAAGGGATATAGGAAAGATTAATTCAAAAAGGTAGTGTAAAAATAGATAATATTTATAAAGTGCATCGATATTTAAAGTGCACAGTTATTTAATGTGAATAAGTGACAGTATTATTGATTGGTATAAAGTGCACAGATATAAAGTGCACATATATTTAAAGTGACAGTGCGGATGTCAATTAACCATAACTACTGATTATAGAGAAAGTGTTACTAATGTGCAAGTAAAGTGCATCTGATGAAGTAAAGTGCTGATTGTGTGTGCATGTAATTGATCAGAGTATGGTAGGTTATATACATATATATATACTAAAAAGAATAACTGTACATCAACAAAAATTAAGCATGACATTTTTTCAAAACCAAGAAATTAAAAAAAATGAATGAATGAATGCTGTTGTTGCAAGGCTTAAATAAAAGAATGATATGAAAGCATCTCATTTAGACTACGGGGGCAATAGTGCCCAACTGAAAAATCCAAAATGTCTCTGTTCAAAAGTAATTTGCCTCAGTCTCCCTCTCCTCTGGGTAGTGGTATATGGTCGATCACCACAAACTTGAGGCCTGTTAATGGATGTTGTTGACTCAGGAAGTGTTTAGCCACTGGTTGTTCAGAGTGTCCATCCCCATATGCTACCCGTATGCCAGACCTATATCCCTAATTATTTTGCATAGGGGGGATTTTGGCTATGCAGGCAAGGGAGCTTATAAATTATGAATGGGGTCCTACACGTAATTGTATGTTGTATCTGGTAGGTCTTATTGTTGTGCGGGTCGTTGAATGTGAGTGAAAGCATAATATGGCCACATGTGACACATCCTAGGCAGCGTATACTTCCACTTTTTAGGGATCCAGTGAGTATTTCGTAACTATTCACCGGATCTGTGTGCACTAACATGATCCTCAAGCTTCTATTCCTTCAGTGACAAATTACTGGAGATTCTTTAAATACTTTATGCAGGGTGTCATCACACAAGAGCATCTTCCAATCTTGTTTGACAATTTTAGCAATAGTTGTTGAAGCATTTTTGAAAGTCATTGGAAATACAATCCTTGGGGTCTTTGGTTGATCCTTATTGGCACAGGCAGACTTAGCCTTCTCTAGCGCTTGCAATAGGTTCTGACGCTTGTAGCCCCTTGCCAAGAATTTTCCAGTGATCTCCCTTAGTTGATCCTCTATTATCCTTTGATCCGAATTGTTGCCTCTACCCTTAAAAATTGAGCTCTCGGTAACGATTTTTTGAGTGCCATTGGATGTGCACTATCATGATGTAAGATGGTGTTGCGGTCAGTCGGTTTAGTGAATAGGCAGTGGAATATTTGTTGGTCTTTTATTGAAATGTCTAGATCCAAGTATTGAACCGTTGTTGTGTTAATGTAAATATTGGTAGCCTCTAATACACTCACATTCCAGAAGATCGATAGGTCGTCTATGTACCTAAAATATCCTTGGATGTGGTGGTCAAATTTGGCCATGATATGTTGTTCTGCATAGACGTACATGTATGCATCAGCGTACATTGGGGCCATAGCTGCTCCCATTGAACTGCCCGCTTTTTGGAGGTACCATTGTTGTTCAAATCTAAAATAATTATTACACAATGTTAGTGTTAATAATTCCAGTGTAAACTCCACTGGAGTTCCCTTATAAAAAGGTAGAAGTAGAGAGGACCTACCTAATTTCCTCGATCCCTTGTTCATGCGGGATCACCATGTAGAGGCAACGTACATCCATAGTTATTAACACCCAAGTCCAACTGCTGCATTTGGTTAATAAGGGTAGGAGTGACTTTAATACACATACGTAAGTTTTCCACCGGTGACTTAGAAAGATGGTCCAGCCATTTGGCTATCGGTTTTAGGATCCCCCTGTCGCTGATGCGATAGGCCTCCCTAGTGGTCTGATGGGATCCTTATGTATCTTCAGCAAGCTGTATATGACTGGTGGATGTTGTCTTGATAGGTAGTGGTATAACTGTATCAATATGCCCAGCTTCCAATCCCTGTGTCAAGATGTTGTCAATTTTTCTCATGATACTGTTCATGGGATCCCCTTGGAGCGGTTCATATACAGATCTATGCTGTAGTTGTTTTTTTAACTCACTTGCATAATAGGGGTAGTCCATGATGACTATCCCTCCCCCTTGTCTGCAGGTCGTTAACTGTCGAGGGATCGTTGGCCAATTTAGAGATGCATTCCTTCTGTTGTCTCGTGATATTCTTGTGCTTAGGATGAATATTTTGTATAGCCTCCTATTGTGCATAGTTCATTGTAGATAAGTATGTCTTTAAGTACGCCTTTTTGGTTTGTGGATCAAAATGAGATTTAGCTTTAAAATGTGAAAAAATCTGTTTGTTTGGCCTGCATTTTCTTATGTGTATCGGATCAAAAAAACTCTTTGAGTCACGTTTTCCTGCCAAAGTTGAAGAGCTCCACATTCCATTGAAAGCAATTAAATTCAGCTGTGGGATCAAAGGACAGTCCACGGCTTAACACTTGGATCTCTTGTTGATTCAAGGTTCTCTGGGATAAGTTGAAAATGGGATTTATTTCTTTAGTAGGGGTATCCCTCTGGGTCCCATTTTCCCTTTGTGTTCTTGTTGCATCCTCTGCCTTCTGCGCCTCTGACGCGGTTCCTCATGGTGGTCCCTATGTCTGCCTAAAAAAGGAATGGAGTCTTTTGGAAGTTCGTTATCAGATGTGGATTCACCCGAGGTCACATCTATTGTAGCGATTTTTGGACATAAAATTCTCTTACGCTGTTTTGTGTGTCAGCGCATCCTATCGCCTGTCAGCCATTTGTAGACTCTGATCCAGGTAGTCCTGGCATACCCTCTCGAATTTTTTTTTTTAATTTGATTATTTCATTCTTATAGGTGAGCAGTTCCTCTTTAAGTTTATGTTGGAGTTTAACCCATTCAGTGGATGACCCTTAGGAAACGATCCTAAGTTGTGTTTGAAAGCTTTTGTATACAGCAAATACAGACTCAAAGGAATCCATGTTTAAAATAGAATGAGGCAAAAAAAATTTTTGTTGAACTACTTTGCATATACTCACCCAGAATCCTTTGTGGTAGTAACATCACTGCAAATTTGTGATTCCTGTGGGAAAAGCAAGTCTTATGGCTTGGCTGGTGTGCAGATTTTTGTTTAACATTTTATTAACTATCCACAGACTTCAGGTGAAAGGGGTTTTCAATCACACATTTTTCCCACCATACATTTTTTGGGGTTTTTGCTTCACAAGCACTGCCAAGCCTCACTAGCCAGCCAGTAACAAACCTCATGCTGATGATTTGCATTAACAATTTCCATGAGTGGTTAACTGGCTTTGCATATTTTCCTAAGTTGTGTTTCAAAGCTGTTGTATAAAGCAAACACAGACTCAAAGGAATCCATGTTTAAAATAGAATGAGGCAAAAATTAGATTTTTTTTGTTGAACTACTTTGCATATACTCACCCAGAATCCTTTGCGGTAGTAACATCACTGCAAATTTGTGATTCCTGTGGGAAAAGCAAGTCTTATTAGTGGACTGGTGTGCAGATTTTTGTTTAACATTGTATTAACTATATGTATACATACACTGTAACAATAGTTAGTAGAACTCACGGTCTTCTTAAAATCCAGTCTTTATTGGGAAATATTTAAAAGATTGACGTTTTAGTCGTAACTAAGGACTTTCATCAGAATCAATACAAATTAAACATTACAATGTAACCATTTATAGACCATATAAGCTGATATGTCCTTGCAGTCTGTCATACTTTTGGAAAACAGATGGCCCTCTGTGAGCGGATCAGAGAACATCGCTACAGTATAAGAATGGCGTACAGAGATGGATGTTCAGACAACCCAGTGGCAAAACATTTTCTCCAACTTAAGCATCCACTAACATCCTTAAATTTCGTGGGGATAGTGTAATGATCTTACCTTGAGTGGGAGTCAACACACAGAGTTTAAAGCACCCTTTGCAATTTTACACCAGCCAAGGGGACTCAAGGCAGAAATCCCCAAGGCTGCGAAACAGTGCACTGGGGCTGATAATAACCAGTGCTTCCAGGAACGAGGTACAGGCAAGGAATATCCAAAGGCGGAGTCAGGGTTGGAATCAATAGTCAGGACAGGCAGCAATCAGGCATAAACAAAGGACGAGCAGAGGATCAAGAACCAGGAGTTGGATTAACAGCAGAAACACCAAACAGGAACAAAACGATCTGACAACTAGACACCAACCAGGTAGGGTTTAAATAGGGAAACATCAGGCACTTATCAGGAACAGGTGTGCAGGGTCCAGGAGGGGAGACACAAACAACAGGATACCAGGAACCATCAGAAAATAACCAAAGAAGTGTAAGGCTACTGACTGGGAAGCAGGAGACTCAGGTTCAAACCCAGGAGACTCAGGTTCAATCCCAGTCAGGCCCAAATACACAATAATGTGACATTCGTGACCGATAGACCATATCCCAGTGCCAAAGAGAGTGGGGGATCGGGGCAGAATGCTCCTTAACAAGGAAGCATTCTGGATACATGAATTGGAGACCATGGCCCTCAAAGAGACAATACCCTATTACTCCTTCTTGTAGAGTGATTAAAATTTGTTATGGTACATGAAGTTTCTAAATACACTCCATGAGCTTTTTTGATTAGTTATGCCTGCTTTTAGACTTAATCTAATTAATATGTATTTTCAGATTATGTTTTTTATATATGTACAGTCTAGTAAGTAATAGCATGCCATATTTGATTGGCGCTTTAAAACCACACTTTGTATAGTCAGCACTTTATCAAAGGACTGACACTTAGCCTTTACGGCTGTGTTTCCTCCATCCTCGAACAAATCCTTCACTCCCAGTATACATTTTTATACTAGTAGCACATCTAACAGGGCACTACAAGCACAGCTTTCACGATAGGTAAACAAGCGTGAGACACTTGTTACTATTGCAGCCCTCTTGTTGTTAGCACATTCATGGCATTACGTCACGTTTTAGGGGGCAGAGCATGCACATGCATGCGCCCAGGATCGAGTGGGACGCTGCCGATCACACACTGCACCTGGGTGAGTTTAACTTCACTTTACTCATGTGTATATAAATGGTTACATTGTAATGTTTAATTTGTATTGAACCTGATGAAAGTCCTTAGATAGGAATGAAACGTCGATCTTTAAAATATTTCCCAATAATGACTGGATTTTAAGAAGACCGTGAGTTCTACTAACTATTGCTACATTGTGGATACTTCACGCCCTTGTATGCACCCGGCATTACTTTGATATTTTGGCCACAGTTCAAGGACCACTAACATTATATATATATATATATATATATATTAGTCCTTTCATAAAAAATTATCTATTACACACATCAGTAAAATTCCTAATCTGTTCTCGCACAGGTAAATCATCTTCTAAATGAAAAAAATAAACAGTAAAGATTTTACAATCTATGACACAATCCAAAGCAATATGTTGTTTTGTTTATAATACAGGGAGTGCAGAATTATTAGGCAAATGAGTATTTTGACCACATCATCCTCTTTATGCATGTTGTCTTACTCCAAGCTGTATAGGCTCGAAAGCCTACTACCAATTAAGCATATTAGGTGATGTGCATCTCTGTAATGAGAAGGGGTGTGGTCTAATGACATCAACACCCTATATCAGGTGTGCATAATTATTAGGCAACTTCCTTTCCTTTGGCAAAATGGGTCAAAAGAAGGACTTGGCGGGCTCAGAAAAGTCAAAAATAGTGAGATATCTTGCAGAGGGATGCAGCACTCTTAAAATTGCAAAGCTTCTGAAGCGTGATCATCGAACAATCAAGCGTTTCATTCAAAATAGTCAACAGGGTCGCAAGAAGCGTGTGGAAAAACCAAGGCGCAAAATAACTGCCCATGAACTGAGAAAAGTCAAGCGTGCAGCTGCCAAGATGCCACTTGCCACCAGTTTGGCCATATTTCAGAGCTGCAACATCACTGGAGTGCCCAAAAGCACTAGGTGTGCAATACTCAGAGACATGGCCAAGGTAAGAAAGGCTGAAAGACGACCACCACTGAACAAAACACACAAGCTGAAACGTCAAGACTGGGCCAAGAAATATCTCAAGACTGATTTTTCTAAGGTTTTATGGACTGATGAAATGAGAGTGAGTCTTGATGGGCCAGATGGATGGGCCCGTGGCTGGATTGGTAAAGGGCAGAGAGCTCCAGTCCGACTCAGACGCCAGCAAGGTGGAGGTGGAGTACTGGTTTGGGCTGGTATAATCAAAGATGAGCTTGTGGGGCCTTTTTCGGGTTGAGGATGGAGTCAAGCTCAACTTCCAGTCCTACTGCCAGTTTCTGGAAGACACCTTCTTCAAGCAGTGGTACAGGAAGAAGTCTGCATCCTTCAAGAAAAACATGATTTTCATGCAGGACAATGCTCCATCACACGCGTCCAAGTACTCCACAGCATGGCTGGCAAGAAAGGGTATAAAAGAAGAAAATCTAATGACATGGCCTCCTTGTTCACCTGATCTGAACTCCATTGAGAACCTGTGGTCCATCATCAAATGTGAGATTTACAAGGAGGGAAAACAGTACACCTCTCTGAACAGTGTCTGGGAGGCTGTGGTTGCTTCTGCACGCAATGTTGATGGTGAACAGATCAAAACACTGACAGAATCCATGGATGGCAGGCTTTTAAGTGTCCTTGCAAAGAAAGGTGGCTATATTGGTCACTGATTTGTTTTTGTTTTGTTTTTGAATGTCAGAAATGTATATTTGTGAATGTTGAGATGTTATATTGGTTTCACTGGTAAAAATAAATAATTGAAATGGGTATATATTTGTTTTTTGTTAAGTTGCCTAATAATTATGCACAGTAATAGTCACCTGCACACACAGATATCCCCCTAAAATAGCTAAAACTAAAAACAAACTAAAAACTACTTCCAAAAATATTCAGCTTTGATATTAATGAGTTTTTTGGGTTCATTGAGAACATGGTTGTTGTTCAATAATAAAATTAATCCTCAAAAATACAACAAGCTGTCCAATTAATTAACACAGCAGCTACTTCTACAGGTTTCTAATGATTGTTTCACTTGAAGCACTAGCTTTATATAGTGTATATTTTTATTTTCATAGAAAATTCAATTTATATATGTAAATATTAATATGTATATTAATAACTTAGGAGGGACAAGGACAGGGTTTTAGCCCTTTTTCTTGGAAGGGAGGAGAAATGTCCTTGGGTGCCTAAATACAGTTGTAAGCTTGAAGTGTATAGTCTAACTATTTTGAAGGGAATAGATTGGGAAAAAAGAGCACTTCAGTTCTATGATGTATACTTCTGAGAGTAGTATTGATGTTATGTACATAATAAAAAGTGGTTGTGGTTGATTACGAAAATGTAGCCAGCAATTAAGGTGCAAATCCTCTATTCAGCCCATTACCAGTAGGTGGTGTTTGTTAGAAAACGTGCGTCGAGCTGACGCTTGCTTTTACTTTTTGGAAGGAATCCATTTATGCATTTTCTTGAGACTCTATGATGCTGCTTGATTGATTTTCTAATTGTTTGTTAGATAAGGGGGACTAACTCAAAGCATTGGGGGGTGGCTGTTTAGAATAGCACTGATTTGGCTTTTATATTCATTAGTTCCATTTAGTGTGGAATCAACCATAATAGAGACTAATTTATTCCTTTACTGCAGTTATGCCTTATAGCCACTACAGTTTCTAATAAACACCACCTACTGGTAGTGGGCTGAATAGAAGATTTGCCCTTTAATTGCTGGCTAAGTTTGTGTAATAAAATTAATTAAGGATAACCACAGACTTAAATTCATGTCTTGTTGGCATTGACGACAGTGGTGTATTCTGGTTTTATGCTGCCCTAGGCATGACAAAACTCAGACACCCCCTTCCAAATTTCTCTTCCTGACAGACACACACCCTCTCTCACACATGCTCTCACCAACATACACTGACAGATACACAGTCATTGTCACACACATTGTTTAACCAACACACTTTCACTGAAACATACACATTTACAGTTACACACCCTCACATTCATTGAAAGACACACACATTCACCGACAGACACACATGCACTCACTGACAGATGCACACTTCCTGATAGAAATGCATACACACTCACTGACAGATGCACACTCACTTAGTGTCAAAGACCCACACACACTGAGACACATATATACTGACAGATACACACTGGCAAACACACATACACACTCAATGACAGACATATATACACTCAGTGTCAGACACACACCACTTAGTTGCAGGTACACACATTTACTGACAGACACATACACTAGCTGACAGGCACGCATACACACACCAAAACATGCATACACTCACTGATAGACATGCATACACACTCAATGACAGATACACATATACTCTCACTGACAAACACATATACACTACACTCAGTGACAGGCATACACACTTTGACAGACAAATACACACTCACTAACAAACACACACTAACACTCTCACTAACAGACACACGCTGATACTCTCACTAACAGACACACACTAACACTCTCACTGACACACACACACTAACACACTCACATTCTTGCTGATACACACTAACACTCTCACTTACACACACACACACACACACACACACACACACACTAACAGACACACACTCACAATTGTTTTTAATGTCAAATTAATCCAACTCCCTGTTCATACAAACAAGTAAAGTGATTTAGTGCACATATGTAGGAATGAATTTACCTTATGAGATATATAAACATATATAACACAGGTTATTCGCATGAAATTATTCTTTAACCTATATAAAATAGATATGCATACACATAGTGTAATCTATTGCTGAGCTTGGTAGTATCAGCAACAAAGATTCCAGGATCCCAGGTGACAGGTATTAAAAATATTTATTTAAACTTCAATATATAAAATAAATGAATAAGAGCACAACACGTTTCAACCTCTGTAAGGTCTTCCTCAGGTGCAAGTATACTATACACTGAAAATGTAACACACATATATATATATATATATGAAACTTCCTTAATTACAGCTGGTGTTAATTGTGGTGCAAAATTCCCTCCCACTTTCAAATATGGTCATGGCCGGATATGGTTCGCCATCCCCAATATGGCGCCATTTCGAGTTCATGACTGTAACCTATGCCCTCCCAACCATACAAAACTGGTTATTCGTCCATTCATCCTTTCTTGCGCCGCATAATTTCCGATGTAGTGTTCCCTGGTCCCGCTACGTCACTTCCGCCGACGTTTTCCTGACTCTCAGTGCATTGCATCATTTCCGGTGACATGTTTCTCTGGCATCACTTCCTATTGTGCAATCACAATGAGGACCGCTGGGGAGTCTGGGAGAAGAACAAAGGAAGTCACGCCTCCTCCTCCTGACATCTACAGGAGAGGCCGGCCGACTCCACTGACTGCAGGCTGCAGGCTCCAGATCCTGTCCCACCCCTCCTGGCCTAAGGTAAGCCTCAGGGAGGGGGGAATGCATTTAGTATTTTTTTCTTATCCCTTTACTCAGGCCATGTCCCTCTTCCTCAGCCCCTGTTCCCCTTCCTCAGCCCCTGTCCCCTTTCCTCAGCCCCTACCCCCCCTCCTAAGCTCCTGTAACACTCAGCCACTGTCACCTTTCCTCAGCCCATGTCCCATTCCTCAGTCCCTGTCCCTTTCCCTTTCCTCAGCGCATGTTCCCCTCTCCTAAGCTCCTGTTCCTCTTCCTCAGCCCCAAGCGTATAATTTTTTTATGGGGGGGGGGTGTGTTAGTGGATCTTAGGTGAGTTCCCACACTTTTTTTACCCAGGACTTGACCCCTGTGTGTATGTATGTGTCATTGTGTATGGGCCAAGCATGTGCATACATCCCAGCATTCAAACATTAACACTACACACAAATACACCAATTCTTTTAAATAGCAACAGTATATACAAACACACAACTGTATTCAAATGCCAAAACACTCAAGTACATTCACACATACATTCAAACACTCACAACACACAAATGCTTACAGTCAAACATAAACACTGCTCACAAATACAGCTCTGTATGATAGGAACATGTTAGATCCCGAGCTGGCGAAGCATTGTGGGACTTGTACAAAACGTGCTTGCGCTAGAGGGGGCCTTAAATATTCTTGCACAAGTGCCCTCTTTACATTAGTTTGTAGACAAATTGCTGATAATGCACCATTTTTGAAAAAAAATACATATTTAAAATGTAGGAATTGATGTCACAATCTGCTTCAGTCTAGGCACAGCTAGGACACACTACCCTTTGTTTCTGATTCTCAACCTCCAAGAGTTTGAGCAATGTTGTCCAAAAGAATAGTCTAGATGTAAATGTCTAGTAAATGTCTTTTTTTTTTTTTAATTCACTTTTAGGTAAAAAAAAATGTGCATTAAAATCTATTTTAATCCCATTTTGTAATACTAAAATAATTTAGAAAGTAATTAAAATCAATGATGTTATATTGTGGCAACATCCTTTATATCGTTCACATTAAAGTAGATGTCCTAACCCTTTAAGCTTTTTATTAACAACAAGATATTTAAAAATGAATATGCAAAGGACTATCTGAACTAATCCATTCTGCAATCCTAGCTTTGGCAAAGTGGAATCATGGTCCATTCAGCTATGCACAGGATGTATTTCTACCAGCTGTTGAATTATCAATATGAACACCCAAGGTAATTATTGACCCCTCTGGTAACACTGCAATAAAGAGTTGTGAGGCACAGTTTGCACATCATTGCAAAGCAGACGGTCTAATCCTAGATAACTGACTTCAAGTTGCATGTGAACAATTCAGACAATCTGCAGACAATTTGAGCATATCACTCCTACTTCAAGGCACCTTCAATCCAATGGTGATACAGCATTTGCCCTATTTTACAACTTATAGTAAGAGGTAAGCACATTTAGTAGACTGAAAACAATATGAAACATATATTATAAAAATAAATAGAGCCTTATTGCCTGAACTTCTCCAATCCTCCATAATAACAAGGGAGAACAATAAGGATAAAGTTAACCTGTAGAAGAATTTTTAGGTCTTAAACCACATAAAATTACATAAAAATATAAAATTAAACAAATAAGTCAGAATGTTATGGATAGAAATTATTGTTAGTAAAATATCTATTTACTGTATGTGTTCATTATTTACTCAAAATGGCTACTAGAGCACCCCCTCCCATCCTGTGTTTATTAACTACTCAAAATGGCTGCTAGAGTAACCCCTCCCATCGACTAAAGAATGTAAAGAATGTCATGTATTAAGATGGCGTCACCCAGGGAGAGCTGCACCCAGGATGATGGTGACATCACACTTTAGAGGAAGTACATTAGATAAGACACTTAACACTTGACCAATTAAATATGTATTCTCTCTGTTATCTTGCATATGATGTATTTCTGCCTTTATAAGGGACTTGCCGGCCCCCTGATTAAACATTCCGAAGTTTTTCATTAACCTGAAACCTGTGTCTCAGTGTGATTTACTTCAGAGCGTGCACGCATTCTATTCAATCTGGACAGGGGGCAGATACTCAAGCAAACACTTGGTTTGATCTAAAACAAGAATAAAAGTATCACAACATGTAAGGGGGGATAATATCATAACATATGATATAAAATTATATAAATATATATATATATATACACCGTATATACTCGAGTATAAGCCGACCCGAATATAAGTCGAGTCCCCTAATTTTACCCTAAAAAACTGGGAAGAAAAACAGATGCTCAAGGCTCTGAAACAAAGACCAGTCACATACACCGAAGATGAAACCCTAGGAAAGGACCACCCCCTCCAGGTGTGCATGAACAGCACAAGTGCAATAAGGCACAAAGCACCTAAGACTGAACCAATGAAGTGGAGACCACACAAGGGTGCACACCCCAATGCATTCCCCAGCTGAAACCTTGTATATTTGCGCCTAACGTGAAAAAGGTGTGCAACCGAAAAAACAAACGGGTGCATGCATGAAACACAGCACAAACACTAGGGCCACAAAAAATAATATAGCCAAAGAAAAAATAAAAATAAGTGGGAAAATAATAAAAATACAAAAAAATAAGTGAAAAGGATAGAAATAGAAATAAAAAAATACATAAACATTAACAATATATAATAAAATAGTAAAAATATAATATTTTAAAAATAAATAGAGCCTTATTGCCTGAACTTCTCCAATCCTCCATAATAACAAGGGAGAACAATAAGGATAAAGTTAACCTGTAGAAGAATTTATAGGTCTTAAACCACATAAAATTACATAAAAATATAAAAATGGGGAAAATCTACTAAATTATTAGGATGGCTTAAATATAGTTTTTCTATTATAAAATTAGAAAAATAATTGTCTCAATTGTTTTTTGGTCTGGTAGCATGTAGGGCTTTTGCCAAGAGCTGGAGAAACATTAATATCCCACTTTGGTGCTCAGTTTTTCATAAAATTAGATATGCAAATTTGTTAGATGACCTGACCACCAATGTTCATGGCTCAGTCCGGTCCTATCCGAAGACTTTGGGCTGAAGATTCCTTATTGCAATGATCACTGAGGTGTATTGAGTCCCATTTTCTCTGTGGTCATAAGCATTCCTGGTCCTGGGATCCCCTCTTTTCCTTCTCCTTTATCTCTCCTCTTGTGTTTTTCCTCTTTTTTATGTATGTCTTTCTCACTCCTCTGGGTGGCACATGTTTTTGATCTACAATTTCCGTTTGTATGTATGCTATCTGCTTAAATAACGTCTTAAAAAAATAACTTTAAATGTATGTATTATCAATTTGTTTTTGCACATTTGTATGCATTCATAATGTAATACAATAAAAAAAATAATGGGACAATTGAAGTCTGAAGTTTTCTTTTAAATGAGAAAAATAAATATAAATGTAATGTTATATTTTTATTTATGTTGCATTATGTCCAAATAAATCCCATTCTACACACTTTATTTTTGTTCCTTTTTCCAACCACAAGAAACATAGCGCATGACAAATCATAATTATAAAAAAGTCACAATGATCACAGCAGCACAATATCTTATTTTATTTCAGCCTGCTGAGGCTAGCAATAGTTACACAGATGGAGCATTTTCTATCTCTTTTTAAACATAAAGCCTAATGGAATGTGAAATGTGTAGATCTGCTGAAAGTGCAGTTTAGGTTATTTAATGCTTGTAAATCAACATGATACATTTGCTTATCTAAGTGGTGGTCTAGCCCACATTAAACAAAGTTTGGCTAAAACAAATACTTGCAATGAGTTGCAAATACGGCAAAAGTTTTGTTAAAAAACAAAATACATTACCTATTAAATGAATGTAGATCAATACAGGCACTTTTCCAGGATGTTCAAAATGGCCTTCTCACTTCAATAAGGAAAAAGTTCACTTTTACACTTGTCCCACACTGTCTATACCTTCAGGGATTGCATCAATGCTGTGAGTTTCAGATTGAATACCAAGTCCCATCTCACTGTACAAACTGTTTACTGTATAAAATAAGGCAAGAGAAGAGCTAATCAAACACATTTATGTTCCACTTGTTCCCAACTATTTTTATATTTTTTTAAGTATTTTAGTTAGTTGGTTGTGCTTACGCTAAGGCACTGGTCTTAAAGTACTGGCCCAGGGGCCATTTTCAGCCTCATAAATAGTTTAATGTAGCCTGTGGCCTCTTACTTCAGAATAGGAAGACAGGTATGAGTCTCATGTATACATTCTATATATCAAACTGGATAATATCCTTGTTCACATCACGACCATGATACTGCCCGCATTTGTCATGGTTTAGGAATTTCAGTGATGAAGCTTGTTAGCGATTTAAATCAAAGAAAACTTTGATTAATTGTCTATCTACTCCTTTCTAAATTGATTGTGCGCATGTCTTCTGGAAGTAAATCACACCGGACACATTGCAGGTTTGAAAGAACTCCAGAGTGGCATTTATTGCCGGGGGTGCAATTCCCTTTTAAAGCAGAAAAACGTCATGTACAGAGTCACAGTTAACATACAGTATACATTCATCAATTGGTTAACAGTCTAAGGGGTCTTGTCTAAACCCACCCTACTCGGCGTGACCCCAGCATCATCACATGACATTTCTTTGTATCCCACCCCCATTTTACTATACGTGGCATGTTTCTATAGAGCTTTTAGTTGCACAAAGGAAGTGGGGGAGGAGTTAGTAAAGGAAGCTGTTACACGAGGCTTGCTCGAGGGGAAGGGGGGGAGGCAGGAGGATGGGAGGAATTTGCAGAGGAAACAGTTACTGGGCACACAGAGGGGGGGAAGGGAAGTTTTTACTCTAGAAGCCAGTTTTTACACAGTGAACACAGAATAGGCATTTTATACATAACAGTCCACCCTTAAAATTACTATTTTATTAACAACTACTATCTCTAACGCTAATACTGTCCCTAGAGAAAAATAATAAAAAGGCTATCTTGCACATCTGTCTGAACAGGCCTCGAACGCTTCACTGTGCGGGTGACCCATAGCAGCTTGTCCACTACTTCTCCCGTGACAGACTTCTGCCCGTAGAGATAGACGCTATCCCTGAATGTCCTTAAGAGGAAGTAGCTGTTGATTTAGTGCAGTGGGACTGTAAGGGTGTATGTGGTGTATCACGGTCTATGTCGTCAATCTCTTGGTGAAGGAAGGTCGGGGTGGTCTGGTCGATTGTCTGATCAACTGTCTTTTGTAGACATTTCTTAATACAAGGTAACACACAACAAACAAGAAGAGCGAGGATGATTATCGTTATTAAAATGGCAGCACCTATTTGGGCCAGAGCACCTTGCCATCCAGACATCCATCCAAACCATCTTTCCCATGGATCCGTGGCCCCAGAATTCCTTTTCAGTTCATTGGACAAACTCTTTAACTTTTCTATTGCCAACGTTACCTTACCATTAGGGCCTGTATTATCTGGGATATAGGTACAGCATGTCATGGTGTCTGGGAGTAATTTACATACTCTCCCTTTCTCCGCCAAAATCATCTCTAAGGCCATTCTATTCTAGAAGGTCATCTGAGAGGTAACTTGTAACCGCCCTATCCCACCATATATCCCATAACCAGTATAGTTCCCTGGATGCCTTCGTCTGGGTTAATGTTTTTAGTAATGATTGGGTATTCATTTTCCATGACTCGCATACTGACCGCTTAGGTTTAAATATAGTGTAGAGACTTAAAAAGCATACCTCATATCCGGAGGAAGGTTCAAGGATACAGTACCTGGGTGAGGCCTCGCTCCTCCGCAGACATAGCAGTAGACTTGTTATGTTTAGTAGCCTTGTATTTCATCCATTCAAGTCACAAGTTAGTGTCAGAGAAATCTGTCTCTACAGTCATAGTATCCTCAAATATGGGATGACTACCATGTCTTTTAAAGTCCTAATGTGTGGTTTGAGGGGATTAACAGTCATGTACATGGCACTTACCCATTCAGGTGAGTCCTACATGTCCAGTAAGTAAAAGGTCTCCTGTTTATTCTATGAAGCGCCTCCCTTCCAATTCAGATTTTATTAGCTGTAATGCTTGGGAGAATAGATTCAAACTTAGTTTATTACCTTAAAATCATTAATATAATATGGCATTAATATATATGTGTGGGTAACACCGCCTTTTATAGGGGTGCTCCTTTTTGTCCTGGAGCATGAATGTGGTGTGTCAAGAGTACCTTGGTGATTGTCATGTATTATGTATATGGACATAATATTGGCTAGGGCACATTTACTTATTCTTATAAATCTTGTCTCATGCTACCCTAATACTAGCAGACTCAGATCATTTAAAAATTCAATATTAATATCACCACAAACTCAAGATAAGCAGATCATTCTGAAGGGCTGCAGAGTAACGAGTACGTCTGTTTCTCTTTAGTTTCACGAGGTCCCCTTTTGGGGTATTCGGCTTTCCATCGATGGCAGGTGGTCAGGCATTATTATGGCCATCAAAACACCCACTTGTTGATATTTTCTTCAGAAAGTATCTTTGCTCTCTAAGAATGGAGTTCAAAAAGGGTTGTCAAGATCAACAAATGCTACTTCCCATGAAGCAGAGGCAGGCTTTATTCTGGAATGATGAATCCACGGGGTGATCTCTGTAACTTTCACGGTGCACTACTTAGCTTGTGGTCTTGGTTATCACTTTGGTGGCTGGGTAGGCCTCTGGCCATCCTGAAAACATGTCTACTATAACTAGTGCATATTTGAACCAGCCACTCTTTGGCATTCTGGGTGTAGTCATCTTGACTCCTCTGGAAGAGATACTGAGGTTTGGCTAGATGCTTGGGGCTTTCCTCCATTCTTCCTGAGTTGCCCTTGGCACAAATGGCACAATATTTACAGTAACTGTTGGTACAAATGGCACAGGATCTACAGTAACTATTGGTCAGAGAGGCAATTCCTAGTACTTCAGAGTATTTGCTGATCAAAAGAGTTCATGAGGGTTCTGGACATGATGCTCCGTAGGCCCACTGGACCACTGCTGAGTATATGTTCTTGGGTAAGCAGAACTTTAAATTGTTGGGGTACAGCCCGTCTGCAAAGGTTGCCCTTTTCTGTTTCCAACGTGTGTTTCTTCAGGGTCAGTAGCTGCTTGTTATTCCTTCAGGAGCTTGAGGTCTGTGGGTAGGATCTTACATGGTGAATATGGGAGTTTATTCAGCAGACACTCTTCTGTCCACTTCCCTTAGTGCACTTACGACTTATTGGACAACTTGGTCAGCCAAATAGTTGCCACATGCTTCCTCTGAGTTCAGTCTTCCGTGAGCCTTTATCTTCAGTACGGCCACTTCTTCAGGAAGGTGTAGGGCATCCATCAGCTCTTTATAGCTGTGCTGTACTTAACTGGTGTGCCAGTTGCTGCAAGAAATCTTCTTACTTCCAGATTCATTCCGGAGTCATGTGCCACACCTAGTGCATACCTTGTGGCAGAGTAGATATTGGCGTGTCTTCCTTCAGAGGTCTTGCATGCTGTGGTGAGAGCCTATAGCTCAGCTTCTTGTGCAGACATTGTTGAGGTGAGATACTTGGTCCACTGTAGTGACAGCAAATCTGGAACAGATCTGTTATGGTGAGTTGCATCTCCACCAACAGGAACAGGTCTTCTGAACCACAAGATGTAATGAGGAAAAGGCTGAAAATAATAGAGTCAGTGTCATCTCATTTCCCCCCCTGGGAAGTGGCAGAAGAGTGGCCAGGTAATAGAGTATCATCTCTGCAGGGTGACAGTGTCCTGCACAGAATTAGTCTATTATAGGGAGAAGTGGGATATTGCAGGGAGAGTCTTAGGGAACCAGGGCACCATTTGACACCAGAGCCTTAACCTGTTAGGGAATAGCAAGAGCTTGGACAGGCTTCGGGGGGGAGGAGAGGAGGGTAGTATGGCTTAAGGGACAGGCTGGCCCCTGGGAGCAACTTCACAGGAACTGGGGATGGGGGGAAACATTGAGGTGTACAAAATCTTCAGGGCCTGTATAATTCAAGTAAAGGTTTTGGGGGAACTAGCTAGGACCCTTGCCTCCTGGTCAGGTTTCATTATGTGGAGGAGAAGAAATAATAAGCAGAGGGCTGTTTTGTCAGCAGCAGAGATTGGTTCAGACATATGAATTTGGCCATCAGGCAGAAAGGTGTTAGAGGCCTGCAAATGGGGGAAGGACATCATCTGCACCTAGCAGATTGATTGGACAGGTAGAGGTAACTACAAAGCAAGACTTAGTTAACAGGCCACTCCAAGGAGAGCCATCTACATGTATGCAGGAGAGAACAATATTAGACAGGAATGAGGAGTCAGGCAGGCCTTGCTAGATACAAATAGATTCCATGTGGCCTGTTATACAAGGCCGCATATAGCCGTTGGATATTGGCATTATTATGTACTAAAATCTAAGTCAGAGGAAAATTTGGGACAACCTGAAGTGATACTTTCCACAGATGCTAACTCATCGTGGATGGCATTGGTAATACAGGTAGCCTAATCAGCCAATTTATCTTAGGCTTTAACAAGTCACTCCATGTAGTGGAATGGGTAAGTAGAATTTGGGCAATTCTACAGTAAAAGGGCATAGTAAGAGTGGAAGTGATGTTACATTAGGAGTAGGCGTGGCTGTGGATAGTAGTAAATCTGCCTCATCCATTCTCATATATTATTCCTTTGTCTTCTGTATATACAAAACACACGTATGCCCAGGCGTTGCAATATACAGTAATCCATTATCGGTCATGATATTAAAATCTCATTCTCATGAATTAAATCAAAGATTTTAATTCAACCCCAGAAGTAACAAGGTTTTCCTTCTGTAAAAAGGAATGGAGTTTACTGTATAATTGCATACACACAAAATAACATACATAAAAACAATGAAAAAACAGTACAGACTAAAAACGTAGTCAAACAAACAAACAAACATAGATCACTATTCTTGTGCTGGTTTTTAACTCTGGAATCAAATATCTGCAAGATCTTAAATAATGTTGGTTATTGCACCAAACACAAATAACAATTAATAATTACAATTCATTAATTAACTGAGCTTCGGGAAATTAGAATCATTCCCTGTTAATTTTATTAGTTACAATTCAAATAAACATACAAAAGTCAACCAAGTTTTTCTACCATTCAACATCATAGTTACATAGTTACATAGTTACATAGTTAGATAGCTGAAAAGAGACTTGCGTCCATCAAGTTCAGCCTTCCTCACACCTGTTTTTTGCTGTTGATCCAAAAGAGAAAAAAAACAAAAAAAAAAAACATCCATTTAGTTTATAATTCCCACAAAATCTCACTTGCCTTGTTTGCTCTCCTTACTCCAATATGCAATAATCTCTTACTTAACAATATATACAAGATTACATAAAGTTCTTAACTAGGATATTTGCCCAGCAAAAATCCCTTTTTTTTTTTCATTCATCAGCTAATAGGCAGCTCACATTCCTCACTGGTTTCACAAGCATAGCACCCATACAACCCCCCTTATTAATCAAAACACAAGGGTGGGGGCCGAGAGAGAGAGACAGAGAGACAGAGAGAGAGAGAGGGCACAAGCAATGGCTGTCAGCATTTGCAGCCAGAGAGGTTAACTATGTGAGTGCTGTACAGAAATGTAAAGAATACAAAAGAACAGAAAATAACTCTACATTCATTGCAAACAAAAACCCAAGGAGTTACATTAAATTTACCCTTCTCATTAGAATATAGGAGTGAAGTAACAAAACAGACATAGACTTATAAAATCAGTATAATAAAAAAAAGAAATCACAAAAGAAAATATGTGCAAAAACATAAATCACACACTTGCAATCACATCACAAACAAAGGAATTCCAACTGAACAAACATCAGAGTCTTAGGAAGGAAGGAGCGAGGGGTGGAAGAGGGGGTAGGACAAGTTGCAAGCACAAAACTATTTTTTTATATAAAATTATATATATAAAATTTATTTTTGGTGCATGTTGCGTGACACATAACACAACCATCGTAGGTGCCACTTCCATGTGGTCAAAGAATAACAGTTAAACATCTGATATGGCATACAGTATATTTGCACATTTTTAAGGTGGTGGTCTGTGTGGTTATAACGGGGTGACCTAAGTGTTCGAGTTTTACCTCCAAGTCAGTGTAGATCTATTGTGAGCTTGGGGTGGGACCTTTCTGTGGTCGTTCGTTGTATTTGTTCCAGTTATGTCATTGAGGTACTGCTCCATTACGTTGTCTTATGTTACAGCTGTGCGAGCTGTCTGTCCTGGGAGCAAGTAATGAGTCGCATGTCGTTGGCTAAGGTAGTGTGGGGTTGTCAGGTGCCACGTGGGTTATGTCGAATGTTACGGGCGTCTAGAGGTCATGTGGTATCCTTTGTGTGCCCCTTTGATTTCTACCCCTTTACCCTGGAGCGTAAGGGGGGGGGGGATGTGGTGATGGGTGTGGAATCAGAGGGTGCATTCTGTGCCTGACCTGTACGTTGGAATTTTAGGGCGTTTAAGGTTATGTCCCCTCTCTTGTGCATTTGAAGCACAAAAGTTTTTTAACCATGTGAGAACCTAAGCACAGCTCTCCTTGAGACAAAAGATAGAATAGAACTACAAGACACAGATAGAATATAACAAGTAACAAAAGCACAATATATATGCCAAAGCACACAAAGTCTTTAAAATAAATGCCAGCTTAAAATAAACTCGTTAAAATAAACTCAGGTCATACACACATAGAAACTCACACTCAAGCACACATACAACTTAACTCTTTGTTTGTTGTTTTTTTATTATTTCAACAAACTAAAACCAATTACGCCAGTTTTGTATTTCCCAAAACTGAACTTAAAACTTAAAATAAATAAAATAAACAAAACTGAACTTAAAATAAAAACAATAGAAGAAACGCTAGGATTTAATATTAAAATATTAATATAATCCGGCCAAAAACGCCAGGTTTTCTCACCCTGAACTCTAAATAAAAACAACAAAAGAAACACCAGGATTTAATATTAAAATATTAATATAATCCGGCCAAAAACGCCAGGTTTTTGCACCCTGAACTTAAAATAAAAACAACAAAAGAAACGCCAGGATTTAATATTCAAATATTAATATAATCCGGCCAAAAACGCCAGGTTTTTGCAACCTGAACTCAAAATAAAAACAACGCCAGGATTTAAAATTAATATAATCCGGCCTGAAACGCCAGTTTTATTTCCCCCAAAACTGAACTTGCCAGGGTTGTCTCTGAACCCGACCTCAAATAATCAAAAGAAGTAAAACAGATTCTCAAACAGACACTTTCACACACAAAACTCACACTCAGGATGTAGATACACAAGTGACAGGTTCTTTTAAAACACTCCGGGCAAGTCATTCACCTGTCATTTATTTTTTGTTTACCTTTCGATAGCAGTCATGGACAGGAACCAGGCCAGCCCCGAAGATAGGAGATTTATGCAAGTTGCTTACGCATTCCTTACCACATATATATAGAGGTGATCAATCTCGTCACATCTACGGGGTGTCTGCTTTCCGGCATCCGTAAGGACTGCTAGTCGCCATGAAAAAAAACGCGGAGTGATCTACTCCTTTCTAAAATGATTGTGCGCATGTCTTCTGGAAGTAAATCACACCGGACACATTGCAGGTTTGAAAGAACTCCAGAGTGGCCTTTATTGCCGGGGGTGCAATTCCCTTTTAAAGCAGAAAAACGTCATGTACAGAGTCACAGTTAACATACAGTATACATTCATCAATTGGTTAACAGTCTAAGGGGTCTTGTCTAAACCCACCCTACTGGGCGTGACCCCAGCATCATCACATGACATTTCTTTGTATCCCAGCCCCATCTTACTACACGTGGCATGTTTCTATAGAGCTTTTAGTTGCACAAAGGAAGTGGGGGAGGAGTTAGTAAAGGAAGCTGTTACACGAGGCTTGCTCGAGGGGAAGGGGGGGAGGCAGGAGGATGGGAGGAATTTGCAGAGGAAACAGTTACTGAGCACACAGAGGGGGGGAAGGGAAGCTTTTACTCTAGAATAGTGATGTACCGAACTGTCCGCCGGCGGACAGTTCCTTGCGAAATTAGCTTGTTCGCTTTCGCCGCGGCGGGCGGACACATGCGCAGTTCGATCCGCCCCCTATTCGTCATCATTGGGCAAACTTTGACCCTGTGCCTCTCGGTCAGCAGACACATTACAGCCAATCAGCAGCACTCCCTCCCTTCCACACCCTCCAACCTCCCTCCCAGCATCCATTTTCGATTCATTCGGAAGATGCATGCTTAGTGAGAGGAGGGAAAGTTTAGCTGCTGCTGATTACATAGGGAAATTGATAGCTAGGCTAGGGTATTCAGTGTCCACTACAATCCTGAAGGCTGCTGTAAGGACAGCACCCCAAAAAGCCCTTTTTAGGGCTATAACATCAGGCTGCTTTTTTTTTTTCCTGTGTAATGTAATTGCAGGTGCCTGCCTGCCAG
The DNA here is from genome assembly GCF_036172605.1 of Pelobates fuscus. NCBI lineage: Eukaryota > Metazoa > Chordata > Amphibia > Anura > Pelobatidae > Pelobates > Pelobates fuscus. The sequence continues at coordinate 98,400,250 of NC_086322.1, forward strand.
CCTGTGTGTCAGGCTCACAGCATATACTGTGCCCACTTGCCCAGTGCCACCACTCATATCTGTTTTAACAATCGGTTAAGCTTTACATTTAAAATAAATATATTTTTTTCACTGTAATAGAAGAGCAGTTGCCTGCCTGCCAGCTTCTGTGTGAGGTTGGATGCCTTGCCCATTTGCACAGTCAGTGCCACCACTCATATCTGTTTTAACAATCGGTTAAGCTTTAGATTTTAAATAAATAATTTGTTTTCACTGTAATAGAAGAGCAGTTGCCTGCCTGCCAGCTTCTGTGTGAGGTTGGATGCCTTGCCCATTTGCACAGTCAGTGCCACCACTCATATCTGTTTTAACAATTGGTTAAGCTTTCGATTTAAAATAAATAATTTTTTTTCACTGTAATAGAAGAGCAGTTGCCTGCCTGCCAGCTTCTGTGTGAGGTTGGATGCCTTGCCCATTTGCACAGTCAGTGCCACCACTCATATCTGTTTTAACAAATGGTTAAGCTTTCGATTTAAAATAAATAATTTTTTTTCACTGTAATAGAAGAGCAGTTGCCTGCCTGCCAGCTTCTGTGTGAGGTTGGATGCCTTGCCCATTTGCACAGTCAGTGCCACCACTCATATCTGTTTTAACAATTGGTTAAGCTTTCGATTTAAAATAAATAATTTTTTTTCACTGTAATAGAAGAGCAGTTAGTTGTCTGCAAGCGTCTGTGTTTCAGGCCTACTTCAGCGTGTGCTCTGCAGACCTGTGCCAGCGTGCTTTGACAGTTGCCAATCATATCTGGTGTCTCTTTAGCGTGCTTTTACAACCAAAATTTTGTTTCCACTGTAATAGAAGAGCAGTTGCCTGCCTGCCAGCTTCTGTGTGAGGTTCACATTGGATACTGTGCCTATTAGCCCAGTGCCACCACTTGCCTATTAGCCCAGTTGCCACTCATATCTTGTGTCTCTATAGTGTGATTTTACAACCAAAATGTGTTTTTCACTGTTATAGATTGAATAGCAGTTACTTGTCTTCAAGCGGGTGTCTCAGGCCTACAGTGTGTGCTCTGCAGCACTGTTCCAGTGCACATTGCCAATCATATCTGGTGTCTCTATAGCGTGCTTTTAAAAACAAAATTAGTTTTTCACTGTTATAGATTGAATAGCAGTTACTTGTCTTCAAGCGGGTGTCTCAGGCCTACTTCAGCGTGTGCTCTGCAGACCTGTGCCAGTGTGCTTTGACAGTTGCCACTCATATCTTGTGTCTCTATAGCGTGCTTTTACAACCAAAATTTGTTTTTCACTGTTATAGATTGAATAGCAGTTACTTGTCTTCAAGCGGGTGTCTCAGGCCTACTTCAGCGTGTGCTCTGCAGCACTGTTCCAGTGCACATTGCCAATCATATCTGGTGTCTCTATAGCGTGCTTTTAAAAACAAAATTTGTTTTTCACTGTTACAGATTGAATAGCAGTTACTTGTCTTCAAGCGGGTGTCTCAGGCCTACTTCAGCGTGTGCTCTGCAGACCTGTGCCAGTGTGCTTTGACAGTTGCCACTCATATCTTGTGTCTCTATAGCGTGCTTTTAGAACCAAAATTTGTTTTTCACTGTTATAGATTGAATAGCAGTTACTTGTCTTCAAGCGGGTGTCTCAGGCCTACTTCAGGGTGTGCTCTGCAGCACTGTTCCAGTGCACATTGCCAATCATATCTGGTGTCTCTATAGCGTGCTTTTAAAAACAAAATTTGTTTTTCACTGTTACAGATTGAATAGCAGTTACTTGTCTTCAAGCGGGTGTCTCAGGCCTACTTCAGCATGTGCTCTGCAGACCTGTGCCAGTGTGCTTTGACAGTTGCCACTCATATCTTGTGTCTCTATAGCGTGCTTTTACAACCAAAATTTGTTTTTCACTGTTATAGATTGAATAGCAGTTACTTGTCTTCAAGCGGGTGTCTCAGGCCTACAGTGTGTGCTCTGCAGCACTGTTCCAGTGCACATTGCCAATCATATCTGGTGTCTCTATAGCGTGCTTTTAAAAACAAAATTTGTTTTTCACTGTTATAGATTGAATAGCAGTTACTTGTCTTCAAGCGGGTGTCTCAGGCCTACTTCAGCGTGTGCTCTGCAGACCTGTGCCAGTGTGCTTTGACAGTTGCCACTCATATCTTGTGTCTCTATAGCGTGCTTTTACAACCAAAATTTGTTTTTCACTGTTATAGATTGAATAGCAGTTACTTGTCTTCAAGCGGGTGTCTCAGGCCTACTTCAGCGTGTGCTCTGCAGACCTGTGCCAGTGTGCTTTGACAGTTGCCACTCATATCTTGTGTCTCTATAGCGTGCTTTTACAACCAAAATTTGTTTTTCACTGTTATAGATTGAATAGCAGTTACTTGTCTTCAAGCGGGTGTCTCAGGCCTACTTCAGGGTGTGCTCTGCAGCACTGTTCCATTGCACATTGCCAATCATATCTGGTGTCTCTATAGCGTGCTTTTAAAAACAAAATTTGTTTTTCACTGTTACAGATTGAATAGCAGTTACTTGTCTTCAAGCGGGTGTCTCAGGCCTACTTCAGCATGTGCTCTGCAGACCTGTGCCAGTGTGCTTTGACAGTTGCCACTCATATCTTGTGTCTCTATAGCGTGCTTTTACAACCAAAATTTGTTTTTCACTGTTATAGATTGAATAGCAGTTACTTGTCTTCAAGCGGGTGTCTCAGGCCTACAGTGTGTGATCTGCAGCACTGTTCCAGTGCACATTGCCAATCATATCTGGTGTCTCTATAGCGTGCTTTTAAAAACAAAATTGGTTTTTCACTGTTATAGATTGAATAGCAGTTACTTGTCTTCAAGCGGGTGTCTCAGGCCTACTTCAGCGTGTGCTCTGCAGACCTGTGCCAGTGTGCTTTGACAGTTGCCACTCATATCTTGTGTCTCTATAGCGTGCTTTTACAACCAAAATTTGTTTTTCACTGTTATAGATTGTATAGCAGTTACTTGTCTTCAAGCGGGTGTCTCAGGCCTACTTCAGCGTGTGCTCTGCAGCACTGTTCCAGTGCACATTGCCAATCATATCTGGTGTCTCTATAGCGTGCTTTTAAAAACAAAATTTGTTTTTCACTGTTACAGATTGAATAGCAGTTACTTGTCTTCAAGCGGGTGTCTCAGGCCTACTTCAGCGTGTGCTCTGCAGACCTGTGCCAGTGTGCTTTGACAGTTGCCACTCATATCTTGTGTCTCTATAGCGTGCTTTTACAACCAAAATTTGTTTTTCACTGTTATAGATTGAATAGCAGTTACTTGTCTTCAAGCGGGTGTCTCAGGCCTACTTCAGCGTGTGCTCTGCAGACCTGTGCCAGTGTGCTTTGACAGTTGCCACTCATATCTTGTGTCTCTATAGCGTGCTTTTACAACCAAAATTTGTTTTTCACTGTTATAGATTGAATAGCAGTTACTTGTCTTCAAGCGGGTGTCTCAGGCCTACTTCAGCGTGTGCTCTGCAGACCTGTGCCAGTGTGCTTTGACAGTTGCCACTCATATCTTGTGTCTCTATAGCGTGCTTTTACAACCAAAATTTGTTTTTCACTGTTATAGATTGAATAGCAGTTACTTGTCTTCAAGCGGGTGTCTCAGGCCTACTTCAGGGTGTGCTCTGCAGCACTGTTCCAGTGCACATTGCCAATCATATCTGGTGTCTCTATAGCGTGCTTTTAAAAACAAAATTTGTTTTTCACTGTTACAGATTGAATAGCAGTTACTTGTCTTCAAGCGGGTGTCTCAGGCCTACTTCAGCATGTGCTCTGCAGACCTGTGCCAGTGTGCTTTGACAGTTGCCACTCATATCTTGTGTCTCTATAGCATGCTTTTACAACCAAAATTTGTTTTTCACTGTTATAGATTGAATAGCAGTTACTTGTCTTCAAGCGGGTGTCTCAGGCCTACAGTGTGTGATCTGCAGCACTGTTCCAGTGCACATTGCCAATCATATCTGGTGTCTCTATAGCGTGCTTTTAAAAACAAAATTTATTTTTCACTGTTATAGATTGAATAGCAGTTACTTGTCTTCAAGCGGGTGTCTCAGGCCTACTTCAGCGTGTGCTCTGGAGACCTGTGCCAGTGTGCTTTGACAGTTGCCACTCATATCTTGTGTCTCTATAGCGTGCTTTTACAACCAAAATTTGTTTTTCACTGTTATAGATTGAATAGCAGTTACTTGTCTTCAAGCGGGTGTCTCAGGCCTACTTCAGCGTGTGCTCTGCAGCACTGTTCCAGTGCACATTGCCAATCATATCTGGTGTCTCTATAGCGTGCTTTTAAAAACAAAATTTGTTTTTCACTGTTACAGATTGAATAGCAGTTACTTGTCTTCAAGCGGGTGTCTCAGGCCTACTTCAGCGTGTGCTCTGCAGACCTGTGCCAGTGTGCTTTGACAGTTGCCACTCATATCTTGTGTCTCTATAGCGTGCTTTTACAACCAAAATTTGTTTTTCACTGTTATAGATTGAATAGCAGTTACTTGTCTTCAAGCGGGTGTCTCAGGCCTACAGTGTGTGCTCTGCAGCACTGTTCCAGTGCACATTGCCAATCATATCTGGTGTCTCTATAGCGTGCTTTTAAAAACAAAATTTGTTTTTCACTGTTATAGATTGAATAGCAGATACTTGTCTTCAAGCGGGTGTCTCAGGACTACTTCAGCGTGTGCTCTGCAGACCTGTGCCAGTGTGCTTTGACAGTTGCCACTCATATCTTGTGTCTCTATAGCGTGCTTTTACAACCAAAATTTGTTTTTCACTGTTATAGATTGAATAGCAGTTACTTGTCTTCAAGCGGGTGTCTCAGGCCTACAGTGTGTGCTCTGCAGCACTGTTCCAGTGCACATTGCCAATCATATCTGGTCTCACAGTAGCTTGCACGCATAGTACCACAAATCCCCCAAAAAATGACAGGCAGAGGCAGGCCACCCCGCAGGGGCCGTCGTGGTCGTGGTGCTGTGATTCCCTTTTGCTCTAGAATAATGCCCAGTTTTCAGAAGCCACGTACCCTGAACTTGAAAAGTTCTGAGGACTTAGTTGACTGGCTAACACAACCCAATCTTGTACAGCCTCCGCTCGGAACCTTGACGCACCATCCTCCTCCAGCTTAGCTTCAGGCACCTCTCAAGATAGCACTCACCCGCCTGCCGCCACCACCAAAATTAGCACCACAGCCGCTTTACTTGGTATGTCAGAGGAGTTATTCACACACCCGTTTGAAGAAATGAGTGATGCGCAACCATTATTGCTAGAGGATGTAGATAACAGGGATATGTCTCAGGCAGGCAGCATTAAACACATGGAGGTACGGTGTGATGATGATGATGTTGTACCCGCTGCTGCTTCCTTTTCTGAGTTGTCAGATACAAGCGAAGCGGTTGATGATGACGATGCGTCCATGGATGTCACGTGGGTGCCCGCTAGAAGAGAAGAAGAACAGGGCGAAAGTTCAGATGGGGAGACAGAGAGGAGGAGGAGGAGACCAGTTGGACGCAGGGGGGGGTCGTCGCAAGGAGCTAGTGGCACAGTCAGACAGCATGCATCGGCACCCGGGGTCAGCCCGACAGCACGCCAATCAACGCATGCTGTGTCCACCACCAGAATGCCGTCATTGCAGAGCTCAGCAGTGTGGCATTTTTTTGTGTGTCTGCCTCTGACAACAGCGATGCCATTTGCAACCTGTGCCAAAAGAAACTGAGTCGTGGGAGGTCCAACACCCACCTAGGTACAACTGCTTTGCGTAGGCACATGATCTCACATCACAAACGCCTATGGGATCAACACATGAGTACAAGCAGCACGCCTACTCTAAGCCGCCATCCTCCTCCTGGTCCAGCATCTTCAGCCACGTCAACCACTGCTGTCCTTCTTGCCCCCTCTCAACCATCCGCCACTCCGTCTCCCGCCTTGAGCAGTTACCACTCATCTGCCCACAGTCATGTGTCTGTCAAGGACATGTTTGAGCGTAAGAAGCCAATGTCACCAAGTCACCCCCTTGCCCAGCGTCTGACAGCTGGCTTGTCCGAACTATTAGCCCGCCAGCTTTTACCATACAATCTGGTTGAGTCTGAGGCGTTCAAAAAATTTGTAGCTATTGGGACACTGCAGTGGAAGGTACCCGGCCGGAATTTCTTTTCACAAAAGGCAATCCCCAACTTGTACTCGATTGTGCAAAATTAAGTCATGGCATGTCTGGCACACAGTGTTGGGGCAAGGGTCCATCTGACCACTGATACCTGGTCTGCAAAGCATGGTCAGGGCAGGTATATCACCTACACTGCGCATTGGGTAAACCTGCTGACGGCTGACAAGCAAGGAATGCGTGGCATTGCAGAGGAGTTGGTGACACCGCCACGAATTGCAGGCAGTCCTGCTGCCACCTCCTCTACTCCTCCTACTCCATCCTCTTCCATAACCTCCTCGGCTGAGTCCTCTTGTGCCGCTGCATCTTGCTCCACAAAGGATTTCAAGTGGACTGATTACAATTACAGGGCCTCTAAAGAGTCCTGTATTGTTATTTGTCGTCACTACCTTCCCGCGTCGGGAAGATTTCTTGCACAGGGCGCCCAAAGGCCTAAGGCTGGCCCTGCGCATGGGTCAGTGGCTCTGCACCAGACTTCCCTCCAATTGATCAAAGTTAAAGGATTTCAAGTGGACTGATTACAATCACAGGGCCTCTAAAAAGTCCTGTATTGGTTTTTGTCGTCACTACCTTCCCGCGTCGGGAAGATTTCTTGCACAGGGCGCCCAAAGGCCTAAGGCTGGCCCTGCGCATGGGTCAGTGGCTCTGAACCAGACTTCCCTCCAATTGATCAAAGTTAAAGGATTTCAAGTGGACTGATTACAATCACAGGGCCTCTAAAGAGTCCTGTATTGTTATTTGTCGTCACTACCTTCCCGCGTCGGGAAGATTTCTTGCACAGGGCGCCCAAAGGCCTAAGGCTGGCCCTGCGCATGGGTCAGTGGCTCTGCACCAGACTTCCCTCCAATTGATCAAAGTTAAAGGATTACAAGTGGACTGATTACAATCACAGGGCCTCTAAAGAGTCCTGTATTGTTATTTGTCGTCACTACCTTCCCGCGTCAGGAAGATTTCTTGCACAGGGCGCCCAAAGGCCTAAGGCTGGCCCTGGGCATGGGTCAGTGGCTCTGCACCAGACTTCCCTCCAATTGATCAAAGTTAAAGGATTTCAAGTGGACTGATTACAATCACAGGGCCTCTAAAGAGTCCTGTATTGTTATTTGTCGTCACTACCTTCCCGCGTCGGGAAGATTTCTTGCACAGGGCGCCCAAAGGCCTAAGGCTGGCCCTGCGCATGGGTCAGTGGCTCTGCACCAGACTTCCCTCCAATTGATCAAAGTTAAAGGATTTCAAGTGGACTGATTACAATCACAGGGCCTCTAAAGAGTCCTGTATTGTTATTTGTCGTCACTACCTTCCCGCGTCGGGAAGATTTCTTGCACAGGGCGCCCAAAGGCCTAAGGCTGGCCCTGCGCATGGGTCAGTGGCTCTGCACCAGACTTCCCTCCAATTGATCAAAGTTAAAGGACTTCAAGTGGACTGATTACAATTACAGGGCCTCTAAAGAGTCCTGTATTGTTATTTGTCGTCACTACCTTCCCGCGTCGGGAGTGGGTCATTTGCGCCCCTGCTGCCTTCCTTGCATGTGGTAGCTGTTTGTCAGGGATTTGTCAATCCATATCTGCCAAGTGACCCTATGTAGGGGGAACAGTCCCTATTCTGCTCTGTGTCAGTGTGTATCAGGGATCATTAGGATAGGTGTCAATCCATATCTGCCAAGTGACCCTATGTAGGAGGAACAGTCTCTATTCTGCTCTGTGTCAGTGTGTATCAGGGATCATTAGGATAGGTGTCAATCCATATCTGCCAAGTGACCCTATGTAGGAGGAACAGTCCCTATTCTGCTCTGTGTCAGTGTGTATCAGGGATCCTTAGGACAGGTGTCAATCCATATTTGCCAAGTGACCCTATGTAGGAGGAACAGTCCCTATTCTGCTCTGTGTCAGTGTGTATCAGGGATCCTTAGGATAGGTGTCAATCCATATCTGCCAAGTGACCCTATGTAGGGGGAACAGTCTCTATTCTGCTCTGTGTCAGTGTGTATCAGGGATCATTAGGATAGGTGTCAATCCATATCTGCCAAGTGACCCTATGTAGGGGGAACAGTCTCTATTCTGCTCTGTGTCAGTGTGTATCAGGGCTGGGCTTTGAGGACAGGTGTCAATGTTAGGTGATTTCTGCCCTTTCTGGATTAAAAGCAGACTCTGCATCAACTGTGCAATTTTCCATGGGAGTTTTGCCATGGATCCCCCTCCGGCATGCCACAGTCCAGGTGTTAGTCCCCTTGAAACAACTTTTCCATCACTTTTGTGGCCAGAAAGAGTCCCTGTTGTTTTTAAAATTCGCCTGCCCATTGAAGTCAATGGCGGTTCGCCGGTTCGCGAACATTTGCGGAAGTTCGCGTTCGCCGTTCGCGAACCGAAAATTCCGGGTTCGCGACAACACTACTCTAGAAGCCAGTTTTTACACAGTGAACACAGAATAGGCATTTTATCCACAACATTAGTACACTCCATTAGGAGCTTGGCCATGCTACAGATGCCCGGAGAGATATTTGCCTGTGTGTATGTATTGGAGTGTGTAGCTGTGTATATATGTATGTAAAGGAGTAAGGACTTGAGTGTTTTTGTACCCCATGAAAAATGACTACCTCAACAGTCAATCAGGAAATTTGAGGGCTACACAGTGATAATGCATTTAAAAGCCATGTTTTACTGATCCAGAGATTAAGCAATGCAACAAATAATTACAGTGTTTGGTCTGTAGCCTTAATCATATAATAATATATAAATTATGTAAAAATAGAAAATGTCATTATTTTTTCCAAAAGTTTTTTATTTTATTTTTTTGTCACCATCTCTCCTAAGGAATGATTACGTAAAGTACTAATTGTAAGATGGAGTGGCCACAGAAAATAGAGTGGGCACGAAGGGGGGAAATAATTTTATTTCTTGTATGGACTGGGCATTTGTGTTTACTAAAGTGATTCCTCGTTTTAATGCTGGTTTCACCAATATAAACAGATACACAGTGGCATTTTAACATACAGATTACATAATTGGATTTACATGAGAAAATAATTTTACAGGGATTTTTTTCTGTTCTAGGGGTTGTGAAAAAAAATCAATTTTCATAAGAGTACTATAGGACCTGCGTCCTGGACAAGGAAACATCTCACATTTAGGGATGGAAGGAATCTTTGGAATGTAGGTGAAATTTGCCAATGTTGGCTTTCACCATATGTCCTTAATGTTCTTACTCTGCCTATAAGAGAAAAAAGGTATGGATATGATTTTTGTATTTTCCTTAAATATTTCTGTATATGTGCAATAGAGTGACTGTGTATTGAATGTGGATTTGATTGGAATCATATCAGTTTTATTCTGTCTCTGGTTCATGGGTACAAGCAAATCTTTTCTGTCCTGATCAAGGCCTCTATTTTTTTTCTACTAAATATTCCTCTATTATTTTTCCAGAGTAACTGTTTCTTTCAAATATATATTTGACATTGTGGGATCAGAGACATTTCTTTTCACATGTATAAATGTGGTAAGGAGTAAATTACATGTGGGTAATAGCAACTGTCATGAGGTAAAAGACTATCACAGTCAGTAAATTTGGTAAAACGATCTGTAAATAAGATAAACCAATCTGTTTAAATTTTAGATTCAGAAAGTGAATTCACATATGTGAATGATGAATCATAACTCACGTGTGGCAATATTTTCATGGTATCAAACTTAATAGTGTGGATAGTGGGCCACTCCAAAATCTCTTAATGTTAACAGTGAAGTGCTACCATATGCAGACATATCTACATAAAAATAAGGTGGTAAACAATTTCTTCTTCAACGTTATTAATATACAAGTTGTCTTATAATTTGGAGGTATAGATTAATTTCAATTAAAAATGACTTTTTGTCAAATCCAAGGAGAGCGACGAAATCATAAAATGTATCTGTTAAGAGAAAATCATTCCTTGAAATAATATCCCTGAGGGTTTGCATGCCTTCATTATGGGCTATTGAAGTGTAGAGGCTTTCTACATCCCAAATAAAACAAATACATGGTCCCATGATTTTTAATTGACTTTGTTTAAGTAGGATGTCCAAGTTGGTAAGTAGATTATACCAGTGGACCCCAGCTAAACTGACTTTGAGCCCCTGCTCTAGAGGCTATTATGTTTCCTAATACGTTCATCAAGTTAATTACCTCATTTGTTAAAATATGTACAAGGACTCTACGCTATCCATGCAGCAATAAAATCTGCAAAGAGAGCTTTGCTAGTTGATTGATAATATTGTGAATAGGACATGTTCTGCTTCAAACGATCTCTTCCAGGGAGTACACTCTGTTAATATAAAGGTTGGGTTTTTCAGGTATGATTCCTGCTAACAGCTTTATTTCTCCTTGCAAAGAACACCTTTTGGAAAATGCATCAGATCGGGTTGGGGTCTTAAAATCTTCAAGCTCTTCTTAAATGGACTTGGATTTCTAACTTCTCAATTGCAAATATTGCATTGACAATTATCATTTTAATTCAGGTAGAACAGAACAATCCAAATCATCTCATAACATGTTTTTCCTGTAGGAACTGATCCAGTAATGAGCCGCTACTTGACTCTTCACTTTCATTGAAACCCTCTGTGTATCTTTATGTCTTACCATAAAACACATTATCAGTCTGACACTGTTCTGTACATTATCTAATGTTGTTTCCAAAAAGAAAGTTCTTTTTATTCAGGTGCTTTTTGTTACTTATCTTATTTTTATGGGATTGTTAGTAAATACGGAATGGATTTTGTTTTACAATCTAAATGAGTGGCCAATAAATGGAACAATGCCTTAAGAAAGTGTTTTGGAACAATAGATGTCATAATCCTTGATTTAAAATTCTTTGAAATCAGTGGATTAAGAGTCATCCAGCATTATTATAGACTCACTTAAAGGGACATTATAGTCACCATAACAACTACAGCTTATTGAATTTGTTCTGGTGTGTAGAATCATTCCCTTCAGTCTTTTTGCTGTAAATTATGTATTTTCAGAGAAAATGCAGTGTGTACATTACAGCCTAGTGATAACTTCACTGGTCACTCCTCAGATGGCTGTTAGAGATCCTTCCTGGGTCATGGCTGCCTAAAATGCATCCAAACATTCAGTATCTCCTCCTGTAACGGCACTCCCAGGCATAAAAGGGTTAAACCGCCGTTTAGTAGATCTTCCCCTTCCAGAGATACAGGCAGAGCTACTGCAGAACACCAAACTCCCGAACCGGATACAAAATAGCACTCCAGGGGGTGTGTCCTAGACTCTGAATGGAGAGGTCGCATGGCTTGAGAGCTCCATACGAAAACTGCCAAAATCCAGAATAATAACGCTCTGCCGAAAATACTACATCGACCAAGTCTCAGAGCAAAACTAAACGGACCGCGGACAAGTCCGATAAAACCGAAAAATCCAGCTTTTTTGCCTCCAGGGCAAGCCAGCACAAAGCCCAACAGGCCCAGACATCAGACCAAGATGGCGCTGAAGAGGAACAGGAGCTGCCACACACGGTGACACCGCCAGCAGCAACGCTTACAAAGGAGATTATGCAAACCATGCTAGATGCACTCTCCACTAACCTGCTGCAAACACTGCAGACTGCACTAGGGGACCTCAGGAACGACGTCCGTGAGCTGGGGACCCGGACCTCCACAGTGGAGGATAAAATGGCGGAAATGGGCGAAGCACACAATGAGCTCGCAGGCAAGCTCACATCACTACAAGCCAAAATAGACGCACACGAGTCGAAACTGGCGGACCTCGAGGACAGGGGACGCCGCAATAACATCCGCATATGCGGCGTCAAAGAAACAGTCATGCAGGCTGATCTCCAGGCCTACATCACGGAGCTACTCCACTCCATGACGGCGGACATTCTACTGCTGGATAGGACGCACCGTGCGGCGAGGCCCAAATTTCTGCCCCCAGAAACGCCGAGAGATGTGCTGGTGCATATGCACTATTACCATGCAAAGGAGGAGATACTGCGAGCGAGCCGAACAAAAAAAACCCTACCGGACCCCTACAGGGGTATCCTCCTATTTGCGGATATCTCAGCAGCCACTTTGAAAAGGCGCAGAGACTTCCACAGCGTCACGAAAGTGCTACGGTCACACCACCTGGCATACCGATGGGGATTCCCAGTAAAACTGCTGGTCTCCAAGAACGGGAAAACGACCATGATCCACAGCCCAGAAGAAGGAGACCTGATACTCCGGAGCTGGGGACTGGACGACCTGACCACTACACAAACAGCGCCGCAGCAGAGAAGACTGTCCCCAGACTGGAAGAAATCCAAGAGACATTGATGAAGGAACTTTCATGTTGTTACAAGTGTCATAAGAAGGGCTGAATTGCACAGCAAGTATATTGATCTCTTCCCTGGGCAGGAGATATGCCAACAGACCAGGGGGTTGGGTGACCCCTAACTAAACAGGGGGAGCTGAATGCAAGGGGAATAAAGACCCAGGGGGTGATGTCACTTTTGGTTAAAGTCCCCATATGCCCCGGCTGTACACCCTTGCTCTAGCTCACCCCCCCGCCCCCCCCCCAAAAAAAAAACAATAAAAAAAAAAAAACAACTAGATTGCTGAGCCCAACTTCCACTTTTGATTAAGCAACCTTCTCTTAATATGACTCAGAGCCTACCATAACATACCATACCTAAATGGCCAAAGTACGTAATGCCTTTTTTTCTGGGAGGAAGCCAAACACTCCATTGTGCCCAGCCACTATCCTGGCAGTTAAGTTCTCTAGTTTTTTAATGTTTATGTTGTATTGGTTAAGCATATATTGTTTTTATGTTCAATGTTACGGCCGTGTGGGCAGCCTAGCTGAGACCGGCTCTCCGCTCTGGACCTCACTGGGAGGAGACTTGGCCTCTGTATCGAACAACTGGGAAAAAGCGGTACTTTCATAGAGAACACACACTTCACACTTTTTTGAGGGTCGGATGCCACGCTTGAGAGAGCTGGGAGGGGTGTGTCCCCTGACCATTATAGACATAATCTATAGGTATTGTTGCACACCACTCCTTTTCAACCCCCCATGAAAATATGCTCAATGAATGTTAGAGGATTGAATATCCCGGTTAAACGACATATGTTGGGGAGGGAACGTAGGAACATACGGGCGGACGTAGTGTGTCTCCAGGAGACTCACTATCGAAAGAATGATCATCCTAACACGTTACAATCACGATATCCCTGGCAGTTTCACTCTACAGCACCAACCAAATCGAAAGGAGCATCTATTTTAATCAGCAATTCTATAAGCTTTACACTGCATTCTGCGGACATAGACGATCAGGGATGGTATGTTATAATTACAGGACTCTTTATCAATATGCTCTACACTATTGCCAATGTATACACACCAAACACCAACCAGAGAAACTTCCTACGCTCCATACTACAGAAACTGGCACATTTACAAGGGGGAATTGGGATCGTCTGTGGAGACTTCAACCACATTTTAGACCCCACGGTAGACACGACTTTGACAGGCTCCAGACTTAGGCTTAAGACCCTCAAAAAAAGTTGTAAACAATTGCAGAAGCTCCTAGCCCTCCACCACATGTATGATGTGTGGAGAATCACACATACACGTGAACGCGCGTATACCCACTTCTCTCAGGTACACAACTCCTATTCCCGGAAAGACGGGTTTTTAATAAATGGGACAGCTCTAGAACAGGTGACAAAGTGTGAGGTGGGCGACATAACGTGGTCGGACCATGCAGCGTTCACGCTGGAGCTGAAAGACCAATATGAATTTACACATAGGAGTCCCTGGAAGATACAACCCACGATGTTACAAGACAAAAAATGTGCACAGGAACTGAGACACGCACTCCAACACCATTTCTTAGAGAATGACACACCTGACATCTCCCCAGGTACGCTCTGGGTGGCACACAAGGCTCTGGCTAGAGGAATCCTTATCAGCAAAACCGCATACGTACACAAACGGGAGAAACAGCTATCCCTACAACGGCAAAAGGAACTCTACCACCTAAATGCTCAAAACCAAGCTAACCCGTCACGAGAACTCAAAACCCAAATAGCACAGGTCACTAGGAAGCTCCACCAACACGACTTAGAAAAGACTGGGCGATGCTTGCGAACACTCAGAGCCACCTCATATGCACAAGGCAACAAAGCGAGTAAGCTTCTCGCTAACACTCTTAAAGATAAACAAGCCAATCAAAAGATAGCATATTTAATGTCACCCACGCGGGAGAAAATTATGGCACCCAAAGGGATTAGTGATGTCTTCGCTGGCTACTATGCCGCCCTATACAATTTAAAAGACGACCCACGCACACATCAACCACTTGCGGAAACCATTGAGGCATATTTGACCACGATGGATCTCCCGAAACTGACACACCAACAAAGCAAAACACTCACCGAGGATATCACAGAGGAGGAGATCGCGGCAGCGATCAGGACCCTTGCAATGGGGAAGGCGCCTGGACCCGACGGGTTTGACAACTCGTACTACAGGACATTCGCTTCAGTCCTGACCCCGCAATTAGCCAGAGCCTTTAGAAATGCAATTGAGAATCAGGCATTACACAAAGATATCCTAGCGGCCCACATCATAACCCTACCCAAACCAGGCAAACCCCCCACACACCCCCAAAACTTCAGACCAATTTCGTTGTTAAATACTGACGCGAAGATATTTGCGAAAACACTGGCGAACAGGTTGGGGGCGCTGTTACCCCACCTGATACACACAGATCAGGTGGGCTTCGTGGCGGGTAGACAAGGGTCGGAAAACACCCGTAAGGTTCTGGACATAATGTACCACATGGCCAGGAGGGAGTCGGGGGGCGGACTGCTGGTGTCCCTGGACGCAGAGAAAGCATTTGACCACCTACACTGGAAGTTTCTGGAGACGGTCATGCGCAAATTTGGAATACCAGGTCCGTTCCTCTCAGCGGTACGGGCAGTGTATCACGGCCCAGGTGCTGAACGCAGGGTTCCTCTCAGAGCCGTTTCAAATAACCAACGGAACGCGGCAGGGATGCCAGCTCTCCCCGTTACTGTATGTCATGGCCCTGGAACCGCCAGC
The DNA here is from genome assembly GCF_036172605.1 of Pelobates fuscus. Taxonomy (NCBI): domain Eukaryota; kingdom Metazoa; phylum Chordata; class Amphibia; order Anura; family Pelobatidae; genus Pelobates; species Pelobates fuscus. The sequence continues at coordinate 98,415,472 of NC_086322.1, forward strand.
ACAACGGATTAGACAAAACGAATCCATACGGGGGGTCCACATAGGAGACATAGAATATAAAACAAACCTTTTCGCCGACGATGTGCTGCTGACTCTTACCCAACCATAAACAGACCTAATGAGAGAAATAAACACATACGGAGATAACTCCTACTATAAATTGAATGTGCTTAAAACCCAAGCCATGGGAGTGGGGGAGGTGGGGGAAAATGTGAGGACACTTCGGGACGCCTTCGCCATGGACTGGAGGGACGACCATGTCTCATTTCTGGGGATAAAACTCATTAAAAACATACACGACCTATATTGCTCCAACTACGAACCATTAAAATTGGAAATCACAAACACACTAAAAGCCTGGGACAATCGATATCTGACATGGAGAGGTAGAATAGTAGCAGTTAAGATGTCAATACTGCCAAAACTTCAATATCTCTTCCGCACGATGCAGATTAAAGTGCCTATGACATACTTAGACGCCATCCAGAGACAGATAGTGAAATTTTGTGGGCTAGTAAGAGGACTAGAGTGGCGACTGAGATTCTCCACCGCCCAGTGGAGGTGGGGGGACTAGGTCTACCCAATATCAGATTATATTACAGAGCAGCCATAGTAGCATCTGTCCTGACGAACCACGTCGAACAGAACCCGCCCCAATGGGTGGCGATTGAGTCCTTTTGGGCCAGACAAACAGAACTGAAGTTTTGGCTCTGGATACCACGCCACCACAGGCCTAGATTGGACTCAATTTTGCCTACCGCAACTGTGATGTTTAAAACATGGGACCTGGTTCACCAGAGGCTGTGCTCTGGAGGACCATGGTGACCTGCGGCACCCATCCGTAGCATACACTTAGCACACCCGACGTTTGACCATCGCATGTGGGAGAGGGGAGGTTGTACCCACACTATACATCTGTATTCAGGAGGAGCATTGTTGCCACTGCCAGACTTACTGACCAGTTTTGACCTTCCACATAGAGCAATTTTCCCTTACTTACAACTCAAATCAATATTGCAGGACCAAATCATCCTCAACGACCCACGGGGAACTAGAAACCACTTCGAACGAGTTTGTGAGGGCCTCGCCCCCCCGAGAAAGGCGCTTCCCCTCTGCTATAATGCGATGCTCACTCACGATGCCCCCTCCCTTACCACACACCAACAGGCCTGGCAGACGGACCTACACACCACTATTACAGAAAAACAATGGAGGGCATCATTTACTGCACACAAGGGGAGAACAACATGTGCCACACACCTCGAACACATTAGGAAACTGGGATACAGATGGTACATGGTGCCCGCAAGACTGACACGCATATATCCATGGACAACAGACAGATGTTGGAGATGCGGCACAGACAAGGGAACGATGCTCCATATTTGGTGGACATGCCCGCGTCTCCGAACATACTGGACCAAAGTGGAGGGACCTATTGCTGACATAACGCACAAACAAGTCACGCTTACACCTGAACTTGGGCTTTTATTTATGGGGTTAAAGGAATTTGACCACAATGACTCCATTCTAGTGTTCCATATCCTAATAGCGGCAGTAACTCTGATTGCAAGAGCGTGGAAGGAGGGGGAAGCACCATTATGGGTAGCATTGACACGCCAAATCTCCACGAACTTGGACTATGAACAAATGGCACGAAAACACCTCAGTTGGGGGAAATTGGTTCAAGAAGTTATAGGGAAATGGGATAACTACCTACAAGGTCAAACAACGCGAGAAGGAAATGATACGCGAAACGCATAATAAAAAAAATATATATAGATCTACATATACACGCCCACATATACCACGCTCCGCAGCAACACCTAACCATTCCTGAGTTCGCTGAACTGCTAGGGTCCCGGAGACCCGTAAAGGTGAATACCCACACTGTAAACATGTGTAAATAGTTGTACAGATTCAGTTAGGGGGGGGGGAGATATTTCAGCCAGAAAGACAGAGTCCAAAATGCACTTACGTTAACCAAGAGCCAGGGCTCGCACCCCGCAGAAGAGAGGGGACGAGGACTGTCCCAATACAACACACGCGAGGGGTTACAGTTACACGGGAGATACAGACAGACAGGGATTTAGGACCCAACTTGGGTAACCCCAAGGCTGATATAAGCCATTAATCAGGCAAAGACCCTGAGCACAAGACACCAAGCTAACGGAGACACACACCGTTATAAAGGGGGCACCCTGTAAAACACGACACTAGACACACGAGTTAGAGGTACTGAAAAATCCAATGATGTTGTGTCCAGATCAAAGTGACATATTGTAAGCACTGTGATCATTTGTAACCCTGTACCCTTTTCTTATTTCTGTACCCCCACCCTGATCCACAAAATAAAAAATATCAACTTGAAAATAGCACTCCAACTCCCGAACTGGAACCTCACTAATAGCTGCTAGCAGACGAACAGGAAAAGCAGACAATCAGCTTACACTCCTGGCAATCAGTCTCTAACAGCATACAGTAAATCCCCCCAAGAACGAGACAAGGCTCCGTGTTGAGGGTCAAGCAGTGGTCAATTTTAATTAACACTCACAGACTTTTATGCAAGTCCCCATGCAAGGGGACATCCCACAGGGAGGGACAACATGTAACCAATCCCGTACAGTAAAACATAAAACACACCCAGCATAAACACATAAAATCCTCCCCTCTGCCTGTGATATAATTACTGAACACAATGGGTTAATGTTATTTATCACAGGCAGGAAAAATACAGTTTTTACAGCATATTCATAACTTCTAAAATATACATCACATTCACATAAATATATATTCACAATCAATCCATTCAGGGGAACAACATATCAATACACCAATACACCGAACCAGAGAAGCATATGAATGCTTTCAAACATGGAAAAACCATACAAATAGGTTTACACTCCTAGCAGTCAAACTGGAACAGCATACAATAAATCCCCCCAAGAACGAGACAAGGCTCTGTTTTGAGGGTCAAGCATGAACAGCCAGAGCTGTGGGTTTATTGTTCTTATATACACATTAGATATTACATACTTACATTTTCAGAATCAGCGTACTCCAAATACAAACATACGTCAAAATCATACAAATTGGTCCAGTGGTTCAAAAGATAGATCGTAGTCCTTTGCGACCAAATAAAGCATGGCTTTTCTGCCCAAAACCAGTTCCACAGAGTCTTCTATCCTGAAGATAATTGGGAAGTAATCAAATTATCTCCAAGGACAGAGGCAAAACTCCATTGAACACATGGCAGCAAAAGACAATAAAATACATAAAAATATATAACTGTGCAGCCGTTGCATAAAACAGGTACATTCAACATATCCCCAGATAGCTCAGATCTGAGTGCACATTATTACTGAATGGCGCTCAGATCACACACATACAGTTCAATTGCCATGGAGCCAAAGTCTTTCCCATAGTCTCTCATTATACGAATGGGCTCCATGGCATAGCTATCTGGGGTATCACTGCTCAAACAGGGCACGCACCGAATGACCCGGCTTTCGTGTCTTTGCAGGGGAAAATCAAGCGTTTCAACATGGGGCCATAGTCTAAAGGCAGCAGGCGGGCAACCAGGCTCCTCCAATGCACAGTGGCGAGATTGGTCTTGTCACAAACAGCATGCAGAGTTACAGCTTCTGGCTTGAATACAGTATGATTTTTCTATATATATGGAGGCATGAGGGGACCAGGGGGGCTAGATGGTGGTTTTAGCACTTTAGGCTCAGGAATACATGTTTGTGTTCTTGACCCTATAGTGATCCTTTAAATTGGGCTAGATAAACCTGCAAGTACATCTGACTTATTCTGATGGGTATATTGATACAAGAGCTAGAGCTTCTGTGACCTACTATTTTGTTAGTGCTCTATAAAGTCTTACAGATGAAGGGAAGAATAATTAGGTAAATAACAGGAAAGGAATGTAAGGCTATCACAAGCCACTCCTAATTTATGATTCCTCTGTTAATGCATATGGGATGAAAAAAAGACAATAACAATGCTATTAATTTGTTTTTGATTTTTCCACCATGCATTTAACATTTATCTTAGATAAACATGTAATTATTTCATTTTAATAGTGGCATTGTTGTTATTTTATTTATTTATTTTGAAAATTGAAGCCAATTTTGATGTCTTGTGTTAGTGATTTAAATGTATCATTAAAGTAGTTATTGGAGTTGACAGCTGGTTAAAATGCCTTTACCAGTAGTTTCCACTAATGTCATCAAATGAGACTGTATCTTTTCTGCTGTATGTTTGGTGCAACAAAATGCTTTTAATTTACAAAAAAAAGGAAGGATACATTGAGATTTCTCTCATTTTCAAGTATGTCCTGGGTCCACAAAACATTGCATCGATACAATAGGGTACAATGAGATACAAAAACAATATTTATACACAATATATACAAAATTTAACATAGAACAGGTAAGAGATATATAATCAACCATGACAGGTGCAATCTGTTTTAAAATAATATGTAATAATATATTAGTTTCACAGATTATAATTGCCTATTATTGAAAATATGATTTCACGATTGCCTTATAATCAATGAGGTACACTTGATGAACCTTACTTTTGGATAAACCCATCATACTACAGATCCCCTTTTTTGGGGGAAAATACAGATGGAAAGGTGTGGTACTTTGGTAGTCATCCACATATTGAAGCAGGGTGGAGCCGAACAGGGAGCCCATGACTCCAGGGTACAATAAGAGGGCTATTATATGACAGTATATATAATTTGTTGCTAATTAATAAAATCATTATTGATCACCTAAGAGGACAGGGCTGTTCACCTGCTCCTAACACCCGTGTGTCAAGGAATAAAGATGTGTATTGGATAAATAAAACACAAACTGACAAAAACTATTGGCCAGTTAATAAGGTTATCATGATATTTTGACATTAACAATTCAGTACTGATAATTAAAGACAATAAGCAGTCTTGTACAAAAATACTGCCATAATCCATCACAAGGGTCAGACAAGGCACTATGTGATTGAAGACATGAATCAGGATTGGATTGCGCTTTACTTGCATAGTCTCATATTATCAAATAGTCTCCAGGAGTGATGGCATGCAACTAATTAACTTTTAAATGCTGGATAATATTTGACCTGTTTTAAAAACTCTAAAGGCTTGTGTTATTGGCGTGCAAATATTCTTCACTTTACTACTATTTAAACTCATAGACAATGGACATCAACACAAAACACACAACTGCACATTCAACAAAAACATAGAGTTCACACTCAAACATTACAATATGTTGTCATCCCACATGTTGTCATCCCACAAAACAGAAAACAAAAGACAAAATAGATACACAAGATGGATACCCAGCAAAGGGGGTAATACAAAAACAAATTCATGAATGTGCAAATAAATCACAACTAATTTAAAAAAATGTTAATACAAGAAGCAAACAAATTTCACACCCTGTGTCCTTTAGAGGAAAAATTAAGCCACACAATAAGTGAAAATGTAGGTTTCTATGCTTAGGGAATATTTTTTTTTTTTTTTTTTTACAAACGATGAACTGCTGTGTACTGAATGCGTTCCAGCCGGTTGCCACAGGAACCGCTGGAACGCAATGGGACATGGTTATTCATGATGCGTCCGGTTACCATAGAAACCCGTCTGTTTCTGTGGTGCCGCGATCGCTGGGCATATTCACTAGAGGGGAGAAGGGAGCCAGAAACATTTATACTATACAATACAGTGTTAAAACCATATCAAGAAGGCATCAAAATTACCTTGATGTAAGGTGCTGAAATTAGATAAAAAATGGCTGGGGCTTAAAGATGTGAAGCACTGAAGCAATATTATATTAGCTGGAGCAAAGATATTAACATAAGATCTTCTCAGAAAATTAGTACAGTGGTAGAGGACAGATACTGTTATTCAGAAGATCCTTAGTGGATCCTATAGTTATAAACACCATGGTTCTTATGTATAGACATTCAATTTAAACACTTGGTGAGTGCTGGATTAGTAAATTGTTGCTACCTGCATTCACACAGTAGTTATATGGGACTATTGAATATGCATATAGGTAATGTTTTAACTATATTCATGCCACATTGAAGAGAAAATTTAATTTATATTTACAATACACACAATGCTTACAATATATACCTTTCAAGTGGAGGAATCAATATAGCAACATTAATGCAGATTGCAAAAAGATATGTACTGAAGGATCATCGTGAGGGATGAATAAATCCTATACTATCCATGTATTATGAGTTATGGTATCCAGAACCATTGTGTGTACTCTTATCAGATCACAGTGAGGGATGTATGAGCCCAGTGTGATACATATTCTCTTAGATCATTCCTGATTCAATAATTATATGTATTTTCAGTTAGTGGAACTGCAAACATATGTTATATGAAAGAGGTACCACCCATTTGAGAGCATAGGGGATGTTACTTCACACCTCTATTTACATCAATACAATCTTTTAATTGAAAAGGAGATTTGCAGAGAGGGATTAGCATTCCCAATCTGGTCATTTTACAAATCTTATTGACCGATATCTTCTTTTTTGATATCTTATTTTAGATCCGGTATTATCATACAACACTTATGGTGTGTCAGATCATAAAAAAATAGCTAACACATATTTCTCATTGAGACCTTTAGGGCATACAGTGTCTAATGTCCATATCCAAAATAGTTCTCTTTGAAGAAGAAGTTTTTTTACGGTCCTCCCCTCGAGGAGGTAGAGGGGTATGATCAATCGCCATAAGTTTTATAGATGGTAGTGGATGGTTGTTCTCCAGAAAGTGTTTTGCTACTGGTAATTCCGAGCTTCTATCCCTGTAAGCAATCCCTATATTAGAGCGATGGTTTCTGATTCACTCTCATAGTGGCAAGTCGGTTTTGCGCACATAGACCAGTCCACAAGGGCACATTAGCTTGTAGATCACATAATTGCTGGTGCAGGTTAGTCTATGATGAACTGAATTTTTTGCCCGTATGTGGATGGGTTAAGAGTGATAAGAAATAATTCAAACTCAATGAATACACAATACCAATTACAAGATGTGGGAAAAATTCAGAGCTAGAGGTTACAGCAACAGTACCTTACAACAAGCTCTTGATAAATGCTATGAAAAGGTTCCAGAAGAAAACAAAAAGTTCAGATAGACTTGTATTTCCAAGAACGTACACCACAATATCCCAAAATCTAAAAACTAGTATAGATCGCAATTGGGGAATCTTGAAAAATGATGACATTCTACCGAAGGAGTTTAAAGAACCTCCAATGATGTGCTACCACAGAGGCAGTAATCTGAGGGACCAGTTGGTAAAGGCCGACCCAACTCACTGCTACAATCCAACACCCACATATCAAAACATGGGGTGTTACAGGCGTCTGGGGTGCGTGACATGTAGCCATATGCTACCTAGAAAAACCTTTACCTATCCACATACTGGCAAGAGGTTACGTGGTCTACAAGCTAATTTAATTGAGGGTGATATCTACTGAATAAGTGAAAGATCAAAATTAAGAAAACAACTTTTCCTAAATTAGTTCTTTCAGTTGTTTAGTAGATAACTCACTAAATGTGTACCCTTATGTGGAATGTCCATATTTAAGGATACTAAATTAGAACAAGGTTTTGCAGATTGCTCCCTTATTTGATGTCCGTAAATATAGCAATCGAACATAAAAATAGAAGACAGGGGTGATCTGTTAAATGGTTAAAAGATCAACATTAAGATGGATCATTAGTGAGCCCACAATAAGAATTCCAGGTAGCTATTGTGAAGGTGGTGCAAATGTGTTGTCTAACAGCAAATGGCAGCACATTACCCCACCTCCCAGTGGAAATTATTAGTCCTCCCAAGTTTTGAAAGTGGTATCTTATGTGCCCCTCCTCCCAAATAAATTGATTCTAGAGTCACCACTGCTAGGTTGTCATATTTTGGTTACTGATATAGCTGACTAGCACACATGTATTATCATAGCCTTTTAATTTTAAGTAAAGAAAAAAAGAAAAAAGGTCCTCTGTGTCTTTAAGACCACAGTATTTAGTGAAAATCCATTTTGAGCAAAAATGCAATATCTTAATAAAATGCAACGTACCCTTTGTAAAGCACTCTCAGTGCTTGTGCTGTAATATATATATACACAAAAAGTGTAAAGTGCAATAACAAATATGTGCAAAATAAATCCTTATTAACACACTTTAAAAACGTACAAAATGATACCTTTCCTCAGATCACTCAAAAAAGATTTCACAGAATGTAGTCAGATGTCTATATATATATACGATAAAAATAAAAAAATAAAAAAAAAAGAGCGGGGGAGAGAAAAAAAAAAAATATATATATACACACACACACTGTAATATTGTTTAAATACTAATTAATATGTATACTGAGAAGTTCTCACTTACAAATATAGAGCAGATGAGTATGTTTGCAAGTTTTTAAAGTGTTTTAATAAAAAAATAAAAATATTGCATGTTTGCTTATTGCACTTTACATTTTTTTTTATATATTAAAGCACAAGCACTGAGCTGGTACTTTACAAAGGGTACTTTGCACTTTATTAATATATTGCATTTTTGCACAAGTGGATTTTCACAAAAAAATGTGGCCTTAAAGACACAGTGCACCTTTTTTCCTTTAGTTATTTTGACAGTGTGAATTTAATGGGTTAACACTTTGAAGGTGCAGCTATTGCTTTTTTATAAAATTTATCTGAGAATAATTTTTAAGCACCATTTTTTCACCCGTTAAGCTAGTTATTTGATTTTCATTTTAAAGTATCTAAAAATGAAAGTTGCCTGAATCTTTAAAAAAAGTTATATATTTTATGCAGTAAAATATTCTTGACTGATTTATTTAAATTCACCCGACAAGCAGGCATACTAACAACAATAAGATGCTGTGTATGAAAATTGCATTACTAAGTTCACATTAACATTAGTGAACTTTAAAATTATTCTGCACAAGAACAGAAGCAAACCATCTACTACAAATTGCCGTAAGGAGAAGTGCCATCTTGCTTGATACATGTTGACTATTTTCGTTCCAATCAGCCAGAGCTATTTCATGTTGGCTTTAGGGTAATGAATCTATTGTTCGTATTGATTTGTTTTATTATAAAATAATGATACTTAATACATGCACTGATTCTTTGGGGCACTGTGAAATTAGGTTTTTAATCTTAACTTGTATTGTACCAATCATATAAACCTCTGCTAAATAACCTACTTATCCTTTGTGCAGCTGAGTTCTATCTATACTTAAAAAGTCATTGCTTCAAATCCTAGAAATAAATCTTTCAAGTGAACTACAACAGTGATTATAAGGTTGGAATAAAGTTTGCCGTTAACATTTTTTTTAGGCTTTACACATGTTGAATTCTCAGATACATAGCAATATTTTTTTCTTGTCATAGTATTTTAGCAAGCAAATAGAACCAGTACACAAAACAATATGTGATGTGTATAGAAATAAAGGAAATAATGAGTTAATACATGATAAATACATAAGTAACATTACTATAAATTTTACTAAAGGTTAGCTCAGGTCATCTTAGTGGGGGAATTACTGCCAAGTGTGTGTGAGGCATATTAGCATACCAAAGAATGAAAGTAAATACAAATTTAAATGGGCACATCATGTATAGTTGGGCTTTTTAGATCTGTATATTTTTATTTGAGAGCTTTGGCACATCCTAAAATTTTATAAAACTTTCCAAGATTTTAGGCTTAAAGGGATACTATAGTGCCAGGAATACAAAGCTGTATTCCTAGCACTATAGCTCCCTCTGCCTCCCTCCATCCCTGCTCCGTTCCCGCTGCAGGGAAAAAAGGATTAAAAACCCTTTATTTACTAACATGATCCCACGGCACTGGGCTGCGGCTCCGCCTTCTCTGATGTCCCTCTACAAGCGGGTGCTAATGCACATGCACAGCAAGAGCCGCTCGCGCATTCGGCCACCCTATAGGAAAGCATAGAATCAATGCTTTCCTATGGGGAAGTAGTTGAATCTGGATGTCCTCATGCAGAGTGTGAAGACGTCCAGTGTCGTTTAGCGGACTAAAACTATTTTAACATACAGGAAATGCCTCTAGTAGACAGCCACTGGAAGCAGTGCTTCAATGTAAACATTGCAGTTTCTCTGGAACTGCGATATTTTACATTGCAGAATTAAGCTGAAGTGGTCTGGCTGCCTATAGTGTCCCTTTAATTGTGCAGGGTCTTCTTTACCTTATGTCTCTGCCAATATGATATTTTATGTTTCTTGCTTGTTAAATATTATCATTCTATAATTGAAAAGGTCTGATAAAAATGGTGCTATAGAAATGATAATAATAATACTAATAATGAAAACTGAATTTGCAAATTGAAGTCCAAATGTACAGTATGTAGTTGCGTACATTTTCTTGTATTAATGTATTTATTTTTTGTTTGAAATGGTTGTTTGTTTTGCTTTTATTTTTGTTTTGCTTTTACCAGAAGGAATACTATGAGATTTTTTTGAATATATCTAGGGTTTATGAACCATACATTAATATAAACATGCAAAAATTAGCCAAACAAAAGTAGTAACAACTACTATTGTTTGGCTAATTTTTTAGATATTAGACTTGTTGAATAATTATTATTTCTGGAGCGTTGTTACATAATTAGTGCAACAGAGCTTTTTCATGTTATAAGAAACTGCAGACATTTTAGAGATGAAGTTTTCTAACAAACTGATGATGGAGGCAAGAACACGCAGGGCCGCCATCAGGGCATGACAACCGTGACAATTGTCACGGGCCCAGCGGCCCTGTGGGGCCCGGCCCCCACGTGTATCAACTTAACTGCCGCCGGTGCATCTGCACCGGGGCCCACACGCTGATGGGGCCCATCAGGTAGCCCAAGCATTTAGGGCCACCCAATGGGCCCTATTATCTTCAGGGGCCCGTCAGCGCTGTAATAGCCTGACTGGGCCCCTTTAAAAAGAAAATGCAGTCGGAAAACAAGTGCTGCTGGGAGGGAGTGACGTCCGGTCACTTCCTCCCTGTTTACTCCACGCGGGGGAAGGAGGAGAGAAAGGCCGCGAGGAGAGGCAGCCAACTCACATCATCCCCAGCCACCCTCCTGCGACGAAATGGTAAGTAAGAGAGGAGGGTGGCTGAAAATGAGGTGTGTGTATGTATGCCAGTGTATGTATGCCAGTGTATGCCAGTGTATGCCAGTGTATGTATGCCAGTGTGCCAGTGTATGTATGCCAGTGTATGTATGTATGCCAGTGTATGTATGTATGTGTATGCCAGTGTATGTATGTGTGTATGCCAGTGTATGTATGCCAGTGTGCCAGTGTATGTATGCCAGTGTATGTATGTATGCCAGTGTATGTATGCCAGTGTCTGTATGTGTGCATGCCAGTGTATGTGTGTATGTATGCCAGTGTATGTGTGTGTGTATGCCAGTGTATGTATGCCAGTGTATGTGTGTATGTATGCCAGTGTATGTATGCCAGTGTGCCAGTGTATGTATGCCAGTGTATGTATGTATGCCAGTGTAGGTATGTGTGTATGCCAGTGTATGTATGCCAGTGTATGTATGTATGCCAGTGTAGGTATGTGTGTATGCCAGTGTATGTATGCCAGTGTATGTATGCAAGTGTATGTATGTATGCCAGTGTATGTATGTGTGTATGCCAGTGTATGTAGGCCAGTGTATGTATGTATGTATGCCAGTGTATGTGTGTATGTATGTATGCCAGTGTATGTAGGTGTGTATGTATGCATGCCAGTGTATGTATGTATGTATGCCAGTGTGTGTATGTATGAATGCCAGTGTATGTATGTATGTATGTATGTATGTATGCCAGTGTATGTGTGTATGTGTGTATGCCTGTGTATGTATGTATGCCAGTGTATGTATGCCTGTTATGCCAGTGTATGTATATGTTCAGTATTTTTATATGTTAGTGTGTGTGTATTCCTGTGGGCGGGCTTGAAGGGGGGCCCAGACCTTGAGCTGTGTTAGGGGCCCCAAAATTTCTGATGGCGGCCCTGAGAACACGTAATGGCTTTAGTCATTAGAGATTTTTTACAACATTTGTATCAACTACTAAGAAGTAATTCCCCATGCCATGAAAATACTAGCTAATGTCAGTAAAATATATGGATTAACAGAGATTACACCACATTCTGACACTAGCACAGTGTTGCCCTAAACACTGATATTTTACCAATTAGGTTTCAGTATTTTCAGTTTTGATCCAGTCAGCTCTTGCTGACATGCCAACTGTATTTGTATTTTTCTCTTTTGCTTTTTGAGTTTAAAGGGACACTATAGTCACCTAAACAATGTTAAATTAATTAAGCAGTTTTGGTGTATTCTCATGCAACTCCAGTCTCACTGCTCAATTCTCTGCCATGTATGAGTTGTCACTTTTTTTTATGCAGCCCTATCACACCTCCTTGCATGTGACTAACACAGCCTTCCTAAACACTTCCTGTAAAGAGACACCTAATGTTTAAATGTCCGTTATTGCAAATTCTGTTTAATTTAGAATTTCTTATCTCCTGTTCTTCTAATAGCTTGTTAGACCCTACAGGAGCCTCATGTGTGTAATTAAAGCTCAATTTACAGAGCAGGAGTGTAATGAAATCAAATAATGATCTATGCCAAAAAATAAAGCATGCTTTAGGGGCATCACTAAGGGCAGTGTGTAGGATTCCTTAAGCCACACGCTTCTGGTAGCGACATCACAGGCCAGTCTACTTTAGGAATGCACTGAGAATAAAAACCAGATGTAGGAGGGATACAGGCTCGTTACACTTGCTAGAATGTAGACTACCATAAGCTGACTGTTTAGCCCCATCCCCAGAGGCTCGGCCTGTGTATGTTTGTTCACTTTTTGTATTGTACCATATGATTCCATTGTAACATTTAGCAACTGTTGCCTTTTGTAAGTAATATGTTGTAGTTTTGTATTGTATAATTATTGTAGTAAATTAACATTCTGAGAGCATCTGTTTGCTTGGTATTATGATTATATTAAATATGCATTTAATATTACAACATTTTGTGTATTTTTTATCCACATATTTGACCATAATACTAAGAACAATAAAAAAGTATGAATGGTGTTACTTATTGCTTAATCATTACAACAAGGAGATAAAGACTTTTAAAGTAAGTTACTTAAGACTGAAAATGTAACCATTTTGTCTTCATGCAGACTGTGTCAGTTGCAGCCACGGAAGGTGTGGGAAGGGCTTCCTGGATAGAAACAAATGTGAAACTCCAAAGGCATAATCTATACACCAAAACTGCTTCATTAAGTTAAAGTTGTTTTGGTGTCTATAGTGTCCCTTTAATTCAACCTTGAATATGCAGGTGTATCATAGCGTACTCTGTATATATTTTGTGTTAGGAAAAAATATTATATGTATTGATATGCCTGCATATTCTATATTAGACAAAGCAGCTGACACATATTATGCTTTATGCTGCTGTGGAAGTGTTGTTATGACATATATTCAGAAATATCTACTACCCAGTCTAGTCTCTTATTGTTCTTACTTACAAAGTGTTTTTGATCAAAGTTGTTCCAAGGTTGCTTATATTATGTATTTTCTCCTTTCTAATGTTCCCTGAAACAGTGTAACTGCGTAACTGTCTTCACGCTTTATATATTGATTTGCAGCCTTATTATCGACATTGACATTATTGACATTGTTACACTAGGTGTACGTAAGAAAATGGCCAGTAAACCCATCTTTGTATGTGTACATAGAGGAGAGAAAAGAGGATAAAAAATGAATACATAATACTATAACAATAGACAATACAAAGAAAAACACAATTTTATAGCAACTGAATAAAAAAAAATTGTATATATTTATATATATATATATATATATATATATATATAAATATATTCATACAGTTTAATGTAGTGGTTCTGGTGTCTATAGCCTGTCCCTGTACGCTGAGCACTGTAAATGCTACCTTTTCAGAGAAAAGGCAGTGTTTCCATTGCTGCCTAGGAACATCTCTAGCGACAGTCAGTCGTACAGCCACTAAAGCTGCTTCCTAGTCCTAGACCTATGTTGAGCATCTCCACGCTCTGCATAGAGGTGCTGAACGCTCCCGATAGAGATGCATTGTTGCAATGCATCTTTATGAGGAGATGTTGATTGGTGCGATGAAGCACAGCGTTTTGCCACACATGCGCAATAGCCTCCAAATACTTTCCTATGGGAATTAAATTGGCGTTGACTGAGATCATCCAGTTGTCAGACAAAGTGAAGAGCACACTCTTGTTACTTCAAAAAAAAAAAAAAAATTGTTACTGCTGTGCAATAACATACATTCACAAATTCAGTCCAATTACGAAACTTTCCTTAATATGTCAACGTAGTTGGACTGAAACATTGATTATATGTAAATACACGTCTGCTTAAAACAAATCCACTCTTTTATTTATTTTGAAGCCCTGTGAGTGCTTTCTTTCATATTTGAGTGATAGTTTTCAGTTTTAAGGTTTTTTTCCCCCGATTTTATATCTGCACACTATGCTAGCGCAATGCATTATGGGGCTGGTATAGAATTTTTTTCAAAGCTTGCTTTAAATTCCCAGTATGCTTTGGACCCTGTGGGATCATATTCCTACTCTGTTCTAAGTCTGCTGTGCATCACTTTGTGGGAGAAGGAATTTCCTAATAAAACATATGTAAGTTTGGTAGAATTGATATACATGATCATTTTTAGGGTAAACTTAGCAGGAGTTAAGTTGGAGAAAATCACAAAGCGCCACATACTTTAAAGGCAGCATAGATTATTAAAGACAGTTAAATTGCAATCAATGGTTATGGGTCTATTGTTTTCTGCTGTGCTAAAAGCATTTGGCTATAGAATAGCGTAACTGCTACATTATTGCAAGTATTGAGTTGCATTTGGTGTAGCTTGAATTTATTCATATCATTGGCTTTGTAGATCTTCTAGAGTCATCAACCAGTGTTTATTTAGAAATCTGTATGTGCTGTGTTTATTCTATTGATGTTACTGCTATGTACAAAATCCATGAATATATTTGTACGGTCTTTTTTTCCCCAATAAAGATCTCATTAACCCCTTAAGGACCACATGCCGGTCTATGCCGTCATGCAGTGCAGGGATTTAACAAACATTGATAGCATCATGTATACAAGCTACCAGCAGGGTTAAATTCCTGCTGATTAGTGTTGTCGCGAACCCGAAATTTTCGGTTCGCGAACGGCGAACGCAAACTTCCTCAAATGTTCGCGAACCGGCGAACCGTGCGAACCGCCATTGACTTCAATGGGCAGGCGAATTTTAAAACCAACAGGGACTCTTTCTGGCCACAAAAGTGATGGGAAAGTTGTTTCAAGGGGACTAACACCTGGACTGTGGCATGCCGGAGGGGGATCCATGGCAAAACTCCCATGGAAAATTACACAGTTGATGCAGAGTCTGCTTTTAATCCATAAAGGGCAGAAATCACCTAACATTGACACCTGTCCTCTTTAAAATCTAAAGCTTAAGCTATTGTTAAAACAGATATGAGTGGTGGCACTGACTGTGCAAATGGGCAAGGCATCCAACCTGACACAGAAGCTGGCAGGCAGGCAACTGCTCTTCTATTACAGTGAAAAAAAAATATTTCTTTTAAATGTAAAGCTTAACCTATTGTGAAAACAGATATGAGTGGTGGCACTGACTGTGCAAATGGGCAAGGCATCCAACCTGACACAGAAGCTGGCAGGCAGGCAACTGCTCTTCTATTACAGTGAAAAAAAATAATTTCTTTTAAATGTAAAGCTTAACCTATTGTTAAAACAGATATGTGTGGTGGCACTGACTGTGCAAATGGGCAAGGCATCCAACCTGACACAGAAGCTGGCAGGCAGGCAACTGCTCTTCTATTACAGTGAAAAAAAATTATTTCTTTTAAATGTAAAGCTTAACCTATTGTAAAAACAGATATGAGTGGTGGCACTGGGCAAGTAGGCACAGTATCCATTGTGAACCTCACACAGAAGCTGGCAGGCAGGCACATGCAATTACATTACACAGGGAAAAAAAAAAAAAAGCAGCCTGATGTTATAGCCCTAAAAAGGGCTTTTTGGGGTGCTGTCCTTACAGCAGAGATCAGATGAGTCCTTCAGGATTGTAGTGGACACTGAATATCCTAGCCTAGCTATCAATTTCCCTATCTAATCAGCAGCAGCTAAACTTTCCCTCCTCTCACTAAGCATGCAGCTTCCGAATGTATCGAAAATGGAGGCTGGGAGGGAGGTTGGAGGGTGTGGAAGGGAGAGAGTGCTGCTGATTGGCTGGAATGTGTCTGCTGACCGAGAGGCACAGGGTCAAAGTTTGCCCAATGATGACGAATAGGGGGCGGATCGAACCGCCCATGTGTTCGCCCGCGGCGGCGAACACGCTAAGTTCGCCGGGAACTGTTCGCCGGCAGACAGTTCGGTACATCACTACTGCTGATACCAAGGAGCCCAGGTATCATTCGATACAGTTAGTGGGCCCAGAACGACAACTGAGCTATGGGCAGCTCTCTAAATGAGTGCTGCGCATGACCTTTTAAAATCATTTAAATAGCGCAGCTGACCAGTGGTTATTTTAATGTATCCTCAGTATTAGACTTGCAAGGTCTGAAAAGACCCTGGTGAGGTCCTTCTGTTTGCCCTCTGCCCAGTGATCGGTGCTAGGATTTGCCCGCTTCCTAACACTGATCACAGTTCCAGCAACTGCAGCATAAAATAGATATCTCCGTTTGCATGCTGCAATCACATATTACAGAGTAGTTATTGTACTGTGTTACCTGGAAAAGGTAGGGGTAAATGTATACCTGTGTTCTACCTGCGTAATTAAACAATTGAAGAATAAAAATATTGGAACACATTTTTTTTTTAATTTCGCCAAAATAAAACACGTGAAAAAAAACTCACAAAGAAATATATATTTTGACCTTCGTTTGTGACACCATGTTTAAATAAAAAGTGCCAAAATGCTCTTAGTTAAATCGCCTGGGGGATGTACCTTCTACAAATACATACTTTTGTGTAGAGTTTTGGATTCTGTGACTACTATAAGTTGTAATCACAGCATGTCAAATTTTTGCATGTCTTAAAGTCCATAATTAACTCTTTGTAATATTTATTTTATGAACTTAAAAAAATCATTGACATGCGGGGTGAGACCAGACTATCATGGCATTTAGACACACATTCAGTGAGCTCCTGATCCATTCATTGAATAATCCTACTAAACCTGCCCATTAGACTTTTAACCCGAGTCTGGCAGTATACTCTGCTACATCGACTGACCAGTCTGGGTGGGCTTCCCGGGATCATTTAAAGCTGCCCAGTTGAAGATTTTTGCTGCTGCTTGAGAGGCCTGATAGAAGCTGTGGAGAGGAGAAGCAGCCGATCTCCCAGCACCAGCTGGATATTACAAGAATGGAGCTTGTGACCTGCTACCCTCCATTAGACTGGCAGGGGTAATTCAGATCCGCACCCCATATGCTCTTCAGATCTGTTGGGGCTCGGCGTCGGTGTAGCAGACATCGATCCCAGCAACAGTGCTGTGCACAAAATGGATGATGTCTTGTGCATACAGGCTTCCCAAAATGAATCATTCTCCTTCGTAAGCCACCTGGATGATATCTTCGCTAATTTTTGGCAGAAACTGACAGCCCAGCAGACTGCACCTGCTTCACAGGTCGCCTAAGTACCACTAAATCTGCACCGATATATTGGAAGTCCACCACCACCACCTGGTACTCAAATACTGCTCCTGAGGTGGTGAGTGCAACGTTGTTGGCCCTTAAAGAAGGCAATGTGCAAGCCAACACCAAGGCAAAATACGTGAGAAGCTACCACAACGGGACATGAGGAGGTAGGGAGACTGACTGCAAGCACAGATCTGGCTGCCTGTAGCCTTGATACTAGGCCTGCAGATTAGCATGCTTTTGAGAGGCTGTGCTCTGCCCTGACTAGCTCGGCGGGTCATTGGTGGTATCTCACTTCATCACCTGCTTGATTCACTGCACTAGCCTTTATGTTTGCTACATGTTACTGTTGTTGTTTTTTTTATTTAGGATTTTTTGTTTTGATATCCTAACTCTCGATGTGCCAGTAATTATATATGGTCATACAGACACTAGCTGTTCTCCTGATGTCTTCTGAGCCACCTGGGGTGGTATAATCTGTTTCCTATTATCTCAGTGCAAAAGTTAAGCATGGTTCTTACATAAGAGTTTTTAAGCCTAGCACTGTCCTTTCTTTCTTGTTATCCTTTCATTCATTAACAGATATCATCTTCTCTTTAAAACCTACCTTACTGATCAGCTTAGATCCTAAATTATGTTTAGACAGGTCAGATTAGCCTGAATATATTATAAAAAATAGTGCAGTTTTCTCACAAGTCTTACTATTGTATTGACTCGTACTATGTTAATTCATGCACGTGAAGTTGGGGCTTTGCAGGACTGCAGGTTTATTTCATGCACAAAAAAATAAAGAATTAAAAATAATGTTTTATTGAAATGAAAGACATATTGGGGGTATAACAATCAGGACTAAATAGTGAATCTATTTTGAGTTAGATTTCTTTAGTTGTACTTGGTGGGTAGAAATGATT
Source organism: Pelobates fuscus (assembly GCF_036172605.1). Lineage (NCBI taxonomy): Eukaryota > Metazoa > Chordata > Amphibia > Anura > Pelobatidae > Pelobates > Pelobates fuscus. The sequence goes on from NC_086322.1 coordinate 98,434,137, forward strand.
TAAAACTGAAATTTCTTTTTATATTTTAATATTTTATTCCTATTTAATATTTTGGTATTTAAACATGTAACATATATAATATGGAATGTATATGTGCACACAACAGAAATGGTACAATTTTGGTAGAATAAACACATGGCAAAAGTGCCAAAAAGGGATCGGTCACAAAAATATCACATCTTAAAATCGCCTTAGAAACATAGAGTGTGACAGCAGAAAAAAAACATTCAGCCCATCAGCTCTGCACAATTTTCTAAATACTTTCATTAGTCCAATGCTTAAACTCCCTCACTGTGCTAACCTCTACCACTTCAGCTGGAAGGCTATTCCATGTATCCACTACCCTCTCAGTAAAGTAATACTTCCTGATATTATTTTTAAACATTTGCCCCTCTAATTTAAAATGTCCTCGTGTTGTGGTAGTTTTTCTTCTTTTAAATATAGTCTCCTCATTTACTGTGTTGATTCCCTTTATGTATTTAAATCATATCCCCCCTGTCTCGTCTTTCCTCCAAGCTATACATGTTAAGATCCTTTAACCTTTCCTTGTAAGTTTTATCCTGCAATCCATGAACCAGTTTAGTAGCCCTTCTCTGAACTCTCTCTTAAGTACCATATATACTCGAGTATAAGCCGACCCGAATATAAGCCGAGGCCCCTAATTTTACCCCAAAAAACTGGGAAAACTTATTGACTCGAGTATAAGACTAGGGTGGGAAATGCAGCAGCTACTGGTAAATTTCTAAATAAAATTAGATCCTAAAAAAATTATGTTAATTGAATATTTATTTACAGTGTGTGTATATAATGAATGCAGTGTGTGTGTATGAATGCAGTGTGTGTGTATGAATGCAGTGTGTGCGTATGAATGCAGTGTGTGTATGTGTATGTGTGCAGTGTGTGTGTGTATGAGTGCAGTGTGTGTGTGTGAGTGCAGTGTGAGTGTATGAGTGCAGTGTGAGTGTATGAGTGCAGGGTGTGTGACTGAGTGCAGGGTGTGTGACTGAGTGCAGGGTGTGTGACTGAGTGCAGGGTGTGTGAATGAGTGCAGTGTGTGTGTGAATGAGTGCAGTGTGTGTGTATGAGTGCAGTGTGTGTGTGTGAGTGCAGTATGAGTGCAGTGTGAGTGTATGAGTGCAAGGTGTGTGTATGAGTGCAGTGTGTGTGAATGAGTGCAGTGTGTGTGAATGAGTGCAGTGTGTGTGTGAGTGCAGTGTGTGTGTGAATGAGTGCAGTGTGTGTAAGAATACAGTGTGTGTGTGAGTGCAGTGTGTGTGTGTGTGCGCGCAGTGTGTGTGTGAGTGTAGTGTGTGTGTGAGTGCAGTGTGTGTGTGAATGCAGTGTGTGTATATGAATGGAGTGTGTGATGCAGTGTGTGTTTGTGTATGTGTTGGTGGGGGGTGGGCATTTTGATTATTGTTATTTTATTAATTATTATTTTAATCATTTTTGTTCTATTATTATTTATTTTTAAATTATTATTTTAATATTTTGTATTATTATTTTTATTTTATAAATATTATTTTATTTTATTATTTTATTTTATTAATATTTATTTTTTTCGTCCCCCCTCCCTGCTTGATACATTGCAGGGAGGGGGGCTCTCCTTCCCTGGTGGTCCAGTGGTATTGGCAGTTCAGTGGGGGGGAGGGGGCTGGCAGAACTGTTACTTACCTCTCCTGCAGCTCCTGTCAGCTCCCTCCTCCTCCGCGCTGGTCCGGACAGCTCCCCTGTCAGCTCACACTGTAAGTCTCGCGAGAGCCGCACTATGACCCCGCGGCTCTCGCAAGACTTACACTGGGAGCTGACAGAGGTGCTGAACGGACCGGCGCGGAGGAGAAGGGAGCTGACAGGAGCTGCAGGAGAGGCAAGTAAATGCTCTGCAGCCCCCAGTCTGTATTATGGCAATGTAAATTACCATAATACAGACAATTGACTCGAGTATAAGCCGAGTTGGGGTTTTTCAGCACAAAAAATGTGCTGAAAAACTCGGCTTATACTCGAGTATAAACGGTATCAATATCCTTCTGGAGATACGATCTCCAGTACTGCGTACAGTACTCCAAGTGAGGTCTCACCAGTGTTCTGTACAATGGGATGAGCACTTCCCTCTTTCTACTACTAATACCTTATACCTACAGAATGTAAGCTCAATCGAGCAGGGTCCTCTTCAACCTATTGTTCCTGTAAGTTTATTTGTAATTGTCCTATTTATAGTTAAATCCCTTCTCATAATATTGTAAAGCGCTACGGAATCTGTTGGCGCTATATAAATTGCTATAATAATAATAATAATAATACAACCAAACATTCTGCTAGCATTTCCTGCTGCTCTTTTACATTGCCTGCCTACCTATAAGTCATCTAAAATAATTACCCTAAATCCCTTTCCTCAGATGTTGAGGTTAGGACCTTATCAAATACTCTGTCCTTGGGTTTTTACATCCAAGATGCATTATCTTGCACTTATCCAAATTAAATGTCAGCTGCCCATTTTTCTTGTTTACCTAAATTGTTTGACATTTGGCTTATCCCTCCTGGAACATCAACCCTGTTAGATATCTTAGTATCATCAGCAAAAAGACATCCCTTACCATCAAGACCTTCTGCAATATCACTAATACAAAATATTACAGAGAATGGGTCCAAGTACAGATCCCTGAGGTACACCACTGGTGACAAGACCATGCTTCGAATATACTCCATTGACTACAACCCTCTGTTGCCTGTCACTCAGCCACTACCTCCCCCATTCAACAATACTGGAATCCAAACTTGTATATTGCAATGTATTATTATTCAGTCCAGCGACATTTAATACACTTTTTGTGTTTTAAGAACCCGGAAGTCCCCTAGTGGCTGTCTGATAGACAGCCGCTAGAGGAGGACTTAACTCTGCAAGGTAATTATTGCAGTTTATAAAAACTGCAATAATTACACTTTCAGGGTTAAAGGACCACTATAGTGCCAGGAAAACATACTCATTTTCCTGGCTCTATAGGGTCCTTGGGTCCCCCCTCACCCTGTGGGCCCCCCTCCCACCGGGCTGAAGGGGGAAGAAGGGGTTAATCGCTTACATTTTTTCCAGCGCCCAGTGCTGGGGACTCTCCCCCTTCTTTCCCGTCATCGGCTGAATGCGCATGCGCGGCACGAGCCACACACGCATTCAGCCAGTCTCATAGGAAAGCATTCTCAATGCTTTCCTATGGACGCTAGCATCTTCTCACTGTGAAAATCACAGTGAGAAGCGCGGAAGCGCCTCTAGCGGCTGTCAATGAGACAGCCACTAGAGGCTGGATTAACCCTAACGTAACCATAACAGTTTCTCTGAAACTGCAATGTTTACAGCAGAAAGGGTTAATCCTAGATAGACCTGGCACCCAGACCACTTCATTAAGCTGAAGTGGTCTGGGTGCCTATAGTGGTCCTTTAACCCCTTAAGGACACATGACGTGTGTGACACGTCATGATTCCCTTTTATTCCAGAAGTTTGGTCCTTAAGGGGTTAAGGGTGATGGGAGTTGGCACCCAGTCTGGGTGCCTGGAGTGTCCCTTTAAGCATTCCCATTCAATGGAAGCAACATTCTTAAATTTAAAATTATTTTGATTCTTAACTGTAAAAGTATTTCCATAACATTCATTAGGGAAGATCCAGGGCTGTTCTTTCAGCTACCAGGTTTCAGGAGGTCACCAAGGATATCAACACTTTGTCAATGTGTCAAAAAAACAAATAAGCAATCCACACACATACTGCAATATATGTACATAAATATTAAAATATTATAAAGTATTACATCTGATTTCAGATTTTTTTTTCATGACATTATGTTTCCAACCAAGAAAATGATCAGACAAGAGCATATTAGTATGATTTTCTTTTTAGCTTACAGATGCAAATGTCTTTGCATGATTTACTTTTAAATGATTTAAAGCTGCAGATTTACCAGCAGGAATATATTTAATGAAATGAAGCGTATGTTTATTTGACATTGTATGAATTTTCCATGATCAATTATCGCTTCAGCATTAAGAATATATATTAGGCTTCACCACAAGTTGCTGTTAGGTTCCAGTCTTTAAATGTATTTTATTTGATTGCAATGTGCTTACGTTTCCTTTCCCTGGTGATAGGGAACTGTATCATAAATCATTTAAATGACAAATTTTGAAATGTCTAATATTTCAACAAACACTCAATGTACCATAACTACTGTAATGGTTATGATGCTAGGACAATGTTCCTGCAAATTTACCTTTAAAATCCCCCGTTTTCATAATTTTCATCTTAATATGTATCACACAGACCTTATCACCTTTCGCCATTCAACTGCCCAAGGCAGTAACATTATTAACTCATGCAATTCTAGCAAGTCAGCATTAGTTAGAGGTGCTAAGCTGCTTGTGAGCATACACACATATACCCCCCTTGCCCCCCCCCACAAACACTGATAGCATTTATTATAGAGCCTAAAAAGTACAAATAGGGATGCTGAAACTGATGTACCCTTGCTGCTTCCAAACTACAATAGAAAGACATCTATCTACCTTAAGATTTCCTTTTATGAATAATTGAATGTATAGCATATGCTGACTTTGAAGGGGGGTGCTAAGCACCATAAACATTAGAACATATTGCTACATATAGCAATTTACTTATAAAGATACATTTCAAGGGACAGCTTCCTAGCACCATTACTATTGAAATGAGCTGTGGGTGTTAAGTGGCTTGTGAAAAATATTATTATGTACTTTAAATGTATTTAATGTGTTGATATAAATATTATAAGTTTTATTCAGATTGCGTCCAGAACACTGAAATTGAGAAGCCATACCTTGGCCTATAGAGTATTACAGACTTTCATTGTATAGGAATGGAGACCACATCTGGTTCACTTTAAGAGTGATGTTGAAGGGCCTGTTTATAATAAGCTTTGACCTAAGCTTTGCTAGCCAGTCTCCCTCTGTATTACCATGGCTCATATTTCTAAAGGCATCTATTCATTTACTATGCATATATAACTCATTTGTGTAGCTTACCGCCAAAACTATAACGTATGGCTTTAATCATAGATTTCAAATGATGCTAAGTAACTCCCCTTTTTCTAAGATAGCCACTTATTTTAAAGTAAGGCAATCTTATGTATTCTCCCCTCTGTAACTGAATTTTAAACCCATAAAACTAATTGTAGTTTAGAATTCGTGGCCAATACCTTTAACATCAAAAATGGATAACACCTGGAATATTGCTCTCTGTATTGGACAAAGACGGTTAAAGACATTTGTTATTACCAGATGGATGATAATTGTTATGTTTGAATAAACATAAGTTAAACTGCAAGATACTTGATTCGATTGTTAAGAAAACTGATATGTGACAAACAAAGATTTCACGGAATGCCAATTTCCTACATTTAATGGTGGAGAATGCGGGCACCAACAACACCAACAGCAAACTTTTGATTTAAGCCTGAATTATGACTGCTACAAGCTACAAGAAGATTACAAGAAGAAGACAAGAAACTCACTGAAGAAAAGTTGAAATTGTTCCCTGAAGAAAAAAGCTTTAGTACCCGGCTTGAAACAGGAGAAACACAATTGACTGATACAGCAGGATGGCATCCCAAAAATCCTTTATTTAAACATTCAGCTTTACTATGCGAAAATAGAGTTGCGCAGGGTGAAAAATCGTTCGAACGTGGAAATATGCTCAGTACTGACGGAAGAATATGACGATAATAATTGAGAGGACAATCTGTATCCTTTTATCCATACTTTATTTATGAAGAAATAAATGTTATGACGAATTGCAGATCGAAGATGGCATTTCGGAGGATTCTCAAGAAATAACTACATATTCCAAAAAGTGTTCTTCCATCAGATGATGCGCACACCTGTCCAAATCAAATACTTCAAGGGTATGTGTCTTTAACATGTCTGTAGAAGTTGCTCATATGTATATTGAAACAAATTGTATTAACTGTTTAGTTAATTATGGATTGGCAGCAAAAGACTGCTGTCAAATGTAACAGGATCTGTCTGTAAAAGAGTTAATCCTGAAAACGCTATTGTGTATTGAAATGGTTAGACAGATTAACTGGTAATGAGCAAAGCAATGTGGTTAAAAGGGAAAGAAAAAGTTGCATTACTGGCAAAAGGCTTTCTGGAAACTAAAGATTCTATAAAGGAATGGTGTCAACTTAAAAAGACCAGTAATTGTTATGTTTGTAATACATCGAAACAAAAAAGAAATGTGTTGTAAAACAATTGAAAAATATATGTGTTGTTGCAAGGTCTAGTAATTTACCTAGCCCCTAGTTAAACTGTAAATCTCCTTAAAAGTGTTAAAAGAAGGAAATCGCCCCCATGGCTCTCTTTTGAGAGTGCATTGGATGCAACATTAGTTGAAACAAAACCTCAGACTCTCGGCAGTTGTTGAAAGGATTAAGTAATGTCAAGGAAATTAAGATTTTAATATAATGAAAGAAATGCTTAAGAATCAGACTGATCTGTTAGACAGAACCCTTAAACAATTTCTTACATGTCCAATATTAGATGTTGTTACTAATTTTGACAATTTTCAAAAATTGCTAGTCTGGGGAATGTTACAGATATTTTGTGGAAAAATCTGAAAGATTTGGATTTTAGTTTGGAAGTAGTAGTTGTGTGAAAAGGGCAGGAGAGAAGAAAAGATATAGAAAAATGGGGAAATTGTGCAAGGAAAATGGCCAGATGGATACTCTCAGATTAGCCAGATTGATTAAAAATGTGTCTAAATATGATGAGCAGAGAGGACCTTTTTACAATATGAGGGTTTTTGAAGGTGAAATGAATAAAATAAAATTTAGTGATGTGGTAGCCACCAGATGTCGTTTGATCTGGCTGCCAGCCTCATTAAGTGAATGGGTTAAAAATTAACTCATTGATGTGTTGGAGGATAAGGAATGTGAAAAGCCCAGAGTTTAGTTGCAGGAATTGTTTCCAAATATATTGCTAATGGTTGTACAGTGTGCAACTGGTTTGAATAGTTTAGAATTTTCTATTTTTGATTAATTTAAATGGAGAAAATTATGATATACATGTTTGTGCTAATTTAAGGAATAAGGCATGGAATTTGATTACTGACACAAAACCGTCTACTATGTCTAAAGAGTAACATAGGCAGAGTGTTAGTGAATATGTCTCTATAATATCAGGGTAACCAAATGAGCTAGATTAAGAGATTTTGCTGCTATGAAAATTATGAAATCCTTGCAATTGTTAAAAAGGAAAAACACAGGAATAACTAAAATGTTGCACAGACACACTTTTGTCTAGGGATACTTCAGCAGGACTGGCCCCTATTAAAAATGTGTCTAGTGAAGAAGGTAGAAGGAGAAAAGAGGTTATTAATTGAATATGGTAATTTTAGAGTGAGGTTTAAGGAAAGACCACAAAATTAACAAAATTACCAGGGTACTAAAAACTATTCGGCCACACCCCAAGATAGATATTATAGGGTTTTATTAGAGTAATTCTATGGTATGCTATAATTGCAACCAATAAGGTCATGTTAGGAGATATTGTCCTAAATATGAAGAAAAAACTTACCCAGTGAAAGGGAAAGAAAATTGGATTTCCCAGACCATAAGAATCTACAGAGAGTGGCAGCTGTAAAAACAGAGCATACATCTTCAACCAACCCCCCCCTCACATATCAAATTCATGTGAAGAGTGTATACTGATGTTAAGTGCCATTGAAAGAAAGGTGGAGGCAGTCACAAATCGACAAGTAAAATCTGCCTAAACTCACCAATAAATAGGGATGTGAAACCCCTAGCTATTATCAGATCTATCTTGCTGATAACGAAGTGAAGATGGGCGACCATATATTTATGGAAGACTAGAGGGAAATATAACAGAGTTTTATTAGAAACAGGAGCAGGAATGACTCTAATAAAACACGCTTGCCTTTAAAAAAAGAAAGCATATGAACAAATCCCTTCTAAGTTTAATGGAACACATGCAACTCTATCCACTGATAATGAAGTTGAGATTGAAGGAGGAAAAATCTTTTGGTGATTTATAGTTGCACCTCTCCTCCCACTGTACTATTATTATGGGAATGGATGTTATCAATGAAAAAAAAAGTTGTATGTGGATTTATTAAATTTGGTTTTATGGCAAGCTTTAGGTGAGAGCAAAACAGGTTGAGTGGTTAAACCTAATAATTTAAGATAGTTTAGTCATTATATGATTGTAAAACAGAGTGAAGTGTCACCTTATATACAACAAGATGATGAGGTTGTACCATATCTTAAAGTAAAATCCCCCACAGTGTGCTCTAAGTCTAAACAAGATTGTGTGATAGTGAATTTGCAAGTTGTAATCGTAGTTCTAGACCCCCCCTGCAGTTAAACAATATAAGATCCCAAAGAATAAGAAGAAGGTGTGAATCAGGTGATAAAAGCATTGGTATCTCAAGGAGTGTTGAGAGTGGGTAATTCCAAATGTAAGTCACCATTTGGCTAATAATCAAGCCAATGGCACTTATGGTTTAATTGTAGACACGTATGTGATGAATAAGTAAATCTCATCAGATATCATGGCGCAAATAGATGCTAATGTTAAGTATTATCTGTATTGGATATAGTCAATGTGTTCTTTTCTATACCATTCAATCCAGATAGCTAGTATTGCTATGCTTTTACCTTTAAAAATCATCAATATCTGTTCCAGGTGTTGCTACAGGGCTTCCACGCCTCACCAGCTTACTTTCATAAAGCAATGGCTCAAGTATTGGAACCCCTGGGGTATGGGAATAAGATTTTGCAATATGTTAATGATCTGTTAAGTTCAAACAGTAACAAGGGAAGAGCATGAGCAGATACTGTGTGATATTTGTCAAACACTGGCAGATAATGGGTTAAAACTGAACACATTCAAAGTGCAGATCTTGAAGGAAAGATTTACTTTCCTAGGAGTTAATATAGATCCAGAATGTAAAACGCCATGTACAGCAAGGGTTAAAGCATTGCAGCAATTGCCAAGGCCAATGACAGTGTATCATCTACAGAAATGTTTAAGCTTGATAAATGTTAGCAGAGAATTTATATATGATATGGCAGGGATAGCAAAACCCTTATGCAATATGCTAAAATATAAAAGATAAGATCATCTGGACAGGGGAATTTGAAAAGAGTTAAATCTGTTAAAAGATGCTCTCACACAAGCGCCTGTGCTAGCTGCTCCCATTGAAACAGTACCATATATTGTTCAATGTTACGCAGGTGTCTCTTCATTAATAGCAGTTTAATGCAAAGGTAGCATGAATCTTTATGAATACTGGGATATTTTTCTAAAATTATGTATCCAGTGGAATAAGGAATGTTTTCCTGTGTAAAACAGCTCATGGCTGTATGATGGGCTTTAGAAGCAACACAACACATGGCAGGATTTGGACAGATAAATTTACAAACCCCCCAAATATCTAAAACTGTTACAAAATTGTTCTGAGTTAGGAGTATATAGCCAGTTACAAAATAAACCACCCAGGGTAGAAACCAGTAAAAGCTATGTTATTCCTGATTTGAGGTCAGAAGGAAATGGAAATATAATCCAGATCTTCTTTTGAGAAACAAATAATACAAGGGATTTCTAGTTTGTATGTGGAGGAACAAGATTTTATGTTGATGGATTACATCACACAGGTTATGTCATATATGACAATTAAACAAAAGAATTGCAAAGATAGACTGCCACGCCATATGTCTGCTCAGAAAGCGGAGTTAGAGTCTGTAAAGAAAGTTCTAGAATAACAGTATATGACCCAGTGAATATAATCAGTGACAGTTATGTAGTTAAAGCTTTAACACTTCACCTCCCAATATGGAGAAAAGAGGAATGGTAGATTCTCAGGATAAAGCTTTAAAACATGCAGGTATTCTGGCAGAACTGTTTAATTAGGCAGAAAATAAAGGTTTAACTTGTTGTTGTGAAACAGACTTGTAGATCAGGAATCAAAGGAAACTTTGTTTGAGGAGTTGTAATACTTGAAAAATGTAATGAGTGTAACTGTTAGTAAAAGACAAATAACAAATACCCTATAAGATCAGATAGAGAATGGAAGGATGCAGCTTTCCGTATAGAAAGAATGGGTCTAGATACTGAAACTGGCATGTACAGGGTTAAACAATGAAACACAAACATTTGTACCTAGTGGCTTATTACAAGAGCTGATTGTATTCAATCATCGTACACAGGGCATTTGGGTACAGGACAACTGTTTAAGGTCTTGCAAAATAAATTGTATAATACTAATTTAAAACAAAAAGTGTATAAATATATTGCAGAAGTGTCTCATATGTGCTCAATTTAATCCAAGACCTAAATACTAGAAACCAAAATTGCAGAGAGTTCCTTTGGCAAAAATACCATGGTACTCTGTATAAATTAATTTCTAAATTAAAATAAATAAAATAAAATAGAAATAAAAATGCTTTAAGATAAAGAGTAATTGGTTAACATATTTACCAGGAGTATTAATGTATATTCCTGCAAATCCAAACTCACGTGTCACCTCATGAGTTAGTGACATGTAGAACTATGTAATCACTTTCCCTAATAAACCTTTTGTTCCAAGTACATTCAAAGTTACAGCAGAACAAGCTGAATAGTTGAAAGTATTACAGGAACATCTATTGTTAGATTTGAAGTTTGCTACTTCAAATGTCGTCCCTTATGGTAAACTATGTGTTAAAGTTGTACAGCGCTACGGAATCTGATGGCGCTATATAAATAAATTAAATAAATATAAAGAAGTAACACAGGGAAATTATGCAGATATGTTTATGCCAGGTTACAAGGCAATGGTAAAATCCTTTAAAACACCAGGTCTATGAAAAGCAAGTTGGGAAGGTCCTTATGGTCCTTATGTTGGTCTAAGAATAAAAATTAGTACAAACTGTGTTACAGGGTTAAAAAGCAAACATTGGTACAAAATTTAATAAATCAATTCTTGTGCTTAGTGATCAATGCAAAATAAATGTACTAAGGTATAAGAAATGTACTAAGGTATAAGAAATTTACTAATGTATAAGACATTTACTAATGTATAAGAATAGTAAACTGCCATCTGTTTTTCATTACAGAACTAATACTGTTTTACATGGACAAAAACCTGTATGATTTTAAATAAAAGGACAAATTGTTTGGACGTTCAAAGGACATTATGGACTTTCAATATATATCGACGGAAGGTTAAATGGCGCACAAGGAGGAAAATATATGTATAGCGAGCATACACAATATAAATCGAAACAAATAGCTGCAACTCACTGGGAGTCCTGGTGAGATCTCCTAAGTGCTAAATAGGTAATAAGGAATAGTGAGTGCGCTTACAATAAATAAAATACAGTGTTAATCACACCTAAAAAATCTGAAGGGCATATAACACATTTGATTACAATGCAATAATACCAAAGTGCTATAGTGCTTTAAGAAATTTACACAATATGTGGAGTGCCAAAGTGCATATATGTGCAGACAAGGGATATCCAATATAAATAAAAAAAGGACTGATATACTTGCAGAGCTTCTGGAACAAATAATACACGGCTCTGTAATACAAATAATACAACACCTAGTGCAATATGTTTGTACAGTGCAAAATTAACAATAAATAAATAGGTATCTCACTCACAATGGTGGAGTGGTTGAAGTACCACCCCAAACTATCAGGCTCCAGGGAGGATCAGCCCCCAGTGATCGTGGGATCCACTCAGTGTAGAAAGAACGTGGGCCAATCCGGATATGTGTAAACCAAGAATTTCTTTATTACCAATGCATAAAAAGATATAAAACACCAGTCTCCTGCAACCTGCTACCGATAGTCCGAGAAAGAGAGAGAAGGTCTATAATCAGAGTGTCCTCCTCGCAGCTCAATCCTCATGGATACACGGATACACGGTGTAGGTGCAAAAACTTCCGGATCGTTCAGATGCAATGCATTTCTCCCCTCCCACGGGGCTTTTTCAAGCATGCTTGAAAAAGCCCCGTGGGAGGGGAGAAATGCATTGCATCTGAACGATCCGGAAGTTTTTGCACCTACACCGTGTATCCGTGTATCCATGAGGATTGAGCTGCGAGGAGGACACTCTGATTATAGACCTTCTCTCTCTTTCTCGGACTATCGGTAGCAGGTTGCAGGAGACTGGTGTTTTATATCTTTTTATGCATTGGTAATAAAGAAATTCTTGGTTTACACATATCCGGATTGGCCCACGTTCTTTCTACACTGAGTGGATCCCACGATCACTGGGGGCTGATCCTCCCTGGAGCCTGATAGTTTGGGGTGGTACTTCAACCACTCCACCATTGTGAGTGAGATACCTATTTATTTATTGTTAATTTTGCACTGTACAAACATATTGCACTAGGTGTTGTATTATTTGTATTACAGAGCCGTGTATTATTTGTTCCAGAAGCTCTGCAAGTATATCAGTCCTTTTTTTATTTATATTGGATATCCCTTGTCTGCACATATATGCACTTTGGCACTCCACATATTGTGTAAATTTCTTAAAGCACTATAGCACTTTGGTATTATTGCATTGTAATCAAATGTGTTATATGCCCTTCAGATTTTTTAGGTGTGATTAACACTGTATTTTATTTATTGTAAGCGCACTCACTATTCCTTATTACCCATTATGGACTTTCAAAGAGACTGTGCTTGTGTATTCGATTGGAGAGGACAGTATTTCATGGACTTAATCAAACCGATTGTGTTTTCTGGTTAATGTAAACTGTATACAATTGCACAGCATAATAACTATGATACCGTTATTATTAATGTTAGGTAAAATCAATGCCCAAGGTAAATTAATGAATTAGTGAAAAATGTAAAGGTAATTGTAACAAGAATTTTGTTCTTAGGAGTTCAGAAATGAAAGGGTTAAAATGTCTTGCTTCTCCCTTAAAGTGTAAAAAGCAATACAGACAACTGGAAATGGCTGTGTTAAAAGGCCTTTCCTTGTAAACTGATACTTAGATCAATATCAGAAAACAAAATTAAAATCCCATAAATAATTGGTATAAGTAAATTATGATGCATTATATTTACATAAAAGCATCACAGAGGGGCTTGAAAAATATTATTATGTACTTTAAATGTATTTAATGTGTTGATATAAATATTATAAGTTTTATTCAGATTGCGTCCAGAACACTGAAATTGAGAAGCCATACCTTGGCCTATAGAGTATTACAGACTTTCATTGTATAGGAATGGAGACCACATCTGGTTCACTTTAAGAGTGATGTTGAAGGGCCTGTTTATAATAAGCTTTGACCTAAGCTTTGCTAGCCAGTCTCCCTCTGTATTACCATGGCTCATATTTCTAAAGGCATCTATTCATTTACTATGCATATATAACTCCTTTGTGTAGCTTACCGCCAAAACTATAACGTATGGCTTTAATCATAGATTTCAAATGATGCTAAGTAACTCCCCTTTTTCTAAGATAGCCACTTATTTTAAAGTAAGGCAATCTTATGTATACTCCCCTCTGTAACTGAATTTTAAACCCATAAAACTAATTGTAGTTTAGAATTCGTGGCCAATACCTTTAACATCAAAAATGGATAACACCTGGAATATTGCTCTCTGTATTGGACAAAGACGGTTAAAGACATTTGTTATTACCAGATGGATGATAATTGTTATGTTTGAATAAACATAAGTTAAACTGCAAGATACTTGATTCGATTGTTAAGAAAACTGATATGTGACAAACAAAGATTTCACGGAATGCCAATTTCCTACAGCTTGGATTGTCCCTTTAAATTAGACATGTATATCACATCGATGCGTGCATTATAAGATTGTCTTTAAATAGTTGCTTGACAATTTAGGGGCAGCTGAGTGGACTTCTATCAGTTTTAGAAGCAATATTTGTAAATAAAGGTATGGAGGTAAAGGGCAACAACTACATTAATCAATGCATTTGCAGGAAAGTTGACCAGTACAAAATGTAGACTAATATTTACTGTATTTAAAGTCAACTTTGCTTATCTTCCATGCATTACATTTAGAGACAACCTTAGTCATACAGTATATCCGTCTCAATCTCAATTTCCACTTACTGTTCTGAATACAATGTTTGATACCGATGGTAAAGGCTACTTGGCAAATGCACTATATCTGCTATTCTCTAACAATGGTATGACAGTTGGTCACCTCTTAAAGGATCACTATAGGGTCAGGAACACAAACATGTATTCCTGACCCTATAGTGTTTAAACCACCATCTAGCCCCCGGGGCCCCTCATGCCTCCATAAATATAGCAAAATCTTACTGTATTCAAGCCTGAAGCTGTAGATCTGCATGTTGTTTGCCTCAGAAAAACAAACTGTCTGCTGACATCATCAGAAGTGGTAGCCTGATCCAATCACAATGCTTCCACATAGGATTGGCTGAGACTGACAAAGAGGCAGATCATTGCAGAGCCAGTATGATTCAAACCCAGCCCTGGCCAATCAGCATCTCCTCATAGAGATGAATTGAATCAATGAATCTCTATGAGGAAAGTTCAGTGTCTGCATGCAGAGGGAGGAGACACTGAATGTTTGGATGCATTTTAGGCAGCCATGACCCAGGAAGGATCTCTAACAGCCATCTAAGGAGTGGCCAGTGAAGTTATCACTAGGCTGTAATGTAAACACTGCATTTTCTCTGAAAAGTGAAAAGTGTCCTTTTAAGTTAGCTTGTACATCTATTCCTGACATTCATATTACAAACACTGGATAACTTAATACTGCCTCCATACAATTGTTTGAAATTGATTCACTTAAGATCTCTCATGGCAAGTGCCACATCCCCACTTGCTCATGAAAATGCAAATACTTTATGAATGACAACATTTCTAAAGGCAACATTTGTGTAATGACTTACAAACGAAAAGTTGCATCATGTTTTGATATAGCTTACTAAACATTTTAGGAATATGAATCCTTATGGAGTACGGCCCTCAGTCCTAATTATAAAAGTAATTTATTTTGCTCCATGAGTACAACCTAATTTTCAAGTTCAGTGACTTGAGAACACTGAAGTAAATTGACTTAAAAAATCTTCACCATATATTTCATGTCTTAAGTATGCAAAGAGTTTATTAAAAGTGTAATTAAAAATCAATTCAAGAAAAAGAATGTCTTGGGGTAGGGCATATATATTTATATACACAAAGTATTTATTTAAACGTACAGTCATTAACATTTTTGTCCCAGGGAAGTTAAAGTGGAAAAAAACAAACTTTAATGCTTTCACCGACATCATAAAAAGAGACAGTAAACTAAATTGGTGCCAGTCAATTGTGAGAAATAAATGAAATGATTTAAAAACACTATCACAATAATAGCAGAAACATATACATCTATATGATTGTGACATGACAAAAGCAAAAGAGTGGTCCTTGTCACCTCAAGTCATTCAACTGATACAGAAAAATGGGGGTGCCACAATTAGACCTCATGGCCAGGTAAACAGATTAATCTCAAGGTCCTATGACCCCCAAGAGATAGAATGGGGTGCCCTGTAGGCCACTTGGGAATTCAGTCTGGGTTCTGATTCTGCATTCCCTCTCTTGTCTCTGTCACCGCTACTGAGGCGAATCTGATTTAAAAAGACAGGTATTCTCATTGCTCCTTAATGACATTGGAGACCTTGGTTTCCACTTGTACTGAGCCTATACAAGGAGCTCCCATGAGATCTTTCAGCAATTAAAACCTTACTGCATCAAGGTCAGTAATGATCCAGAAACCCTGTGTCTCAACCTAATGGCATGGAAATTGAGCGGGACAGATTGAGACAGTAACATTTTTCGGTTGCAGTTATCTCTACCCTCTTTCAAGCAAGAAAACCTTCAATATCCAGTACTGTATCAGAAAATGTTTTTTCAGATGTTGCTGTTAATGGAGGTGTTAATAAATTATAAGTGCAGTACTTTGACTGAGTTTACAAAACATTGCTGGTGTCACATTTGTATTTAGAAATTGGCATTAAAAGTATAAAACCTTCAAAATCACTAAAACATTTCTAAGGAAATAATAAATTGCTGTCAGACAGAAAAAAAACAAAAAAACAAGAGAGATATTCTGCTCACTGACTGTTTCTATCTTGCCAGTGTAAATATGATAAAGGTAAAGCATATTTATATTTTAAAGGAAAAAACATAATACCCCTACAATACAATTTTATATAAATGAAAATAATAAATATAATGGTACTGACTGATGCATCCAAGGCAACACAATTGGGCATTTACTGTTAAAAAGGAAAAGGAATTTCGGCACTTTTATATATTGCGACAGTTCTGACAGGCAGCTCAACAACCAAATACAGTGTATCTCTTTCTTGGGAAATTGAAATGTGGAAAACCAGGGGGAGTGAGGTGAGTGCATTTGATGGAAACCCCAAGGGATTGGGTCTAGCACATTTAATGGAAAACCATTTCTATTTCCTGGAGAAGAGAGACACCAGATTTGGGTATTGAACTGCCTGTCATAACTGTACCCATTAAAGGCGCTTCACCCACTCCCCACTTATCTGATATGTCTTTTCCGTAGGTATTTAATAGTGTGTCAGTCATTTCTTATATTTCTGGTTAGGGAATAGGAGAAGTGGCATGTTGCGTGCAACAGACCTGCCTTATTTTTTTTTTATAACTATTTCCCATATTTTTAACATAGACAGAGAGAGACTCTATAGGCTATCAGTGAGACAGTTGGATGTGTTTCTTATTTCATGCTGGCCATAAACAATTGCATTCTCGGCATGGAAAACCAATTGTACAGCTTATTGTACATATACATTTAGTGCCTTCGTGGAGTATGGTGCATCGCGCCGCTCTCAGCTTTGGCACTGGAAGAGTTAATATACTGGAATAGCTTGCCTGTGGAGACCTTACTAGATTAAAAATACTTTTTTTCAAACCTGTGAAACTGCAACATTATTTAGTCAATAGCAAATGGCATGGTGATTTCTATGTTTCCCTGCGGCATCTTCTGTATCACTTCGGTACAAGACAGAACGCTTTACTAATTAGCATTGTAGCAAAATAGCACCAGTTTGAAAATAGCAATGATGGAGTAACTTTGTTTTGCTAACAAAACAAGAACCATCGGGCTCTTGTAAATAATGTCCATTGTGTTTAATGCCATAGATTTTACTATCCTTCCAAAACACAGCAGTAGCTTAATATTCCATTATAAATGTATTTTACTATCTTTTAAGCTTTTGACATATTTCTGAAAAAATTGAAATTAACAAACTAACTTTAACAAATGGAACACTGCAGTTTATTGCACTGTGTGCATCTTACCAGCATGAAACAATATTCTTACTGCAGATAAACACTCTACCTAGGTTATGCTATTCAGCTAGGATATATACATGTTCAGCTAGTCGCTTTTAATGCATACCTAGATTTTCACATTGACAGGGTGAGTGAAAATAAACAAGTATGTGCAGACAGTGAAATGTGCAAGAATGATTTTACAAGGACTATAAGCAGGTTCTATATTAAATGAATTCCATGCATCCTTATATAAACTATACAATGCAATTTTAAAACTGAAAGTAATTCTAAATGTGTTTCCTGAAACACAAATTGCTAGCTAACAAAAGAAAAAAAATCTCTCTCTCTCTGTGCATTCAATGGAGCAAACTCTAAAATCCAACAAAAATACAGTATAGGAAAAAGAGGCACTAAGTCTTGACTTGAAGTTCTGGAGTCACATAACCTGAAAAACATTCCTGCAGTGAATAATGATTGATTTACCAATTAATATTGCATAGGATAAAAGCCAATGCACAGCTCCAATGGTACAAATTTGAATACATAAAAAATAAACAGAAAATAGAATCTTAATAGTATAAAAAAAAACATTTTCAAATACAATGTTGTGTGCATATTAAAAACGTACAAACCGATTCGGAACTATGGTGTATAATTTTATTTATTTACTTACTTTTATATTCTGTAGTAAACATGTAGATTAAAACAGGTTGGGATCTAAATACCGAATCCTGTTGTTAAACATGGAAATCTTATTTAAAATTGGATAGTTCAACATCAATGAACAGGTGTATGCAAAAAAGTAACCAATAAGACAAACCAATAATCCATGTCATAATATAAGTTTGCAACAAAGGTTTACGTGTTATGATTTATTTTTTTCTATTCTTGTTTTTTTTTTTTTTTTTTTTTTAGATCAAATGACTGAGTTAGCAAGTTAATTTGAGGTTGAGAGCACTGTCTAGCCATTGTTGCCAGGCAATTTATGACAACATTTATAGAAATAACTACTAGAATATTTGCTTTGCGTAAACACTTCCATAGCAATGTTTATCCAATGCCTTTGGAATTGCTAAGCACCACAGTATGTTATTTAAAAATGTAGTTGTTATATTTGCAATGTTTTCCACTGGTAATAATTTGGAAAATTCAATAACTGAGAGCTTGCGAGTTCCAGTATAATCATTATCTTCAATTGTTTTGGGGATCAATACACACAAAAAGTGCACATCTTGGGGACGATTATGATAGAAGCATTGTGCAATAGAAGATTAATTATCTGATGTTTTGATATTCTATTGAAACTGCTACTGAGGGAAAGGTACTGTGTAAATCTGTAATTTAGAAAATAAAACAAACAAAAAAGCTTTTGCTGTTAAAAAAGTGAAACAGAGTTGATGTCTTTATGGCGCACGTGGAAGGGTAGTAAATGCAAACTTTTAGGTAGCCGGGCTCCTTCATCTGCTACTCATATAATATGGTGTATATCTTAAAATATGCACTGTGTTCCACATTGCTGTATGCTAAGTTGAGCAAACAATTTCTGAGACTGAAGTACAAAATACCGACATTGATGAATTCCATCAACAATGTCTAGATTTTGCGGTCCGAATAGCCGCAGAGAATGCTTTTTGCCCTATTCGGTACAGGCCATATTGCCTTAAGTGAATAACTCAGTTGTACTCAGGAGTAACAGTATCCTTTCAGCCTCAAATCATATGGTCCTTTGTAGGTGTGAATGCTTCAGATAACCTCAAGAAGGATTCCATAGTGTAATACTGGACACAGAAGAAATAAATCTAAATTAGTTGGTGGGGCAATTAAGCATATACATAACTCTATTAGAATAGCACGTAATAACATATTTAATACAATAATTTCTAATAGCAACTAAGAATATAAAAGATTCAATCACTTTATGAGGTCACTTCAAAATATTACAAATTTAAAAAATGTAAAAGTCCACACCTGGGTTCAAGCTATTTCCCCCCCCCCCCCATAACTGGAGTTTAATAATTCTACCTAATTTATTCCTCAAGTTTGAAGCACCTTTAAAATAATATTTGGCTTATCTGGTAAAAAAAAATCAATGATGGGGGCGGGGCCGGACCGCCAAGCTGGCTGGTCGCAGGAGAGACCAGCTCCTGCAACTTAAGGCCTGACAAGCAATAAAAATCGGATTTCTGGCACAAAACTGACCGGCAACGGTGGCTCTCAGCGGGCAGAGAACTCTGGATCTAGGGTGAGGCTGGCAAGACGGGCTTCAGTCCCCTGGAGGCGGAATCCTACTGATACTCTTGAGGCCTGCTGTGGAGGCGCGCGGGGTAGACGGCCGCTGCCCTGCCGCGCACCATGCGGTACTCAGAGCCAGACCCGCGGAGATCTGGCCCCGTACCCCCCCCCTCTGGACCGGGGGGGTGATCCCGGTCCCCACTCTTGAGACCCGACGACCGAAAGCACAACAGGCGAAGTTGCCGCCAAGACCCACGCTTCAGGCACTGTCCCCAAGATGGCGGAGGCCACTTGTGAAAGCGGTGAGTCCAGAGCCTCCACAGGATACCCAACAGCAGCAGTGCAACGAGCGGACTGCAACCACCCACTTGCACACACATCCCAGAACCCCAGCAAACCACCCACCTCCATTAACACTGGACCCCCAGGGGTCTTCCACTGGGCTCCGGTATTTCCTCCCTCCTCCAAGCAGGGAAACAAGACGCCCCACAGAGGCATCAACTGCCCGCAACCACCGCCACACGGGGAGGCAAATCATTCCTGAAATAGAGATCCTCACATGCGACTGAAAAGCAAAGAAAATCTACCCAGCACCCAGCGACTGGCAGCAGACCGGGCTCCCTGACATTACAAGTCAGCAGCTGCAGAGGACGTCTCTTCCTCACCTAACAAGGGACTTTTCACAACCGGGACTGTCCTGTCCATCATTCACACTGGGGAAAACCCAGGGTACACTCACACGTCCAAACGGTTATAGCGATATATCTTATGGACACTACTAGCTAATGGGTATACTCACCTGGCATGCTCAAGATCATATAGTCACACCATACGAGAGAATTCATACTATAACATTAAAGGTACACATTGTTAGTAAACTCTGGAATGCCAGTTCAGGTACCGACTGTGGGAAGTCTACCTCGATTGCATAGCTTAAAGTATGATTTAAGTAACTAAGCCTGATAATCTTACATGTCTTTTCTCTATGCTAGTAACTTAGGTTAAATCCCACTCTGATGGAATAACTATTTAGTTAAACTTGAAACTTGTGCTAGCACTCAGTAACTAATCTAAAGCAACAGTTATACTTAACCTGCCATACTATGTGTACTGCAGTGAAGTTTAATCAGTTATTACTCTATACAAAAATTGTGCAGAATATTCCACATGCCAACCAACTGTTAAATATCTGTTTGCATGCTTGTCATAGCTTTTGGGGCATGATGAGCCCACATGTTATATTTTAATGCACACCAAAAATAAAGAATTCAAAAAAAAAAAAAAACTATTCAATTTGTTAATATTTTAACAACAACAAATACACATCACAATAATTGACAATATTCGTACAATGAACAATGCACACTGGGTATGACAGGTGCATCTGTTCTCTCCAATTTTGTTTTGTTTTATTTGTATTATGGCACTTTGATGTAATACATTAAAGAATTGGTCAAATCCAGCCTTGAGTGTCCCTTTAAAAAAAAAAAAAAAAAAAAAATCAATGATTTAAAATAGGACATTTTATTCTTAAAATGTATTTAAAAATATTAGAGTTACTATTTAAAAATATAAAAGAACATTAGTGATGTCGCGAACCGAAAATTTTATGTTCGCGACATCATGAATGTTCTTTTATATTTTTTAATAGAACGAACGTCGAAAGGCGAACGCGAACTTCCGCAAATGTTCGCGAACGGGCGAACCACCATAGACTTCAATGGGCAGGCGAATTTTAAAACCCACAGGGACTCTATCTGGCCACAAAAGTGATGGGAAAGTTGTTTCAAGGGGACTAACACCTGGACTGTGGCATGCCGGAGGGGGATCCATGGCAAAACTCCCATGGAAAATTACATAGTTGATGCAGAGTCTGGTTTTAATCCATAAAGGGCATAAATCACCTAACATTCCTAAATTGTTTGGAATAAAGTGCTTTTAAACATCAGGTATGATGTTGTATCGATCAGGTAGTGTTAGGGTTACGCCCGCTTCACAGTGACAGACCAAACTCCCCATTTAACGCACTGCAAACAACTGCAAACAGTCCATTTGCACTACAGCAAACTCCCCATTTGCACAAGGTTGGATACCAAGCTAGCCATGTCCCGTTCCTTGTCCTCACTGATGTCATTGAATGTCTCTCTTCCTCCACCCAGGAAGCGGGAGATGGAAAAAGATGCTTGGTCGGTCCTCCTTTTTCAAAATTGGTGCACTGCGCGTGCAATCTAATGTGCCACCAGATAGGAGTGGTGTGTTAAGTAGTACTATTCCTATCAGTTTAATCCCTGTTGCGTCCCCTATCAGGGGACGTGTATATAAGGCATCGATTTTAGGAAGCGGGAGATGGAAAAAGATGCTTGATCTGTCCTCCTACTTCAAATTTGGGGCACTGCGCGTGCAATCTAATGTGCCACCAGATAGGAGTGGTGTGTTAAGTAGTACTATTCCTATCAGTTTAATCCCTGTTATGTCCCCTATCAGGGGACGTGTATATAAGGCATCGATTTCAGGAAGCGGAAGATGGAAAAAGATGCTTGGTCGGTCCTCCTACTTCAAATTTGAGGCACTGCGCGTGCAATCTAATGTGCCACCAGATAGGAGTGGTGTGTTAAGTAGTACTATTCCTATCAGTTTAATCCCTGTTACGTCCCCTATCAGGGGACGTGTATATAAGGCATCGATTTTAGGAAGTGGGAGATGGAAAAAGATGCTTGGTCGGTCCTGCTACTTCAAATTTGGGGCACTGCGCGTGCAATCTAATGTGCTACCAGATAGGAGTGGTGTGTTAAGTAGTCCCCCTCATCAGGCCTTTTTTAGTCGAATGTATAACCCACTGTCAGTCCCTTCAGGATCCATCCCTCATTCATCTTAATAAAGGTGAGGTAATCTAGACTTTTTTGACCTAGGCGACTTCTATTCTCAGTGACAATACCTCCTGCTACACTAAAGGTCCTTTCTGACAGGACACTTGAAGCGGGGCAGGCCAGAAGTTCTAACACAAATTGGTATAGCTCAGGCCACAGGTCGAGCCTGCACACCCAGTAGTCAAGGGGTTCATCGCTCCTCAGAGTGTTGATATCTGCAGTTAAGGCGAGGTAGTCTGCTACCTGTCGGTCGAGTCGTTCTCTGAGGGTGGACCCCGAAGGGCTGTGGCGATGTGTAGGACTTAAAAAGCTCTGCATGTTCTCCATCAACTACACGTCTGTAAAGCGTCCTGTCCTTGCCGGCGTGGTCGTGGAAGGAGGAGGATTACTTTCACCTCTTCCCCTGTTAGATTCCCGTTGTGCTGTGACATCACCCTTATAAGCTGTGTAAAGCATACTTTTTAATTTATTTTGGAACTGCTGCATCCTTTCCGACTTGCCGTAATTCAGTAACATTTCAGGCACTTTCCGCTTATACCGGGGGTCTAGTAGCGTGGACACCCAGTAGAGGTCGCTCTCCTTCAGCCTTTTTATACGAGGGTCCCTCAACAGGCATGACAGCATGAAAGACCCCATTTGCACAAGGTTGGATGCCGAGCTACTCATGTCCTGTTCCTTGTCCTCAGTGATCTCTCTGAAGGTATGTTCTTCCCCCCAGCCACGTACAACACCATGGGTACCAGATAGGTGACAACGAGATGCCTCTTGTGGTTGGTATTCCTCCTCCTCCTCAAAGCCACATTCCTCCTCTGACTCCTCTTCCTCACAATCCTCTTCCAGCGTTGCCGCAGGTCCAGCAAGCGATGCTGATAAGGCTGTTTCTGGTGATGGTGACCTCAACTCTTCCTCTTCACGCTCATCTACAGCCTGATCCCGCACTCTTCGCAGGGCACGCTCCAGGAAGAAAACAAATGGTATGATGTCGCTGATGGTGCCTTCGGTGCGACTGACTAGGTTTGTCACCTCTTTAAAAGGATGCATGAGCCTACAGGCATTGCGCATGAGTGTCCAGTAACGTGGCAAAAAAATTCCCAGCTCTGCAGAGACTGTCCTAGCACCCTGGTCATACAAATACTCGTTAACGGCTTTTCCTTGTTGGAGCAGGCGGTCGAACATTAGTAGTGTTTAATTCCAACGTGTTGGGCTGTCGCAAATCAAGCGCCTCACTAGCATGTTGTTTCGCCGCTGGATATCTGCAAAGTGCGCCATAGCCGTGTAGGAACACCTGAAATGGCCACACACCTTCCTGGCCTGCTTAAGGATGTCCTGTAAGCCTGGGTACTTATGCACAAAGCGTTGTACGATCAGATTACACACATGTGCCATGCACGGCACATGTGTCAACTTGCCCAAATGCAATGCCGCCAACAAATTTATTCCGTTGTCACAAACCACTTTGCCAATCTCCAGTTGGTGTGGAGTCAGCTACTGATCCACCTGTGTGTTCAGGGTGGACAGGAGTGCTGGTCCGGTGTAACTCTCTGCTTTCAGGCAAGTCAACCCCAAGACGGCGTGACACTGCCGTATCTGGTTTGTGGAACAGTACCTGGGGAGCTGGGGGGGTGCCGTTGATGTGGAGCAAGACGCAGCAGCAGAAGAGGACTCAGCCAAAGAGCTTATGGAAGATGATGGAGTAGGAGGAGTAGAGGAGGTGGCAGCAGGCCTGCCTGCAAGTCGTGGCGGTGTCACCAACTCCTCTGCAGAGCCACGCATTCCATGCTTGGCAGCTGTCAGCAGGTTTACCCAATACGAAGTGTAGGTGATATACCTGCCCTGACCATGCTTTGCAGACCAGGTATCAGTGGTCAGATGGACCCTTGCCCCAACACTGTGTGCCAGACATGCCATTACTTCCTTTTGCACAATCGAGTACAGGTTGGGGATTGCCTTTTGTGCAAAGAAATTTCGGCCGGGTACCTTCCACTGCGGTGTCCCAATAGCTACAAATTTTTTGAACGCCTTAGACTCCACCAGCTTGTATGGTAAAAGCTCGCGGGCTAAGAGTTCAGTCAAGCCAGCTTTCAGACGCCGGGCAAGGGGATGACTTTGTGACATTGGCTTTTTACGCTCAAACATGTCCTTGACAGACACCTGACTGTGGGCAGATGAGCATGAACTGCTCAAGGCGAGAGACGGAGGGGCGGATGGTTGAGAGGGGGCAAGGAGGACAGCAGTGGTTAACGTGGCTGAAGATTCTGGACCAGGAGGAGGATGGCGGCTTTGAGTTTGTGTGCTTCTTGTACTCATGTGTTGATCCCATAGGCGTTTGTGATGTGCGATCATGTGCCTTTGCAAAGCAGTTGTACCTAGGTGGGTGTTGGACTTCCCACGACTTAGTTTCTTTTGGCACAGGTTGCAAATGAAATCGCTGTTGTCAGAGGCAGACACACACAAAAAATTCCACTTTGCTGAGCTTTGCAACAACGGCATTCTGGTGGTGGCAACAGCATGGGTTGATTTGGTGTGCTGTCTGGCTGACCCCGGGTGCCGATGCATGCTGTCTGACTGTGCCACTAGCTCCTTGCGATGACCTCCCCCTGTTTTCAACTCTCCTCCTCCTCCTCCTCCTCTCTGTCTCCCCATCTGAACTTTCCCCCTGTTCTTCTTCTCTTCTAGCGGGCACCCACGTGACATCCACGGACACATCGTCATCATCAACCACTTCACTTGTATCTGACAACTCAGCAAAGGAAGCAGCAGCGGGTACAACATCATCATCATCATCACACCGTACGTGTGTAATGCTGCCTGACTGAGACATATCCCTGTTATCTACATCCTATGGCAATAATGGTTGCGCATCACTCATTTCTTCCAACTGATGTGTAAATAACTCCTCTGACATACCAAGTGAAGCGGCTGTGGTGCTAGTGTTGGTGGTGGTGGCAGGCGGGCGAGTGGTAACTTGAGAGGTGCCCGAAGCTAAGCTGGAGGAGGATGGTGCGTCAAGGTTCCAAGCGGAAGCTGTAGAAGATTGGGTGTCCTGTGTTAGCCAGTCAACTTTGTCCTCAGAACTTTTCAAGTTCAGGGTATGTGGCCTCTGAACACTGGGCATTATTCTAGGGCCAAAGGGAATCACAGCACCACGACCACGACGGCCCCTGCGGAGTGGCCTGCCTCTGCCTGTCATTTTTTTTTCGATTAGTGGTACTATGCGTGCAAGCTACTGTGACAACAGATATGAGTGGCACTGGTGTGACACTGTGCCCTGGCAGGCCCTGAAACGCACACTCGTGAAGGAAACTGACTGTTATTATAGTACAGTCTAAAAAGTTTAGTTTTTTTTTAAATGCAAGCTATTGGGACACCAGATATGAGTGAGTGGTGGCACTGGGCTGGCCCTGAAACGCACACTCGTGAAGGAAACTGACTGCTATTATATTACAGTCCAAAAAGTTTAGTTTTTTTTTAAAATGCAAGCTATTGGGACACCAGATATGAGTGAGTGGTGGCACTGGGCAGGCCCTGAAACACACACTCGTGAAGGAAACTTACTGCTATTATATTACAGTCCAAAAAGTTTAGTTTTTTTGTTAAATGCAAGCTATTGGGACACCAGATATGAGTGGTGGCACTGGGCAAGTGGGCACAGTATACGCTGTGAGCCTGACACACACGCTGGCAGACAACTAACTGCTATTCAATCTATTACAGTCAAAATTGTATTTTTTTTTAAATGTACACTACTGTTACACCAGATATGAGTTGCACTGGTGTGACACTGTGCCCTGGCTGGCCCTGAAATGCACACTCATGAAGGAAACTGACTGCTATTATATTACAGTCCAAAAAGTTTTTTTTTTTTTTTTAAATGCAAGCTATTGTGACACCAGTGAGTGAGTGGTGGCACTGGGCAGGCCCTGAAATGCACACTAGTGAAGGAAACTGACTGCTATTATAGTTTTTTTTTTAAATGCAAACTATTGTGACACCAGATATGAGTGGTGGCACTGGGCAAGTGGGCACAGTATACGCTGTGAGCCTGACACACACTCTGGCAGGCAGGCAACTGCAATTAGATTACACAGGGGAAAAAAAAGCAGACTGATGTTCTAGCCCTAAAAAGGGCTTTTTGGGGTGCTGTCCTTACAGCAGAGATCAGATGAGTCCTTCAGTACTGTAGTGGACACTGAATACACTAGCCTAGCTATCAATTTCCCTATCAAATCAGCAGCAGCTACACTGTCCCTACTCTCACTAAGGATGCAGCTTCACAATGAATGTAAAATGGATGCTGTCCAGGAGGTGGGAGGGTCTGGGAGGGAGGGTCTGCTGCTGATTGGCTGGAATGTGTCTGCTGACTGTGGGGTACAGGCAGGGTCAAAGTTTACTCAATGATGACGAATAGGGGGCGGTCCGAACAGCGCATGTGTTCGCCGTCCGTGGCGAACGCGAACAAGCGATGTTCGCCAGGAACTATGCGACGGCGAACAGTTCGGGACATCACTAAAGAACATATATCTCGATCCCTTTACTTTAATTTAGAATCAGTAAACCTATCCTCCTCAAGGTCCTGTCCATAGCTTTATCAACAAAGAGCAAAATCATAATGTTTCTCTAAAAAATTGAATTTGACCTATTGGCTTAAAAATCTTAATCTATTAGTTCTGTGTAATGCCTGTGTATTCTCTTCGATTGGCCAAAAGGAACATTTAAAAGCCAAGGGAAACTAGACAACTAGAGTGTAAAATATAACTATTGAAAAAGTTTTAAGATTTAACCTTACTGTTTTCAATAAATAATTCCAAATCCTGAAATATCTATAGATACCCTACTATACTAATACGTTAAATTTATATTAAATGTATTATTACTTAAAAATTGTAAAATGGAAGACAATCCTCAGTGCCATGTCAAATAAAAAAACAGCCCATACTTTTTTGTAACTCCAAGTAAGGTGTGAAAATATTATCATAACTAGGTAAAAACCTTGTCCCCATAGCAGTCCTGATAATTTGCAGGTAAACAAATTCCAAAAATAAAAAATAATTATTAGTAAGAATAAAAGGAATTCCACTAATAATAAGTTCAGTATGTTCCATATAAAAAATTGAATTCCCAGTAAGAGCCCATCTAGCAGCTTGTAAACCTAAAACATTATTAATAATAGAAGATAAAGATAAGACATGACATGTAACAAACAAAAAAAATCTTCTTTTCAGTCAACATTTTCTATATTATAGAAAATAATAAAATAAGGTTAAAACTTTTGGGATAAATTAGAAGAGGTAGAATTGATGCCGAATGTAATTGACCTTCCCCGTGGGGTTAGTAACATTCTTATGCTGAATTTTATGTACAAATAAAAAATGTGGTTTGTGTTGTAATGTATAAAAAAATGATATTCCCTTATATTTAAAAAGTCTAAAATACTTAAGCACTCTAATTAATTCAGTAAATCCTTTCTAACCCATGGAGTAGAGATGTAGGCTGGATGCTTCTTTTTCTTTTTGCAATTTTCTGTGGTCATTATCACAATACCCCACCCTTATGGTTTATTTATTAATATATTATTCATGTGCAATTCCTTCAGATCTCTCAATTCAGCATTTTAAATTATTTCTTCATTTACAGCTGTACTAAAGGTCACTATAAGTTTACTAATTAAGAATGAGGGGGAGACTTGAATTGTATTCTTTAAAGGGACACTCCAGGCACCCAGACCACTTCTGCCCATTGGAGTGGTCTGGGTGCCAACTCCCCTTACCCTTAACCCTGCAACTGTAAATATTGCAGTTTTCATAAATTGGTTTCCTGGCACTAGAGTTTCCCTTTAAGCAAATATGTTTAAAATTACAATACATTTTTTTTTTATTACAATTCCTTACAAATCTATTACTATACACAAAAGCATTAAAGCAAATTAATTTACAACAAGGGTACATTTTAAGCCCTTGTTGAGTACACTAATCTGACAGGTAGTCAAATTAATATAATCGAAATACAATCTATTTGAGTTCTATTCATTTCTTTTCATTTTTATGTTTAATCCTCTAACCTCCTCTTGTGCCTTCAAGGCAAATCTTTTTCTCTGAGGAGTTTTTTTTTTTTATAAATACCTGATAACTGAAGTGCTGTTTGTGGATCCAGTTTAAGTTCTGTCCTAAAAAAGAAGAATCACCCATTCCTGATGTCCACAGATATTCCATGACACTTTCTTCTTATTCAGCAATCCCTATTCTGGGCACAATGACATTGGGCTGTTCCAATGTCGTCAATGATGTGAACCTCTCTGCCTCCGCCTCCCTTTATTCTATCAGAGTGGCTGGTGTTTTTCACTTCTTGTGAATTCTCTCCTGGTATAATTCTAGATTGTAGATATAATTGGTCAAGGCCTTTCATTAGCCATACACCTAAATATTTACACCACCGCCAAACACCACTGAAAGAAGAAACTCTGACAGTTCTTGAATGGGGGCATTAAGCCATTAAGGACGGTAGACTTAAAATAATTGATGCGTAAGTTGACTAATGAGCCATACATGTCAAATACTTTCATTCTATTTGACAGGGTGACATCAGGGTTTGTGACATAAAATAAGAGGTCATCTGTATATACAGCAAGTTTAAGGTTTTTGTCGCCAACTGAGATGCCTAGGAGGTGAGGGTTACTTCTCACTGCATTAAGTGACAGTTCAAAGGCCATTCTGAATTTGGAAAAAGTTAGTAAAAGCTCCAATGATGCATACTCCAGCCAAGAGTGGCACATAAACAGAACAAATTAATTTCATCAGGCTTATATGTTTTAAGTTTGCAACAAATAATTCTCAATTTACTTTATCAAACGCCTTCTTCACAACAGTAGAACACAGAAGAAGGTCCCTTAAGGTCCTGTGGAAATACAAGACAGGGATCCTATGGCATTGCCCCTTGCTTCCCTCTTCAGGATAAGGTTGACTTGGTCTCCATGGATATGATCATTTAGGTGAGCTTGCAATTTACAGAAAAGAATCTGTATAAACAATTTAAAATCTGGAAACACTCTTTCCATCACAAATGGAATTAAAATCAAAGGGAAATAATATGTCAGCAAGAAGTTGATAGTAAGTAATTTGAAGGCCAGGTAGATGGTGGTGTGCATGTTGCCATTGGTACACCTGGGCCTACATCATGGGCAGATGAGGAGGCCTGACCCTGAAGGGAATACAATTTTAACAGTAATCCTTAATAGAGGATTAAGTTTGTTCTTGGTGGAATGGATTTCTGGAAATGAAGATAGTCCTTTTTTTGTTTATCATGTGATGGATATCAGTAGCCTGTGGTAAGACATGCTGAGTAGTCAAGAGAGGTCCCAGAGTACTGTAGTATGAGTATGATAGTGATACGGGTTATGAGTCCATTTGTGTTTCACCTCAAGTCTATATTTGTCCTGGAACAGGTGAGTGAATTGTTCAGTACAAAACTTCTTTAATGCAACACTTTGAGAGATAAACATTCACAATATTACTAATTTGTGAGTTTCCCAGGGATAGAGGTATAGGAGTAAATATTATTCACTGTCTGTAGATATGTGGCAGAGGAAGGTACCATAGAAGTGTCAAGTGCTGTATTGAGAACTATATAGTAACCCCCAAACTAGACAGCCATCTAAGGCACAAATAATCTATCCTTCTGGCAGTTCAGCAGTGGTTTATAGGGGTTTGCCCAAAATTATCCCTTTCACAAACACATATCTAGCTTTCTGATCCATTGATCCATCAGAGCTGATTTGTGAAGAAATTTTAGATATACAGTATATACTCGAGTATATACGGTATTTTAATTTACTAGATGGGGTTATTACATGAACAGTTTTGAGTATAAATATGATTGGTTATTTTGGGTTATAGACCCTTTTTGAAAATTGTTTCCTGGATATAGATTATATGAAACCTTTGGCTTCAATTTGTCAAAAGAAAAATGTTCTGATATTTTTTGGAGTATGTAATGACCATTGGAAGTAGAGAATATGTTTAATATGTCTGGTGATGAGCTGCAGACACTAACATGTCTACTCTGAAACTTCCTAGAAGGAGGGGGGAAAAGGTAGTTAAGATGCACCTTAGCAAGTGCACTGTCGTTAGCCAAACAAATAACTCAAATTAAACACATTAACAACTAGCATTAACCCCTTAATGCCGTTACGGCATTCTAAACCATCTGCAATATAATGGGCTTTAAAGCTGTTGCAGCGGCATAGAACGCCGTAACGGTTTAGAGCCCAGAGCCTGGATAACACTTACCTCTGTCACAATACACTTTGAGAGGACTGCCTGACAGCCCAGTCAGTCCCCATCTGCCCCATAACTCTGCCCCCTCCCCCCCCCCCCCCCCCCATAACTCTGGCCACCTTGAAATCGTTGGATGGTGAAGTGCACACAAAATTAATATAAGAGCTTCCAGGAACCAATTATCATCTAAATTCAGAGTGGGAAGAGTATGCAAACAGCAAAAAAGAGCAGCCATGGTGGTGTGCAGTATTACGCAAACAGACAAATTAGCAAATAGGGTGGTGTGCAGGAACATGGCAGTTAAGGAGATAGGAGTTTTCCACAGTTCTGAACTGAGTCCAACAGGTGAGTTTCCTGTAGTTATTTGTGTCATAGATAAATAAATTGGGGCCATCTGATAGGATACCTATCCCTTGGAGCACTGGCATCTTGTGTGTGTTATAGGCATCCAAAAACTAACTGTGAACCTGGAATGGACTAGACTGAACACAGGACTAGACTGAACTTTCTCTGCACATTGACAAGGTCCCTTAACTGCATTTCTTTTAATATTACAAAATTAAACTATATACCAGTGTGAAATAGTCTTGCAATGCTGTATATTGTGTGTAATATGTATTTCTGTCAGACTGGAGCAGTACATACATGTAGAAAAGATATAGGTTAGAGAAATAGTCAAAGTAAATAATCTGCACAGTGAGAAGCAGAATGGTCCTCTGCACCACCAGTCCACATGTCACCCCAACCACAATAGGAGGAGGCTAAGGGTGTCCTCGCTCAATCTAGTCTAGTCTATATACACTTGTAGACTTACCTCAGGTGCGCAGAGGAGAATAGGGGATTGAGGGCCCATCAGTATCCCAAGGAGGCTGGAGAGAGATCAGGGAAATGTTTCAAATGATACTCATTACATACCAGCTTGCAAGCTTTTTGGGCTGCTTTGAGAATATCTTGCTTCAAACTAAACTGGGCAGGGCAACAAATAACATCCAGCGATGTTGAGTGATGATGAGTACAAAAACATAGGAAGAGCCCTTTAGGTGGGCTCTTTAGTCTCCAGGCTCGATGTGCATGGACAACGTCTATTTTAAAAGAAGTGCACAAGGATGCAGAAGAGACTCCTTCTGCTCCGGGAGTACTCGCAGGTAAAGGTTATTATGGTATTGTCTTGGCCCTACAGGTTAATGGACATGTTCCTAATTTGTTACTCCAGAGTGTCAGTTGTCACTGTTTGTGTTGCTAGGAGTTTATTATAGTCCACCTCCTTTTTGGCGATCCAATCAGTTAGGCCTTTCAGGTCATTGCGCATCAATTGCAATTCTGCTCTTATGGAGGACTGCAACAACATGGTTACCACATGTACGTTGGCTCTAGTCAGCAGAGCCTTAATTAGGTTCGGCAAATCCACTCTAACTGGAATGGAATTTACGTCACAGACCGAGGATGGTTAGACATGGAGATTTCGGGAGGATTGTAGTACTCAGATTGCATAGGTGCAGGTGTCATGTCTGCTAGTGAGCTGAGATATTGCCTAGGAAATGACGTTATGGTAAATTTATGGGCATCCTGGAGCTTACAGGAGCCTATGGATTTAGTATTTTTCCCCATAAGCTTTAAGAAGACACAACTGGCAGCTGCATGGTTATGAGGAGCTACGAGCTAGGTAGCCATCTTTCTTTGCACCTTGGCCAGGCCCCTTAACTGCATTTCTTTTAATATAACAAAATTAAACTATATTCCAGTATAAAATAGTCTTGCAATGCTGTATATTGTGTGTAATATGTATTATGTATTTCTGTTAGTTATGAATATAAATACAAATTATGATATGAACATTTTTTAAATATTTATTTAATTGCAAATGGTTGATTTAAAAAAAAAATTCTCAAATGAGTACAAAAACATAGAAAGAAAAATTGTAAAAAGTCCTTAATATAAATGTGATTACATTAACATAAAATTATGAGGCAAATTTTTTTTCAGTATTCTGACAAATCATCATAACTTGTTAATCATGGTACATTTAACCATAGGTTCAATTTACAACAGAAATGTTAATTAATTCACTATTCACTGCAGGACTCCATATTACGTCTTCATAAAAAGCAATGCTTGATCATATGACAGTTCATCACAGATTAGAGATTTTAATTAGGAATTGATCGAAAAGTGCACAGAAATATTTTAGTTAATATCTAAATAAAATTCTGAATCTCTCATTTCTTGGTGTATGGGACAAATAACAAATATACCAATATGCTAACTAATAAATGGTTAACAGTTGCACAGAAAATATTTTTTTTTGTATGAAAATGATAAACTGCAGGCTACTGCATATTACAAATGTGATTTGAGCTGAGATCATTTTATTTAAAGGGACACTATAGGCACAAAAAACAACTTAATCATAATTAAATAGTCTCACTACTCAGTTTTCTGCCATTTAGGTTAAATCGCTTTGTTTATGCAGCCCTAGTCACACCATCTTGCATGTGACTTACACCGCCTTCCTAAACATTTCCTGTAAAGTGATATTTAATGTAAACTTCCTTTATTGCACTTTCTGTTTCATTTTGAAATTCTTATCTCCTGCTATGTTAATAACCTTATAGACCCCGCAGGAACCTCCTCATACTGTGTGATTAAAGTTCAATTTAAAGAGACGGAGATAAAGAACTTTAAAAGCAAGTTAACATCGGAGTAAAAATTAAACCAATTATTTCATGCAGGTTGTCCCAGCCAGGGGAGGTGTGACTAGGGTTGCCTACACATAAAGAAAAAGAGATTTAGCTCCAATATGGCAGATAATTGAGCAGTGAGGCAACATGAGCATGACCTATACACCAAAACTGCTTCATTAAGCTAAAGTTGTTTTGATGCCTATAGTATCCCTTTAAGTATTATATTATATTAAATTCTATATTCTGCAAATAGTTAACGTAAAATACGAAATCAAGTGCACACGTAACAGATCTGGCGTACTCCAACTTTGTATTGGCAGAAGGAAGCCATCTCTAGTTCATCTAGTCCATAAGGATCAGCTAAATGATTTTGTTGATGAATGCAGAACTGATGGGCTTTATAATTCATAATGGCTTGCATAAGACACACTTGACACCCAGAACAGAACACTGCTGCCCAGACTGCGCATAAAGAAAAATAAAATTGGCTTGTTTAAATTGATTAATCCAGGGAACAAAAAATTGGTTCAGGCAAGTCTGGAGTCATCTAGGTGGTATTGTGGTTCGGATGACATTTGTTCATTCAATCGTTTTGGGAAAACAATTTGGACGAATTGATGAAAATTGATCAACCAGTGTATTATGTATATATACTGCAGTACACTGATAAGCCCATTGTTGTGGCATTTGGTTTACAGATCAATTGAGAAGATGTGCCAAACAGAGTAAAAAATAGGAGGAACAATAAAACGACAATGTTTTCAGATGCAAGGTTAAAACATGGGATACTTGGCTCCCAGACAACTACATTAAGATGCAGTGGTGTATCCTGGTTTTGTGCTGCCCTAGGCAGGACAAAACTCAGGCGCCCCCCCTCCCCCCGCGCCACCCCCACCCAACCTTTCCCCCCACCCCGCATTCTAAATACACACACACACATTCACTGACAGATACGCATACACTAGCTAACAGAAACACACACTCGCTAACAGACACACTCACACTCAGTAACAGACAAACACACTCACGAACAGACACACACTAACAGACACACACTCACTCACTAGCAGACACAAACTAGCAGACACACACACTCACAGGCAAACACACACTAACAGACACACACAGTCAGACACACACTAACAGACACACACACACACTAACACACACAGACAGAAACACTAACAGACACACACACTAACAGACACACACACTAACAGACACACACACACTAACAGACACAGACACACACTAACAGACACACACACACTAACAGACACAGACACACACTCACCCACCCACATTAACACATTTTTTTTTATTTTTTTTAACACATTTTTTTAAATTTATTTTTAACACATTTTTTTTAAATTTATTTTTAACACATTTTTTTAAAATTTATTTTTAACACATTTTTTTTTTTAATTTAACACCCCCCCCCCCCAGCCTCCTTACCTTTGGGAATGCTGGGGAGGGGGGGTGTCTCTTCCTCCCTGGTGGTCCAGTGGCTGCTGGGCGATCGTGCGGCACTGATCGTGAGGCTGGGAGCCGGAATATGACGTCATATTCCGGCTCCGCCTCCCAGCCTCACTCTGCGGCTGGCGAGGGAGCTGAGCAGACAGCTCAGGGGAAGTGCTCCCTCGCCGGCCGGCCGCCCGATCGCCCAGCAGCCCGTCGGCATGTCTGTTAGCCGCAAGGCTAACAAGACATTTGCCTTGGGCATTTGGGGGCGGCTTTTTTGCCGCCCCCTGGAAAATGCCGCCCAAGGCAAATGCCTTGTTTGCCTCGCGGCTAATACGCCCCTGTTAAGATGAAGTCATCTGGGTGCCTATAGTGATCCTTTAATATTTGATTTAATATACAAGTATTTTAAATATGCTTATTATTT
Source organism: Pelobates fuscus (assembly GCF_036172605.1). Taxonomy (NCBI): domain Eukaryota; kingdom Metazoa; phylum Chordata; class Amphibia; order Anura; family Pelobatidae; genus Pelobates; species Pelobates fuscus. The sequence goes on from NC_086322.1 coordinate 98,469,406, forward strand.
TAGTGTAAACCACAGGAAAAAAAGTTAACTGCGCTCTCTCCTTAATTCCTATGTATATTTAGACAAATGGCCATTGGAGGGAATGCCCGCCTGCCAACGTCAAGGCAGACCCCCCCCCCAAGCGGGTCCTAACACTGACCCTTCAGCCTGCTTCCTTGAGCTTCTGGCAAAGATATCTCTTATAAGACAGAGAGGGGTATTTTTTATATACACCCCTATATGCTTATTAACCCTTAATAGGGAACACATGGGATGGGTGGCAGCATTGTAACAAAGCTGCGTGATACAAAAAGTGAATACAAATACAAAAAGATAAGTCTTGCGCTCACTCCCATCACTCCTGGGCTGCAGCAAAGACCACAGCACACATCAGTCCCAATATATAGTAAAAAACAAATAAATAAAAAAAATGGCCATTTGGGGGAATGCCCGCCTGCCAACACCAAGGCAGACCCCCTAAACAGGTCCTTTTTGTATCACACAGCTTTGTTACAATGCTGCCGCCCATCCCATGTGTTCACTATTAAGGGTTAATAAGTATATAGGGGTGTATATAAAAGATATGTCTCATTATAGATATCTTTGCCAGAAGCTCAAGGAAGCAGGGTGAAGGGTCAGCTTAGGGGGTTCTGCCTTGACGTTGGCAGGCGGGCATTCCCTCCAATGGCCATTGGAGTAACTAAATGACCTCCATTTGTCTAAATATACATAGGGATTAAGGAGAGAGCGCAGGTAACTTTTTTTTTCTTTGGTTTCTACTATATATTGGGACTGATGTGTACTGTGGTCGTGGCTGCTGCCCAGGAGTGATGGGAGTGAGCGCAGGACTTATCTTTTTGTATTTGTATTCACTTTTTTATCACACAGCTTTGTGACAATGCTGCTGCCCATCCCATGTGTTCCCAATTAAGGGTTAATAAGTATATAGGGGTGTATATAAAAAAAATACCCCTCTCTGTCTCATTATAGATATCTTTGCCAGAAGCTCAAGGAAGCAGGGTGAAGGGTCAGTGTAGGAGAGAGCGCAGGTAACTTTTTTCTTTTTCTTTGGTTTTTATTATATATTGGGTCTTATGTGTACTGTGGTCGTTGCTGCTGCCCAGGAGTGATGGGAGTGAGCGCAGGACTTATCTTTTTGTATTATTATTATTATTATATAGGGGTGTATATAAAAGATATGTCTCATTATAGATATCTTTGCCAGAAGCTCAAGGAAGCAGGGTGAAGGGTCAGCTTAGGGGGTTCTGCCTTGACGTTGGCAGGCGGGCATTCCCTCCAATGGCCATTGGAGTAACTAAATGACCTCCATTTGTCTAAATATACATAGGGATTAAGGAGAGAGCGCAGGTAACTTTTTTTTTCTTTGGTTTCTACTATATATTGGGACTGATGTGTACTGTGGTCGTGGCTGCTGCCCAGGAGTGATGGGAGTGAGCGCAGGACTTATCTTTTTGTATTTGTATTCACTTTTTTATCACACAGCTTTGTGACAATGCTGCTGCCCATCCCATGTGTTCCCAATTAAGGGTTAATAAGTATATAGGGGTGTATATAAAAAAAATACCCCTCTCTGTCTCATTATAGATATCTTTGCCAGAAGCTCAAGGAAGCAGGGTGAAGGGTCAGTGTAGGAGAGAGCGCAGGTAACTTTTTTCTTTTTCTTTGGTTTTTATTATATATTGGGTCTTATGTGTACTGTGGTCGTTGCTGCTGCCCAGGAGTGATGGGAGTGAGCGCAGGACTTATCTTTTTGTATTATTATTTTAGTGTAACCACTTTAATGGTCTGGGAGTTTAATCTGTATGTTATGATGCTTCTATGACAGCTCATTATAGCTGTTAAATGCAGTTTACCAAAAAATATACGATAACCTTTTGACCTTGCTCGGGAATAATAAAGCTATTTTAGAGTTTCTTATTCAACCGCAGTTGCAAAATTAGCATGCCTATTTTCAATAACAAAAGGAAAAAGATAAGGGCTTGTACTTAAAATGAATTTTATACTCTTTCTATTCACAATATGTTTGTCCAATAGGCTTAACATATCTTATAAAACCAAAATAATTATAACATTTCCTTTATTTCATGATGCTCTTAAAAATAGGAATATTTTCTGAAGATTTCTTGAACAGTAAAATTGTTTAATCTCTATCATATAAAAATAAAGCAAGTTTTGACATATCTATTATGAACAAAATCTTTCCTTAGCAACAAAAAAGAAAGATAACGCTGAAGAGGAAGTTTTGTAAATTGCTTTAGTAGTTTAGCTGTCATAATAATTACTCCCATACAAAGTAAGATATATAGACCTTATGCCTTAGGTGTTTAGTTTGGGAAACGTAGTTGTCCACACAAAATCAAACGTGAATAATAGATGCCTCAGACAAGATATATTTATAATGTGTAAATGTAGTAGCAGAGCAAAGATTTTTTTTTGGTTTTTTTAAGAATGCTACAAAAAGTTTAATGTAAGATGATTGTCATATAGATAAAATATGTTGCCAGGTAACTTGAGTAGGCTACATGGTCCTTGGTGACTAATTCTAGCAGTAAGATAGAGCCGAAAATGTTGTCATGGCCGGAAAACTGACTTTGTAACTAACTAGCGCATGCCAAAAGAAGAAAAAATGTTAAATGTAAAAAAAAATACCAGAAAAGACTAGAAGTGGATCAGATGAAAGACTTACTGAAAGGTATACTATAGGCACCAAAACAACTTTAGCTTACATTTATCTAAATTAAGTTGTAATGGTGCCAGGACCCCCTTGGGCACACTTGTACCTTTATTTTATCAATGGGGAGCTCCTGATTGACTTAGAGCATCAGCTGACCACTTTATGCAATCAGCGGTGCCCCTGCCCGGCAGTATTCTCTGAGTCCTGAAACTCAGATTCAGAAGCCTGATGCTGCTTGATGGACCTTGAGAACAGCACTGGAGGCAACCTTTGGGGTTAATCATTTCAAGAACGGTTTAAACCCTTAAGGTGAGAGTTTGCCAGGGGCCTTCTGGCACCATAGCAACTTCATTTAGAATACTGGAGTGTTCCTGTATAGATCATACCCCTGCTGTCTCACTGCTCAATTTTCTGCCATTCAGGAGTTAAACCACTTGCTTCTGCAGGTCTAGTGACACCTCCCTGCTTGTGATTTGCATAGCCTTCCTGAACACTTTCTGAAGAGAAACCAAATATTATAGGTAACCTGATTGCACAGTCTGTTTAATCTATTATTTTGTATATTCTGCTCTGATAATATCCCTCTAGAGCCTGCAGGAGCCTCCTGTGTGTGATTGAAGTTCAGTTTACAAAGCAGGAAATAAAACCATCTAAAGCAAGTCAACATCTGATTGAAAATAAAACCATCTTTTTACATGTATATATATATATATATATATATATATATATATATATATATATATATATATATATATATATGAAATGTATGTAAATATGTATATATGGGAGTAATTATAGATAGATATTTCATATTATTTTTATTTATTTATATATACATATATATGATTTTTTTATTTTTGAATTATTTTTAAACATTTTTATTTACTTGTTATTTATATTTTATTATTTATATATATATATATATATATATATATATATATATATATATAGTTATTATATATGTGTGTGTAATTTAATTCTCAGTGTATATTTATATTATGATATGTATATATTAATATAAAAATACACTTAGTATGACATTTTATATATATTATATACAGATATAATATATGTGTATATATATCTCATATATATACATACATATTTTTTTTATTTAGTAATATATAATTTTATTTTACAGCAGCAGGGAGATTGCATGACAGCCCAGGCAGTCCCCCTGCAAGCTGATGCATTGACGCCTATTGCTTTCAGAGCAATCACATGGCCTGTGGGGGTTTAACTTGCTGAGACGGGACTGCCTGGGCTGTCAGGCAGTCCCCCCAGACCGAGAGCAATGGCATTCAGCTGCCAGCGATCGGGTAAGTAATAAGAAGCACAGCAGAAAGTAAAAATTAAGCAGATTAATGCAAAAAAGGTTGGTTGATTTGTAGAGGACAAAATAGCAGACAGGTTGTTAGAAAGCAGTGATAGTTAATTAATCTGAGCAGAGATTTAGGCTGCAGACAAGTTTAAAGTTTATGCAGGAAACTTGTAATGTAGATAAATTGAGAACTTATTTTTGTGGGAGAGGGCAATATAGTAGTAAACAGTCCGTTCCATAGTCAGGTGTCAGAGAAGTCAGCAAAGTCAGTTTTCCAATAGGCAAGGCTCGGTAAATATGTAGAAGTTGTAGGGAGCTCAGACGGCAACTTTGTATCGCTTGGCTAAAAATGAACTGAGCGATTTCAAACTGCTGCGGCTTCCCTAAATCGCGGACGCGTCTGACGTCATGCGCATGGGCGGAGCATGACTGGCGAAAACCGGAAGCGTCTCCATGGGAATCGCCAATCGGTAAGTATGTAATGAACTCTAAGCTGAAATGTATCCAAATCACAAACAAAATAAGCTGCACAATGTCGAACATATTCATGTTGATTTGTGAATCCGTAAAATATTGATGGTGACAGAGAGTCAATAAATGTTGATTTTATGCACAGATCAAATGAGTTATGGTCAATGGAGGGGCGGAGAAGAATGAGTAGTAAAGTATATATTTCATATATAAAATATTTAGTAGACATATAATTATATATGTATTAAGGCCGTTTGGCCTGTATTTGTGGGAGGGGCTTAAATTAATTCACTCCCCTATATAAGGGACACCCCTTACCTGACTCATATCGCTTGAGGTCAGCATCAGAATGATTTCCACTTCCGGGTCATCCAGACGCCATTTTACCTGATTACTCCATGAGGTTTTCTAAGCAGAGCTGTGTCAGGAATCCAGCCACAGGCTTTTCCGGCCTACCACCTTCTTTCTTCAATCCATCGCCGTGGATGGTGTCCAAGTGACTCACAAACCGTAAGTCGACCTACCCGTTACGCCAGGCATCAGTCCCACGGCACCATGCACGGGTCAGGTCCTCACTTTAAGGCTGCATTTTGTCTAAGTCTGTTCTAAAACCATTGCAAGTTCATGCATATCATTTGTTTAAACCCCCTACTGGTCTTTGGGTGTACTACAGGCTTCTTAGACATTATCGCTTTTCATGTACAAACCAACGAACCACTGCATTTTCGCCTACACACTGACCCCTACCGGTCATTCAGTGTACTACAGGCTTCTCAGACATTATTGCATTTCATGTAAAAACCAACCAACCACCGCATTTTTCACCTACACACTGACCCCTATCGGTCATTTGGTGTACTACAGCCGTCTTAGACGTTTTTTGCATTTTCATGTACAAACCAATAAACCACTGCATTTTCACCTACACACTGACCCCTACCGTTTTTTGGTATACTACAGGCTTCTTAGACATTATCGCATTTCATGTACAAACTAACAAACCACTGCATTTTTCACCTACACACTGACCCCTATCAGTCATTTGGTGTACTACAGGCTTCTAGGACGTTTTTGCTTTTCATGTACAAAACAATAAACCACTGCATTTTCACCTACAAACTGACCCCTACCAGTCATTCAGTGTACTACAGGCTTCTCAGACAATATTGCATTTCATGTACAAACCAACTAACCACGGCATGTTCGCCTACATGCTGACCCCTACCGGTCAATCGGTATACTACAGGCTTCTCAGACTTTATTTCACTTCATAAGCAAACAAACTAACTACAGCATTTTCGCTTTTATACTGACTCCTATCTGTCAAACGGTAGGATCAACCCCTTAAGGACATATGACATGTGTGACATGTAATGATCCCCTTTTATTCCAGAAGTTTGGTCCTTAAGGGGTTAAATGGTATTTTAACATACATCAGCATTTCTGACCCCTACTGGTCAACAGCAAAACTGTCTTCACATGTCATATACAATTTACCAGCCAATATAAATTACACATAAGATTGTTTTAAACATAACCATAAACCATAAATTAAACTCCAGCACGGGCTCAACTTCAGGTTTAAGTCACAATAATTTACATTTCACATCAAGACCAACAGTGGTTCTATCAACACTGCCACCTACAGGTCTGTCAAGTATGTTGACAATTTTCATGGGGTTTTACAAACACCAAAACACTGACACCTATAGGTCAACAGACAAACAACATTTCACATATCAATCAGTATCCAACTACACTGCCACCTATAGGGCACTCGGCAGATCTCCAGTGCACTTGCATTTTGCAACACCATGTTCACTGACCCCCTACCATTCAATAAGACATACAACAATTCACATAGCAAGCACTATATCAACATCTGGTATAAATACATATATTATTACACAGTAGCAGACGCATCTGTATATACGTAACTGGTAATATAGTTCACATACATTTTTCACAGCACGCTGCTCACACAACAGACTTTCCCCTAGCAAGGGGACATACAACTTACAAGCTGGGGACAGACCACATTTTCACTTGTACATACGGCACTTAATGGGTTAAGATTGATACATATTTAACCAGTATGTCTACGATGTTTAATATTTACACATCACGGCACTTTACTTTTCACATATACTGTACGTATTAAGATAAGCTTGGTCTATGCCACATTTCCTTATGCCATACGGTTTTATCCATTCAGGTTACAGTTACTACTAAAAACCTATACGGATTGTCAGGTTCAATACCATACTACCAGGTACATACACCTGCTCACATAGTTATTCATCTCTTACCTTCCCTGGAATAGTAATAGTGTACTGGCAATTAGGGTTCTAGGGCCCAATAGGTATTACCCCCTTTTTTCTCTGCATTATGCTTCGGTTAGTGGTCCCGCGAGGCCAACACCCCGCCTCACACTCGGAGGCATACACCCCTCAGGCCACTCATGAGATAGCCGCCTCGCATTGTATCATAGAGAGGGCCTCACCTGTCACTCCCCTTCCTATTTTCTGGTTACTGTCACCGAGAGGCCAACATCCTGCCACAACATTCAGTGGCCACACAAAATCCCCACGCGCCAAGCATAGATAGAGCCTCTCAAGCCACTTGGCAACTAGCAGGGCCTCACCAGTCACCAAAACAAAACAAAAACCACCAAGCCTAATCGTTTCGCCTTACGGCTTAGCTAGCAAGCCAGTACAAGAACCCTGGGTACAAATAATAATTGCAATCTTTATTGTTATTTAAGTATTTCTCCAAAAGATGGTGAAGAATCACCTCTTCCTAGCACCCTGGCTAGAGAATTGATACACCTTCAAGCAGAGGAGATGTTGCTAGTCCAGCAGCAATCAGATCCTGGACGATCCCACACATTACCACCGACCTAAGGAGGTGACAAATCCCCTACCCTGCTACAGCAAGGAAAGCAGAGTTATTCAAACTCCTCCATACATCAACAGACAACACGGAGGTAGGGGAAGGCCCAGCTGCATCAACTCAGGTGACACCCAGGCTATGCTAGCCTCACTCATAAACTCATGAGCAAAAAAAAAAATTATGATAGACTGGCAATCTCGAGTTGGTCACCACAGCCCTCACAAGGCTGGGCCTACTCTACAACCAGCACCAACCGAAACTCAGTTACCTGGTACAATCAATTCTTATGACACACAAGACGTTAACCCTGCACGTATGATCCCAGCACATTGGGGAAGCAAGGCATATATATGTATGATGATGTATCGGTGATGGTCATATCCAGGGATTCCAGGTAAATCGGGAACTGACCATCACTTGGTTGGGTTGGCATTTGGAATATGTAGAGATGTTTATTTGTGCAGGTACCCATACAGAAGGGAGTTTGTCCCAAACAAATGGACGAGCACTCTCAGGCTCCAGGTACCAGCACCTCTGAACTACCAGAGACAATTGATATGAGTAGTTGCATTGCATATAGACTGTTCAATATATGTTCAAATGGTTCAGGGCACATGACAAACCATGTGTCCAAATACAACTCACAAATAACGTACTCACCATCTGTACACACTAATGCATTTTCAACACTACTGACTCATCACCCTTCCAGACTTGTAGTAGATTTACTAAAGCTCTGGAGCTTCAAAGGGCTCCCATACAGGTATCATAAACACACCTTCAAGGAATATAGCATGCCCTCACTTACAGTCAGCACAACAAAACCATTGGCTGTATACACACTCATAGCCAAGATTTGCAGAGGGGTCTTCCAATCTCCACCATTTACAGCATGGCACCAAACACAAACACATTGGTATTGTCACAAGGAATCTTCCCTTAAACAAAGACTAACCATAGACTTATTGGCACCACACACCTCCGCTACCCCAAGTCTCAACTCCCTCATACCCTCCGAGGAGTTTTATTACTATACAACACCATTGATCTACCTTTACAGCTATCACTCAAGCATGGGTTGAAGCTTGGTTAAGTAAGACCAATATCATCAACGCAGTAAACGGCTACCATCTACCCTACACACTGGCACTTACATGGCATAAATTGGGCAACCCTTTCCCTGCTCAACTTTCGAGCTACAGATTAGCCTATCGATATTCGCAGATACTCTGTTCTGGTTATGATAACATATCCAGAGGCCTTATAGTCATACACTATCTAGAAGACTTCTTGTTGATCAAAGATAACATATTTTTCACTAGAAGCCTCACGGCAGCTTAGTCTGGTTGACCACTTGGGCGTCCCAGTACCCCATAAGAAACAGAAGGCTCAGACACTATCATCACATTACTGGGCATATGACTTGAGTCGGCATCCATACACGCAAGTTACCACAAGACAAATAGGGAACATTCTCAACTACATCAATCACTACCTCCTGCTTAGTACTTACAACTGCAAGGAACTACAATCCCTACCAGGTTCCTTAATTTTGCCATGCCATCACATCACAAGACCACGCTTTCACATCCAGAGTACTTTCCCCTTTTTTCCACACTTCCAACATGACGATCAGAGGATGTCCCTAGACACCTCAGCAACAGCAGACCTGCACATAGGGGGGAATTTCTTAACCACTTGGCATGGTAAAAGCATGTTCCTTCCAGGATTGTCTGACACTTATCCAATCAGATGGTCAGATGCGGCGTCTACCACGGGTTTGGCAGCGATCTACCGGGAACAATTGCTTTGGAGCTGTTGGTCATGGCATCCAGGTTTGGAAATTTTTGCACCACCTCAGCCCCTTTGGGAGATCTACCCCATTGTAGCAGCTGCTGTGGCATGGGGTAAATCATGGTCAGGGTCATCAATCTGTTGTTACTCAGACAACTAGGCACATGTCATATCATCAACAAACGCCACTACTCATCCATAAGGTCATGATATTTCTGGGGAACTCACTTGGTTGGCCACTTATCACATTTCAGTTTCATGTACCAGACGGGGGTATACATCCCGGCCGACAATTGTCTCATTTATATTCCAGGCATGTTCATCATACGCTTCCTACAGCCGCCCATACAGTCACGGCCACTCTTTCGTTCCAGAGACAAAATCATGGATTAGACATACTCATGCAGCATAGCATGCACTATCCCATCTAGCACTTTCCTCCCATACTTGTAGAACACATAACACAGCTTTTTACCTGGCTTAAAGAATCTCATTGGAACACAACATAGCTCAACCTGTGTCATAACATTTCTCCTAGGTTTTGCTTCTTTTTGCCACCTTAAACTATCTCACACACCATTAATTATATATTTTACAGGCATTCAACAACACAGGATAACCTATGGCCAAAACTACCATAACTTCATGCTATCATAACAGACAAGAATATACTCAGAGGTTTTCAGGAATCCATTCCCCCACGATACTCTCAGAGATTACCAATAGCCATCCAACTTTTCATCCTTATCGGACCTATTAGATCTACAACCATTCAATTATACTACCAAGTCGGCCATTACCAGCCATGCGCATTGCCTTTTATGCCTTTCTCGGGCCAGAGAATCCACTACCATCACCACCACTCAGACAGATCATTGTCTTCAACGATCCCACGTACGTAAACACATATATCATTACCTATTGGCTCTACCACATTCCGAAACGAGTCAACACGGACCAACAGTAGAGATAACATACTATCCTACCCACAACAAATGGTGTCCACTTTCGGTCCTAGATTCCTACCTTCAAAATTCTTCCAGGAATTAAATACTGTAATGCATTTAAGGAAATGTCTGGTTAATTTGTATATATTTGTTGACTGTATTAAATCTTTGATTATTCCTTTTTGCCCTCTTTATTTACAGGCCTACCGTATCGTCGGTCTCGGCACACCACAACCGACTTGCTCCCTTTATACTATCCTACGCTTATGCTGGATCCTTACTCCATATACGGCTATTTGCCCCTTACACAAGTATTAAGGCCGTTTGGCCTGTATTTGTGGGAGGGGCTTAAATTAATTCACTCCCCTATATAAGGGACACCCCTTACCTGACTCATATCGCTTGAGGTCAGCATCAGAATGACCCTCCCACCCACTCCTCATTTCAACACTTTCTCTTTTCTTTCCATTTACTTTACTTTCTTATTCCTTGGTGGGCCCTCTATATTTACAGGCCTACCGTATCGTCGGTCTCGGCACACCACAACCGACTTGCTCCCTTTATACTATCCTACGCTTATGCTGGATCCTTACTCCATATACGGCTATTTGCCCCTTACACAAATATATATATATATATGTATATGTATATGTATATGTATATGTATATGTATATATGTATGTATATATATGTATATGTATATGTGATCAAATAAAAATGTAAACAAAAACTTGAATTTTGCGCTATATATCTGTTCAGGTGTAATTCACCCCTTTCGTATTATGTGCACCCACACTTATCAGATATCATTTTGTTCAGGAGAAACTGGGCTTTCATGTTGCATCAAATATTTGTATATTATCATAATTCAATATGAATAAAATATAAAACAATGTGAGAAAACAGGAAATGTTATTTTGTTAGTTCTGCATGGCATTTTAACTGTGAATGTCACAATACTGTTAGCTGTTACTGCAATAAAGTAGACATATTTGTATTCAGCAATGTCTCATGTGTAAAACAGTACCCCAATGTACAGGTTTTATGGTGTTTTGTAAAGTTACAGGGTGAAATATGGCACATTACATTTTTCAGTTTATACACATTGAAACTTGGCAGACTAGTTACGTTGCCTTTAAGACCAAATGGTAGCCCAGGAATGAAAATTACCCCCATGATGGCAGACCATTTGCAAAGGTAGACAACCCAAGATATTACAAATGGGGTATGTCCAGTCTTTTCTAGTAGCCACTTAGTCACAATCACTGGGCAAATTTAGCATTCATATTTGTTTGTGTAAAAAATGCAAAAAACTAAATTGAACGGTAATTTTGGCCAGTGTTTGTGACTAAGTGGCTACTAAAAAAGACTGGACTTACCCCATTTGCAATACCTTGGGTTGTCTACTTGTGCATATGGTATGCAATCATGGGGGTAATTCTCATACCTGGACTACGATACGGTCTCAAAAGCAACATCACCAATCGGGCAAATTTCAATGTGAAAAAAAGGAAACTCATGCCTTATATTTGACTCAGTAACTTTTGAAAACACCATAAAACCTGTACATAGGGGATATTGTTATACTCGGGAGACTTTGCCAAACACAAATATTAGTGTTTCAAAATAGAAAAATGATATCATCATTGTGATATGTTTTACTGTTTTTAAACGCTAATATGTGTGTTCAGTGAAGTCTCCTGAGTGAAACAGCACCCCCCACAGGTTTTATGATGTCCTAGACCCGAGGATCGCGACCGCCATCAGGGGAACGACGGGGACCCGGTAAGTACAAAGGACTGCGGGGACCTTCTATGCCGCCCGCATGCATTTAGGACCACCCCAAAAAGGATGGCGTAGAACACCCGCCTGCCCTTACGGGGATAAAAATGAATTATGCATATATTTTGCAGTACACTGATTGACCAATTTTTTTTCACCCTTTTGGTTTACCTGATGATTTTCCAAAACATTTTTTCTGTACAGAAATGTTGTCAAGTTGAACCGACATATGGATTACATTTAGGCATCCAGAAAAAAATTCCATTGGTTCGAGCAAACCAAATTTTCATTTCCATGCACAAATCATGTCTCTGTTGAGGAGCTACACCCATTGGAACATAAAAGCAGTTCTTCCTCCCTCAGCTGTCAAAATCTACATTTACATGCAGTTATACTTTATAATGCTGCTCCCACCTATCTATCCTCCCTTATACACAAGTATGTCCCGTCTAGGCCCTTACGATCTGCTCAAGACTTACATCTATCTTCTGTCCGTACTCCCACCTCTGATGCTCGCCTTCAATATTTCTCGAGAGCTGCACCATTCCTGTGGAACTCGCTTCCTTCCTCCGTTAGATGCTCACCCAGTCTCCACTCCTTCAAAAAATCGTTAAAAACCCACTTCTTCATAAAAGTGTATCAATTAAACTGTTAATAGCTCCTGACTGATTCCTCTTCTGCAACTGTCACTAGTCTAATACTATCCTTACCCACTCCCTCTAGCATGTAAGCTCATTGAGCAGGGCCCTCAACCCCTCTGTTCCTGTGTGTCCAACTTGTCTGGTTACAACTACATGTCTGTTCGTCCACCCATTTGAAAGCGCTGTGGAATTTGATGGTGCTATATAAATATCATAATAATAATAATAATAATACTCTCATTTGTCTTACAATTGAAGATGAGTTCTAGATTTATAACTTCTCACCAAAACCACAGATTGCACATCTATATTAACATTGGTCTTAGAGTTGACATGATTTACTTTCTGCTGGCAAGTAATTAAATCACTTTAAGAGATTGTCATTTCATTACCAGACATTGGTCCAGCTATGGTTAGCATAATTATGAACTATACGTAGCATCCTCGAATATGGAGGATCTTATTTTTAAGCTTCACTTGACATTTCCATTGTGCTTTGACCTTTAAGTGTTTAAAACAAATGAAAATTATAATATAAAACTGTAAAGAGACTAAACCACTGTAGCAGAGCTCCAAAACCCCAGCTGAGTATCTCCGCTTAATTCTCCTCGTAGCTAGAAGAAGCGCTGTTTAGTGAATATAAGTCTTCCTCACATTAATTAGATGACACATAGTTCTGGGAGTACAACTGTTTTTTGTTAGGAAAGCAAAGTCTTTTATACACATACCTCAGCAAGGGGTCCCTATTCAAACCAGTGTAATCCAGCACTGGTGCCTCTGTGTCTGGGAAATAATAATAATAAGCCCTCGCTTAAGCTAATTATCTCCTGGATACAGAGGGCACAACACAAAATACCCCCCCAACACACAAAAACAAGCAGGAACCTCAACACATCATATATCCCTGGATAGCTCTGATGCGAGTACCAAAGTTGTCAAAATAGCGCCTGGATCCATGGAGAAAAGACAAATTGCTACAGAGGGTGAAGATTTGACTGGCCGCTAACAAGTTTATGCTGGGAAAAAAACGAGGTACAAGTTGCCCGGGAAAAGTGAGGTAGTGTGGCCGAGCTGGGGATCCATGCAGCTACTACAAGCTCCTGCTAGGGACTTCGTGGCTCTCTGGAACCAAACGCCTGCCAAGGAGGAGACACTCTTGTTTGTTTATCATGGTGGGGGGCACAGAGCCATGGGTATTAGCACACAGTTTGACACAATTACTACACCACATCTCTAAAGGAAGTGATTGGCTAAAAAACAAAACAAAAAAAAAAGAAAACACGATAAAAAAGTGGACTTCAGAAGCGTAGCTGAATCCTATATGTAGTCCAATGCATATCAATACATGACCATGCTTGAAAACACAATAAACACAAACAACGGAAAATGCGTGTATCTCTGTAGTGGTTGAAAAGGGCTCACGTTGCATAATGGAGAAACACATACATGTACTTTCAGTATTTTGGTTCTAGACTCAGAGATACAAAAGAGAAACAATTAATCAGGTAGTGCGATTATACTATGGCGTACAGTGTTTCAAGTTCAAGTATTGATATTCTTTAGAGTGATAACTTTTCTCTTCTTGAAATGATGCAATTTGTTCTTGTTCCAGGTTTTTAGTTTTATTTAGATTTAATTTTGCCTTTCTTTTGTGGTGCAATTAGTTTAAAAATGCAGAATATTGAGATTTTTAAGTGCTCAAATTACATAAGACTTTAAAGATATGAGTGTAAATATCAATGTTATTGTAGGTTAAGTAACTACCTTTTTTTTTTTTTTTTTTTTTGGTTTTCATTCTGTTTTCCCATCATGAGTATATATTAAATTGTAAGAAACTAAGTTTTGGATGCTGTTGGCTATGTTTTATAACTCCAATTTTTTTACATTGTTATTAAGGACACTAAATAAGCTATTTGGCTGAAGACAAGAGAATTGCAAAATTATTTACATTAAAAAGTTAATTCGGGGAAATAATGAGCAGTCAACAGCCAAATACACAGAATTTTAATCAAAAGGCTCTTGGATAAAGTAAAAGGGTATTACATCATGTAAAGCTGCATTTCTTTCAACATAAATATGATTACAAAAATAATTCACTGTAGATTCGCTTTAGCACACATTCACATTAGGCTATTGCTTTGTGGCGAGTTAAGATATTGCAGGAAATTAATCCAGCTGTAAATTGCAAGCACTCAAATTTCAGTCCATAACGGGTTCTACGTGTTTGTTCTTAAAAGCAGTTAAACATGTAAATTAAAAAATGCAAAGCCTAAAAGTAAGCCATATATGAATGGTTTATATTAAACAGCCTGAAGGTGAAGTTATTGAATTTACATTTAGACAATTTTATTTTGAAATGAACAAGCTTTTATTCAACAAAAATTGTAAAAAGACTGTAAGCATTCAATAACTTATCCATGACCAAAAACAAAATTCTCACCTCATTTCCAATCTTTCAATCATCATAAAGTGTCTAAGTTTGAGAAATTAAAGTGTAGCCATTGGAATGCAAATGTGTGCAGTCTTCACATGGCACATCACATTAACTTTTCCTGTTAACAGCTGCTATGGAAAAACTTCAGTTTGAGTGTTGTGCATTTTGTCATGTTTTATTAACCAGATTTCGCTTGAACCTTGAGAAAAATGAAAAAGTTAGAATAATTGAAAAATTAAAGGTGAAAATAAAACAAAAATGTTTTACAATGCTGAACAGGTGATGTTTGGTTTGTAATCCATCTAAAATATATCTTATGCTCATTTATTTCAAAACAGTGAGACTATATATTTCTTAATAACAACATCTGCAAACATATATTTCTAATACTTAAATGGACACCAATGTAAACCAATGTTTTTTTTCTGTGATTTTAAGAAATAAAACATAATTCTAATGTATGGCTATGATTTCTAAAATACGAAATAATATTTCTGAGACGTCTGACATAGTATGTCTGAGGCAAAAAACAAGATATTGCCGAGCAGGATTAGGGGAAGTATTAAGTTATTTGAAAAAAGGTTCTTTGAGTGCTTATTTAGTTTATTTTTGTGGACCTATAGAGTAATGCTAATTGGGTATTTTTATATTCGACACAAAGGAAAAGAGTGTGATTTTAAGTGGGCTTCCCTTTACTCTCTTCTTGGGATTGATGACGGCCTCCAGATCTTAGATCTCATCCATATTGCAGCCTATAAAACTCACTTTTCTCCACAGCACTTCTGTGTCTGGAGATGTCACTGCCAAATACTGCTCCTGGCATAATCTGTGATCAAGCAAACATAGAGAAAAGCCATACGCATTCATGAGTGCTGAAGCATTCCTTAACAGTTCTACACATGCATGTATTATAGTACCATGTGAATCAAACGAATGCGCATGCAAGGACAGCCAGGCATATAAAGTACATTAAAAAGAGAAATAGTACAGAATTTTTTAAACAAAAGTAGCGTAAACCATAGCTAATTTTTTATTGTATTAGCAATGTTTTAATAGGAATCTGATGTGCCTCCTATGTTTCTCCATATGAAAGAAATGAAAGAGTGGTTGAAAATCTCATAACCAATTCTCCATCAGTATTATTTAACAATGAAAAAAACCAACAACAAGAAAAAACAGATTGCAATGAAAAAAACAGTTATTTATTTGAATATTCACTAACAACCATTAGAGGATCTTAACACATATTTAAAACATTCTTTAACCTGTGCCTTAACTTTTATATATACAATCTATATGAAATGTCATATATAATAAGAGCACTATATACTAGAAAACTGTCACAATTTTTAAGAAGAGA
This sequence comes from Pelobates fuscus, assembly GCF_036172605.1. Classification (NCBI taxonomy): domain Eukaryota; kingdom Metazoa; phylum Chordata; class Amphibia; order Anura; family Pelobatidae; genus Pelobates; species Pelobates fuscus. Next base: position 98,485,722 of record NC_086322.1, read on the forward strand.
CTTAAACCGCACACATTTTGCTTCCTTTAATATACCGCAGATTCAAGAACTCCACAAGTTTACTGGAATGCAAGTTTTCTTTTATTTATTAATCACATAAATAAGGATTTGTAGAACTATGTGAAACAGCAAAATAGTTTAATAAATAACTTAATAAGAGGCATCAGGTAATAAAGTGAATAGTGTATAAAATATCAATTAACAATCTAAAACAGTTCACTATTTGCTGATCAGCCACAACATTAAAACCACTGACAGGTAAAGGGAAGAACATTAATTATGTCATTACAATTGCACCTGTCAAGAGTTGGGATATATTAGGCAAGTGAATGGTAAGTTATTGAATTTCATGTGTTAAAAACAAGAACATTTGGCAAGTGAAAAGACCTAAGTGACGTTGCTAAGGGTCAAATAGTGATGGCTAGATGACCATGTCAGAGCATACCCAAATTTGCAAGTCTTGTGGGGTGTTCCTGCTATGCAGTGGTCAGGAACTACCAAAAATGGTGCAATAGTTTTAACAGTAGGGTAACTGGAAAACGAGTGTCCAGGTCATGGGCACCCAAGGCTCTTGTGGGGAGTGAAGTCTAGCTGGTCCAATCATACAGATTGGAGCTACTGTAGCTCAAATTGCTGGAAAACATAATACTGGTCATGATAAAAAATGTGTCAGAACACACAGAACATCACTGTTTGCTGCATATGGGTCTACATAGAGTGCCCATGATGAGTGCCTGTCCACCATCGAAAGCAGCTTCAATGAGGACATGAGCATCAAAACCTCACGATGGAGCAATGGAAGAAGGTTCTATTAGATCAGGTGGATAGCTAGGTGCATGTGCATTGTTTACCTGGAGAAGCAATCATATAAGGATTCACTATGGTAAAAAGTGTTTAGGAATGGTTTGAGGAACACGATAAAGAGTTCAAGGTGTTGCCTTGGGCTCCAAATTTCCCAGATCCCAATACGATTAAGCATATGTGAGATGTGATGGAACAATAAATTTCATCCATGGAGGCCCCACCTCACAACCACTAATGTCTTGGTGCCAGATACCACAGTGCATGATCAGAGGTCTTATGGAGACCATGTATCCATGCATCAGAGCTGATTTTGTGGACAGGGGTCATCATGAGCACTGTGACTATGCAGACCCATACACAGCAAACTGCAATCAATGCACTCTGTGTTCTGACACCTTTCTATCATGGCCAACATTAAGTTTTTCAGAAGTTTGAGCAACAGAATCTCTTCTGTGTTAATGGACCAGATGGGCAAGCTCTCGCTCCCCCGTGCATCAATGAGCCTTGGGCACCCATGACCCTGATTTTGGTTCACCAGTTGTCCTTCCTTGCATCACGTTTGGTAGGTACTAACCACTGAATACGGGGAGAAACCCACAGGACTTATCGATTTTGAGATGCACTGACCCAGATGTCTTGCCATCACAATTGTGTCTTTTTCAAATTCACTCAGATCTTTGCACATGCCCATTTTTACTGCTTCCAACACATTAAATTAAAGAACTGGTTGTTCAGTTGCTGCTTAATATATCCCAACCCTTGACAGGTGCCATTGTAATAATATAGTTGTTATTCACTTAACCTGTCAGTGGTTTTAATGTTGTGGCTGATCAGTTGAAACTTCAAAACTGATTTAAAAGTTTTTGTTTAAAAAAAAAACAAAAAAAAAACACCTGACAAAATAAAGGGGATTTAGATACAGTATATGATTATACATTGCATAAGTCTGACACAATGCAAATGTACACCATTTTTTTTTGACAGGTCCTATTCTAACAGCCTAACACCAGCTCTTATGAAATTAACCCACTTACTTGAGAAATATATCGTCCTGCAGTACAAGGTTGAATAGATATATTCTTAGATCCAAACTTGAATTCCAGACCTAACATCTAAAACAAAACTTTATACTCAAAAAGTAATTACAAGAGGTTTGTATGACTCATACTTAATATTTAAGACAGTAATTAGAGAATATATGTTTTATTCTGCTGAAAATAAAATTTAGTCAAGATTTGTTTAAATTTTTATGGATAGATTGCTTGCAATATAACGAGATCAATCACAGTATTATGTCTGTTGGAGGTGATGATAGAAGGAAATGAATATGGATTTGGGAGGGGGTTTTGTTGTATAAATGAGATCGTAATAGCTCAACAATCAACAAAAGGATTTTTATACAGGCCAGCTTGAAGAGTACTTTAATATTAACAGCCTTGATATTTATTTTCATACTTTCTAGTTAGCACACAAGGATGCTACGAGGTTATTGTATTAAATATGCAGCAGGAACAAAAACATCAAAAACTCAGTCGCTGAATGATTTAAAGATTTTAATTTCAGATTTTGAGTTAAAGCAAGTTCACAAAATAATGAAGTGGAAAACGAGTTAATAAAAACTAGAATGACCTTACATAAAATTGAGTTGGAAAAATGGAATAAAAACTAAGGACATAAAAAAAAAAAAAAGTTTTACAGAAAATGAAATAAAGCTGATACGTGATTAGCCCTTAAATTAAGAAAATTTGAAGTGGAAACATTACTACCTTGGATAGATTCTTTTTTTTTTTTAATTCTTTTTTTTTCTTGTGCATATGATAATCACAAGCGTGCAGAGCCACAACAGCATCTGCTCGCGTTTACAAGACATTTCAAGATTGTGGCATTGTAATCGGCACATTTTTAGATAGTTATGCACTAACAGGTTGAGAAACATTGCTTTATGTGATATAACATATTAAGCAGATTAAGCATAGTAGAATGTATTTCATAGATTAATGGAAGTGATTCAACTTTATCATGTAAAAATAGTTTTATAACATGCTAAACAGCGCTTAACTTGTGAGTGGGGGGTCCACTGGGTATGTATTGTATGACTATATAGAAAATTACTTTTCACCCAGAAACAGGATGTGGTATGGTCTTTGTCGGTCGTGTGTTGTGGGTAACACGTTAGATTAGAGCGACCGGTCATTTCGCATATTATATCGAGTGTAAAAGTTAATATGAAAATTAAAGCGTAATGTCCACTAAGATTAAGATTAAGTGTGATCCTGTATTGTCTGTGTTCCTTGTGTGGCCGCTAAGGGCTGAAGGCTGAGCAAAAAGACTCACAAGGCGGGCAACAGGACCCTGGGGTAGCTCCTTTATCAGGGGGCAAACCGGGGTAGAGTGGTGGGTGGGCCATTAAAATTATTTTACTCGTCCCCTAGCAGCAGGTGTGAGTATGCTCTGCAGTGGGGTTTGTTTCTGCCTGGGGTTATTTCTTTTTATTGTGCTCAGGGTATCAGTATGCTTGTTCAGCCTTAATAGCTGTTGCCAGCTGAGTATCTATCACCTATATTATCAGTCTGATACAGCATATCAGTAGGCGGCACATTTGCAAGTTTGCAGTAAAAGGATGAATTAACACTGTGGGTAACATTTAACCTGTCCAGTCACATTAGGGGTTGCAAGTAGCGTAATTAGTATAGACAAGTCGAGTTTGGCATGGCATGTGAGGAGGCAGCACATTTTTAGTTTTATATTGAAATAAAGTATGAGTAATTAAGTTATAACGTTTTGACAGTGGAGAGGCACAGCGTTGTGTGAGATGTGGGCTCTTCCAACTGTCTATAGTATGTATGACAGTGGTGCATGCTATTGAGAGGGTCGCTATTGTCGTAAGGAGGCAGGTGTATACCCACTTTAATGTGGTTAGGCCTAGGTCTTGTGTTGGTGGTGCACTTCACATTCCTGTCCATGTTGTCGTATAATCTGTAAGGACAGTGTGCAGCCAATAGGAGAGCTGAGTAATAGAATAATTGGTATAAGTGCTATCAACCGAGTAAGGAAGCTGCTTCATTGTACACGTTGACCATTTTCGAGGCTATATCTACTGTCTTCAACTAAGATCTATACATATTCTACTAATTACAAAACATATTGGTTAAAAGTATGAAAATATGCATCTATCTGCCTACGGAACTTTGGCATATGACGTTACATAAACGGATATCAAACATGTCAAATCTTGTGATGTCTAATGTCTTGTGACGTGTCGCTATTAATGCGTTTGCTAAACACGAAAGTAAAAAAAAAAATCAGACAAAATGGCGCCTTAGTATACAAACAACAATGTTAGTGTGAGATTGAAAATCTGCTTAGTAAAGGGGAATTCACTGTTTGAAAATATATAAAGTGCAATTCTAAGCAAAAATTCTTGAAAGTGATGCACATTTGGTTGCTATGGTGCCTTCTCCAGTTTTAGAATCCGCTCCCAGAATGTGTCTTCACATATAACCTCCACTGTTTCTAACGTCTACAAGTAACACTACGGATTCCGACTGTGGGACATAGCTTTGTGTTACAGTTAAACTATTAATGTCACCATAAAATGTATTTCTATACCTCAAAATGAACTACTCATTGCAATAGAAAGTCGGTGTGTGTGTTAGGGCTAGTGAAGCTTGTGTAGCTGTGTATGTTGCCTTATGGTTTCAGCCCCTCTGTCAGAGCTTGTGGCTTCCCACCGTGCGTTGCTAGCTAAACTTAAGATGTATAATCATGTAAATAATGTCGACAGTAATGAAGATTAAAATGGGATAATACAGTAAAAATCACAGGTGAAAACTAGGAACTTAGCGGTAGTATGATCGGGCAGTCTTTTTGGCTTATTCTTCCTTGACTCTCCCCGGTCTCAGGTGTCCGTTGTGGGACGGCCGGCCCTCTGCGCTCTGAACGCAGTGAGGGACGAAGTGGGGGCCCCCGGATGGTGTGAACGATTGCACTTTGGCCATGTCCCAAGTGTGAAGGGGGCCGCTGTTTCGGGGCTTGGGTGGTATTCACCAGGTTTGTCGATAATCCCAGTGCGGCCAGCACCGAGTCCATTTCCGCTGCGTCCGTCAGACGGGTTGTTGCTGCCCCATGGGTTATGATCAGGCTCCTGGGGAATGCCCACCGATACGGGATGGAGTGTTGGCGGAGAGTGGCTGTGAGTGGCTTGAGCCGGTTTCTCCATAGCATTGTGGGCTTAGACAGGTCCTGATAGAAGGACAAGGTGGCATTGTCAAATGGGTGGTTGGCTTTGCTTCTTACTGCTGTCATGAAGGTCTGTTGTGCTGTCCGAGTTCTCAGCTGTAGTATTACATCTCGTGGGGTATCTGCTGGAGCTTTGGTGGCTCTCGGGATGCGGTACGCTCCATCTATCTCTGCCTGACGTGCTTGTTGTGGTGTGAGCAGGGAGGTAAGTAGTCTCCCGATGTAGTGAATTAGGTCGCTCAAGACCACGGTCTCCGGGATCCCCCGGATTTTTACGTTCCTGCTCCTGTGATGGTCTTCAAGTGCGTCTAGGCGAGCAGTGACTTGAGACTGGCTGCGCTGGAGCTCCGTGTTTTGGGCTTCCAGTTGTACACATCGGGCAGCCAGGCCTTTTGTGTCCCCTTCTGTGGTCCTGACGCGCCCTTCCACTGCCTGTATCTCTTCACACAGTGTAGCTACATCTGCGGCAAACAACATGCGGAGGTTGCGGAGCAGGGCTTTGATATCTCCTTTTGTGGAGGGCAGCTCGCTGTCCTCGTCGGAGGAAGGAAGGTGTAGTCCCCCTGCGCTAGGGAACTCGTCCAGTTCGTCCATGACTTGGTCCTCGGAGGAGGCAGAGGCCACGTCGCCATGTTTTGTTTTTGGCGCAGTGTAGTTTGAGGCCTGTGTGGGCCGGAGGAGAAGGTCTCCGATGTCGTGGGCCCCTGTCGGTCTTGGGGTTCCTTGGTGCTTGGATCTCTTCCCCATCTCGTTTTGACCTGGTGTAGGCTGAACTCAGCGTGTTGTAAGTAAATATAATGCTGATTTTAGGCTCGTTTCGGCGGAGCTCTGCTGAAACACGTCTGCTCAGGCTGGCTGCTGGCTCCGCCCCCTGGATAGATTCTTGTCTATAATTATACCCAACTCGATTTAATTTGGAATTTTATTTGGAGAACTGTAAACCTGGTGCATGTGACAACTGATAAGATCATCTCCCTAAAAAGAATTACAATAGAGTGTGAACATTACTTAGCAATAATGACACTTTACTGATCATGGCAGTCAATGCAGAGGTTCCACTCCAAAACATAATATACTGTGTCAATGCCAAGCATTCCAGCAGAAGATAACTTTTATTGAATCAACTTGTGCATAGGGGAATAGACCGACTCAAGCCTAATATGTTTTCAGCCTCCAGGTTTATATGATTAAGGACTCTTGGAAGGTTGAAATGTCCTGTTAAAGGAGCAGAAGCTAATTGAATGGTTGCTAACCACTTTCTTCAGACCCTCGCTGGTAGTGGGGAGAGTTACTTAATCACATCCCAAAGCCATGTTGCATAGTAATAACTCGATCCAGCCTAGAATTTAGGTTATAGTACTCAAAAGGCCAAAATAATTGAGCACCTTCTAAAAGTAAGACTAAAATTAACTAACCATTTCAATCTATCTGGTGATGTAAAATCCCAAACTAGTTTTTATTCCAATACAGAATAGATGCCACGGATAGTAAATACAATTTTGGCATAACATTGTGGTTATGTCAGAAAAAACAATGAAGGCTTTAGAAAATAAACTGCAACGTTCAGTTATAATAGATAACATTCTTTTCACTGAACCCACCATGATATCCTTAAATTGGAAAACCTCCAAAGAAGATATTTTAAGATTAGTTTTCCTGTTCAGCGGCAGAAACAGAAGCGTTTACATTACATGATTTGAGCACCTCTGTTGTAGCACATATTTACCTCAAAAAAAGGGAAAATAAAAACAAATAAAAACCACTTTTTGCCTTGTGATTTTCATGTAGGCATTTCCCATCTAAAAGTAATTATTGTATTAAAATGTGTTATTAATGTAAGTAATTTAATCTAAAACAATTAAAATCAATTGTATCAGTAATTATGAATGATTATATTGTATTAAACTAGAAAATCATTTTTCTAGACTAATTTGAATATAAAAAAAAAGATTTGTGGATCATTGTGATATTTAGATTTTAAAAACGAATTTGCCTGCATAACAATGTGTTGCCAACAGGTGGTACTGTGAAACCAGTGTACTACTTATAGCATTGAGTTCTGTGAGTGATGAGAAGTTGGAATTTTGCCCTATTAAATTATAAGAAACTATTTGACATTTAAATGTCTTCAATAACATTTATCTTGTTTTTTTTTTTTTTTTTTTTATAAAAAAAGAATGGGTCACAGTTTTCATGAATTTTAGTTTTATGTTACCAGAGTGTCAGGAATACTCAGAGAGTAAGCACAGATATGAAACCATTGTATTGCTTAATGTTGTAGAAGTATATGAATTGATACAAATCAAAGTGATTCATGATGTTGATGATGTTAACATGCATATACATTGCTTTCCATCCAAATATAGTAAAATAGCACTCAAAGAGCATTTAAAGAAGCAAATAGTTGAATGTAATTAAAGCGGGATATTTAAATTTTACAAGTCAATGTTTCAGTTCCTTTACAGAAGTTTTGCTTTAATGTGTATAGGGTCTGAAACAATGTCTCTCCTACAATGTTTATTTTCTACTATGTTTGAATTAAAAAGTTGTAGTAGCAACAAGATGTTTATGCAATATACATGGTAACTATGTGTAACACATAGGTATGATGGATGCTAAATGTGCGGATTAACAGATAGACGGTCAGATGGACTGATGAATATTTGGATGGATAAATGCATAGATGGACGAATGGATGTATGGATGGACAAATGGACAGATGTACAGCTGGATGGATGGAAAAAAGCTCCAGGGGTCACATTTATCATTTATAGAAGTGTTGTTACAGATTATGGTCAAATTATAGAAAACTTAAATAACGTAACTAGTCAGACTTTTTAATAAACTTAATACTACTTTATTTAAATTCTAAGGAGATGTTTTATTCAGTTTCACACAATTAAGAGCATACACAAATATTAATACTCCATTCATTATTGCAAACATAAAAATAAAATTCTGAATCAATTTAAATAAAGTAGGAGACATGTAAGGGAGGTAAAGAGTAACAGAGGGGCTCAATGACTTAAAAACCTGATGTTGTCAAAATAGTGAGCATGCCTCTAGTTCATCCATCTTTACATAGTTACAAAGTTACATAGCTGAAAAGAGACTTGCGTCCATCAAGTTCAGCCTTCCTCACATTTGTTTTTTGCTGTTGATCCAAAAGAAGGCAAAAAAAACCCAGTTTGAAGCACTTCCAATTTTGCAACAAGCTAAGAAAAAAATCCTTCTTGACCCCAGAATGGCAGTCAGATTTATCCTTGGATCAAGCAGTTATTACCCTACATTAAAAAATTATATCCTTGTTTATACTGTTTTTGCAAGTATGCATCTAGTAGCTGTTTGAACATCTGTATGGACTCTGATAAAACCACTTCTTCAGGCAGAGAATTCTAAATCCTTATTGTTCTTACAGTAAAAAAAACCTTTCCTTTGCCTTAGATAAAATCTACTTTCTTCCAATCTGAACACATGACCTCGTGTCCTATGTAAAGTCTGGTTGGTGAATAGATTTCCACACAATGGTTTATATTGTCCTCAAATTAATTTGTATAATGTTATCATATCCCTTCTCAGGCGACATTTTTCTAAACTAAAGAGGTTTAAATTTGTTAACCTTCTTCATAGCTGATATGATTCATTCCTTTTATTAATTTTGTAGCCCGCCTCTGCACTTTTTCTAGTGCCATAATATCCTTCTTTAGAACAGGTGCCCAAAATTGCACAGCATATTCAATATGTGGTCTTACCAGTGATTTATAAAGAGGCAAAATTATGTTCTCATCCCAAGAATGAATTCCCTTTTTCATGCATGACAATACCTTATTTGTCTTAGCCAATGCTGATTGACATTGCACATTGTTGCATAGTTTGTTGTCTGTTTGACAATTCCCAAGTGATTTTCGTGTGTTGTTATGCCTAATTCGCTTCCATTAAGGGTATACGTTGCTTGTGCATTCTTTACGCCGAAGTGCATAACTTTGCATTTTTCAACATTACATTTCATCTTTACATAGTTCAAAAGTTACAAGCATGAAAAAAAACTTGCATCCATCAAGTCTTTTCAAAGTTAGTAACTTTCTTGCATCTGTTTCTGCTGTTGATCTAAAAGGGCAAAAAAAAAAACCTCTTTCCAATTTTGCAACAATCTAGGAAAATGTTCCTTTTTGACCCCAGAATGGCAGTCAGATCTCTTTGGAGCAAGAAGCTGTTAACACATGCATTAAATATTACATCCCTGGATAGTATGCTTTTGCAAGAGTTCATCCTATCGTTGTTTACAAATCTGTACAGATCTAATAAAAAAAGCAAAAAACAGGGCGCAAGAGTATACTGAGAACGGGCAGCAGCTGAAATAGCCTGCCCTTCGGTGGGTCCCCGCTCAGATCACAAGCTGGTTTTAGCTCATATTGTGCCAATACAGAGAGAACATCTCTGAAACACATCAGGATGGTCCCACCCATACGGGCAGTCCAGATCCGATATGCCAGCCAGTTCCCTCTGCACAAGAGACACAGCAACCCCAAACAATCGTTTCAGCCTTGTTAGGCATCATCAGTGAGGCATAGCTGATATCTCTCTAGGCACCGTGAGCAAGGGGTCCACGTCTGGATTACCCTTTAAACTTATGGAGAGTAAAAAACAGGGCACAAGAGTATAATGAGAACGGGCAGCAGCTGAAATAGCCTGCCCTTCGGTGGGTCCTTGCTTAGATCTCAAGCTGGTTTTAGCTCATTTTGTGCCATTACAGAGAGAACATCTCTGAAATATATCAGACTGGTCACACCCATATGGGCAGTCCAGATCGGAAATGCCAGCAAGTTCTAATAAAACCACCTCTTCAGTCAGAGAACCATCTTTATTGTTCTTACTGTAAATAACCTTATCCTTTGCCTTAGACTATGTCTTCTTTCTTCCTTGTATTTTTCCCATATATTGGTATAATGTTATCATAGTCCCTCTGAAGCACTGAGTTTCTAAACTAAACAGATTTAAATTTGTTTGCTTTTATTCATAACTGAAATATTCCATTCCCTTGATAATTCTGTAGCCCACATTTTTACTTTTTATAGTGTCATGATATCCTTATTCTTCAGATCAGGTGCCCAAAATTTCATGGTTTATTCAATACAATGTTTTACCAATGGGTTATAAATAGGTAACATTATATTTTCATCCCTAGAATTAATGCTGTCTTTTAGACATGACAATAGCCTTACTGGCTGTCATAGAAGCCCCCGTGCCACAGCCACTTGGATGGGCTTGAAACCTTGCCTGCTGCCCACAGACTATGGGCCCCCTCACCAGCTTTAATAAGAGGTAGAGCATTTGGGGGTACATTGTGTTATTATCGAGTTATTCTGTAAAATGTTAAAAGTTGGATGAGAGTAAGAATTATTTGCCCAAATAGAAGTCATGGGACAAGGGGCTCCACTTATCACTTGCGGTCAATCTGCAGACGCCTAACTGACATTTTGTACATCCCTCTGTGCAATCAGCACGTGCAGCAGACCTCCGCTTATTGTATCCTTCAGACGCAGTGTACAGATCTTTACAATAATGCTCTAGTAGTGACATCTAGATTGTAATCACTTTTGGCTAACACAGGTGCCCTTGAAGGCACAGATCAGCTAACATAACGAGAAGTATTATTTATGACCTGTTCCTCTACCTTATGCACCCGCATACTGCTTAACTAAGTGACTGCTAGATTCTGTTTACCTTTGGTAAACACAGGTGCCCTCAAAGGCACAGATTAGCTAATACAACGAGCAGTATTATTATTATTATTACTTCATGCACTTCGGTATGATGATAGTGATCAGGGCTTTCGTTTAGAGATAGCTATCATTAGCCCTATAGACTCTAGCACAGGTGCCCAGGAAGGCACAGATCAGATATAAGATTTGACAGTTTACCATTCCTATCACCATTACCTCTGCTAACAACATTTTATTAGTTTTTTTTTTTGGTTATTGTGTACTATTAATCCTCTTTTGGACTTTCTTCTACATACTTCTAGCAGCTGCTATACAGAGACTGAGTTCTGTTTAGCGAAGGGTTCCCCCCGGCTCAGCATTGCATCTGTGATATTACGTTGTATCTTACCGTTATTAGTTACACAGTATACTTTATCCCTTACAGGACACATATCACCCATAGTGTTGCCCCTCAGCTCTGGTTGCTACTAGCTTATGTATATATGCATGTATATATATATTTTTTTTTTGCTTTTCCAGCTCTGACCATATTGTTAATAGATCACTAAGTATCATTGTGTTCAATTATTATATTATTGCCTGTGTGGTTACTCTACTGCCACCTTGTGTGGTTACACTATAACCCTTTTTACTAATTGATATATTAAAAGTTACGTTTTATTATCTTATGACTTCTATTTGGGCTAAAAATTATTTATCTCCTCCAACGTTTATTCACTACTTGGGTTCATGCCCTACCCCTTTATCCCCTGAGACCCTTTTATTATTTTCCCAACTCTTTTTTTCAGTTTTTTTTGTTATTCTGTAAAATGTTGAGCTGGATAAAGCTATTGTGTTAAAGTGGCACTTTCATGGCACTTTTCAATAGCTTTCATCCAGTTCAACATTTTACAGAATAACTCGACAATAATATGGATTTTTATTTGATATTTTTGGGGGCTGAAAAAAGAAGGTTTAAGAAAAAAGGACATCTAATGGTAAGTATGATTTTTTTTTCTATTTACAAGTATTTCGTTTTTTCTGTCCCTCCCCCAACTATTTTTAGGGTAAAGGGGCAGGTAGGATTTAATTTTATTGGGATGGGGGGTGACTAGGGGCTTGGGGGCCCCTAGTCACCTGTGTTTTGGGGGGATTATTTACATTTAGTAACAAAAGGGGACCCCTTTTGTCACTGTGGGCCCTCACCTGCCATTAATGGGTCAGGGCCGGGGTGGAAACAATAAGTGTCCCTCCTTTTGTTACTTTTGTCCCACACCTGCTACTTATGGGTTGGGGCTGGGGGGTGGAAACAATAGGTCCTACCCCCCTTTTGTTACTTTTGGCACCCTCCCACTACTCATGCTTGGGGGCCACAGTCAGGAGACAATAGCCCCCCTTTTCTTATTTTTACGCCCCCACATGCCACTCATGGGTGGGGTCCAGAGGGGGAGAGACAATAGATCACCCCCTCCTTTTGTTACTTAGGGCCCCCACCCACCGTCTTTCTGTGGTGACCAATCACAGACTTCCTAATTCAGCTCAATGAGAAGTCTTTGCAAGGCAGGTGCTCTGAACTATTGCTGCCTCCTGAGTTTAGCTCCACAGAGCTAACAAAACCAGGAAGTAACATGACCTGTTATCTGCTTCAAAACCAAGGGGGTGTAAGCAGGTTAATTTATAAAAGTTGAAATTTCTATTGAATTCTGCACTTTTTACTAAATAAAATAAACAGGACACACTCTTTACACATAAAGCTTTTCAGCATGCTAAAGTGCTTTAGGAGTCTGGAGTGTCTCTTTAATATTGTTATGAGCCACTTGTAATGTGTGTATTGTAAAACGGTAAGATTTATGTATTAGTTGCCAGAAAAAAAAATGAACAAATGGATATGGAACTTGTTGGCGCTTTATAAATAATAATATTATACTACTACTACTACTACTACTAATAATAATAATTGCATACATAGACTTTACTAGTGTGACATAAGGGCATACTTCAGAGCTTAACTTAACATTCCTACATCCTTTCCTTTAATATGTACTATGGAGGTACTATGGATTAAAATACCAAAAATGTTAATAGAATATATCACACTCAGCTGAGCTTTGCTTAATTAGATTCTATTTTCCTTATTCGTATTACAAAATGCTCAAAGAAATACCCAATTTATACACGTAGAACTGTTAAAACATAACAAATAAAACCGGCACTTAAGAAAAAAAATAAAAAAACTTGGGTTAAAAGAGTTCACAGCCATCAATGATGTTTCACCTCAACAGTTTTCCAAAAGATGACTTATAAAATTTTTTGTTAATGTACATAACTTAATTTCAAAGGTTTTCATAAACAGTAATTTGTACATAAATTTACAATGTTGTCATGAATCCTTCAATGTGTTTAATATAAATAAATATTTAATATTTTACATCCAGTGACATCACGAAATACAGGTTGTGATGGCTCTTCTGCCGTTAGTTCTATTTAGTAAAAAAGAATTATGCTACATTAGTTCACTTTTTATATAGAATGATCTGGTACAGTAATATGTCTCTGTGAAAATTGCAACAAATAGAACAATCAAGTTAGGTAAGACCTTGCTTGCACCTAAAATTAGAAATGGCGAGTATTCAAAAATCACTTTTCTTGAGTTAGACAGTATTTAAAAGTCAAATTCTATTTCTTTAAATTATAATATAAGAAATTATAAATCATCTATAATTATCCATAACATATCTTGAAAATATTTTTAATTTTACTGAATTAAAATGGATTAAAATGATATAGTGAATACCAAGAAAACTTAAGGAATAAAGGATATTATGATGAGATTTTAAAAATGACCTTTTCTTGAAGGTTATGTGTCAAGAGGGGAATAAACTGACACATACTTTATTTTTTTATTGATAGTATTTCAAGGGCATTAATGATCATTACTTCCATCTTGAAGGCAGTTGAATTCTAATTTGATTTTCCTTTCACATTAGTTTTTTAGAGTACTGAGAATGTAACATTAATAGAAATATAAGTCATGTTGACAATCTATACAACATCAAATTATGAATATATTCCAAAAATGGAAAATGGAGTCTGCAACATGATGATTAATGATATTTTAGACATTACATTATATTACATTACATTAATGCATTATTCCAATTAATATAAATAGTTTTCATTTTAATTAGAATGCAAATGTAGCACTTACGTTTCGTCATTATGTTCACATTATAAAAAGATTTATCATGATGAACCTGTTACTGCCTTTTTATGTTCACTCCCACAATGCTCTGCTGGTGTTTTAACATAGAAAAATTACCTGGAAATTTATTTTGCATAAATCAGTTTAAAAAAATATTACCAATAGGTAACCAATGATTAAATCTAACAAAGCTGTTATACGTTTAGCGGTATTATGCCTCTTGAAGATCTTGTAACTACCGGATCTTCACGTGGTAATTGTTGATCAAGTGCTGTCATGGAATGGTATCACAATGTTTTTAAAAAAACTGTTATTCATTAAGAAAACAGTAGTATAGAGCTTGTGAAGTCAATAACCAATCAGAACCCGAGATGAAAACAGATGAGATGTTTACATTTTGAAATTAGCACCTGACTATTAAAATGCAGAAACTGCATGGTGAGCTCAAAAGAATAATCTTGAGACAAGGGGGTACAATTTTACATGTATTGCAAAACATCCAAGTGCTACTTTTATTTTTACTGCTTGACAATTTTCGTAATAAAAAAATGAGAAATTTGAAAGTTAAGTTTTGAAATTTATGTTTTGATTAAACGTGCAAATTTTTTTTAAAATTTGTAATTAATTTTCTAATTCTTTTCAGAAATATTAGAAATGGTAACCTGTAACTTAAAATATATCAGACAAGGTCTAAAATGTTAGTAGAAAAAGAAAAATGCAGTTTTTGACAGTTTGAAAACGATTATAAATAAAAATGCTCAAATACTCTTTAAAATAAGCACGATGGCATTTATTAACACTAGTACAGTCTATGCAATTACCAAAATCATCAGTACTACACAGGTCACTGCAGGTTATTATTGCAGCATGAAACAAATCTCTGTGGTGTTTTCAGTGCCCTGTCCCCTGCCTCTGCTCGTGGATAAAGTATACATTACATGTTTATACACTAGACAAGTGAAAAATAAAAAAATACTATACATAGGCCTTCTACAGGAATACAGATGGGCTGAACAAAATAGAAGGGAGTTAGGCAAAATTGATTGATTTATTTAAATTTCTTTTGCATGCAGCAAGACAACATTGCAGCACAAGGGTACCAAGGTGGGGAAAAGACTGTGATAAGACTATATTTCTATGAGATATCAAGATCACAAACAATCTAGGTTTGAGAGAGAATGTGATTGAATGCAGAGATACCGTTATAACATAATATGATATTGGGTTAATAATAATAATAATATTAATACAACTAGAGCAATCATTTTTACAAAATAGTGTGAACTATTCATTATTTTTTTTTCGTGCTCATTATTAACTCAGGTTATGATATCTAGTCTATGCACATTAGGACCAAATACATGTTTTGAAGCTTTTAGTGTTCAGCTTCTTTACTTATTTTAAATGTCTTTTCTGTGAATTATAGAATATTGAAAAGTGAAAATATCAGTCATATGAATTAAATATACAAAACTAATCTGCCACAGACAACATTCTGTATATTAAATGAAGGCAATTCTAAAGATAAACAAAGAGTTGTAGCTTAAAATTTGATTGAATCAGACCAATTACCTAAATATTTTACATTTTGTTATGCCTGAGGTTTATTTTCTAAACATTGGGGAAAAAATTCAATTCCAACTTTAGTTTATAAACACTTGTCCTTTTCTATGATTTACAATGAATTATTGCTTTAGAACTCACTGTAAATAGAGTAGAAATCAATGACATGATAGACAGATTAAATGCTGTTGAAGAAAATAGTGGGGTACAACAAGGATAATATAGCACCATTAAGAAATCAGTCAAACTGCAAAAATCATAACTGTCTTAAACATTTGAAGGCTGTGGATAACATTATAACTTGCTATTGATGGTATAACATGAAGAATATCTGACTAAACAGATTACTATAAGAAAGTGATATGTCCCAAATATATAAATATTCTTCCAGGAAGGCTGTAAGTATTTTTTCAACTAATGTAACTAAATGAATACAACGTGATTCCAAAATCAGCTACAGCCACAAAGGATGCCTCTAGGGATTTAACTGTTGAATTCCAAAATGACCTTAATAGAAAGATATATATATATATATATATATATATATAGAGAAAAAAGAAATGAAGGGAGCACACTAGGTCTTCGTAGTAGTGCAAAGTTATTTACTGCATTCCAAGGAATACATCTCTGTGTTATACAAAACAATCAACGTTTCGACCCTGCTGGGTCTTTATCAAGATCTTGATAAAGACCCAGCAGGGTCGAAACGTTGATTGTTTTGTATAACACAGAGATGTATTCCTTGGAATGCAGTAAATAACTTTGCACTACTACGAAGACCTAGTGTGCTCCCTTCATTTCTTTTTTCTCTATATATAACGCGGGATTGCACCTAGGCCCATATATACAATTGAAAGTTTTTTGTAAAGGAGGAGTGCCTGGCTCTTGGATTTTTTCTATATATATATATATATATATATATATATATATATATATATATATATATATATATATATATATATATATATATATATATATATATATGTATATGTATGTATTCAATAAAATGTTCATGACCTTACAATTTAAAGAAGTAAATTCTGCCCAGATAAAAGATTAGTTTCAACTACTTGGTATCTAACCCTGAGCCCAGTCATGCAATTATTATTATTTTCACTGGATATCCAGTACAGATGACATACTTTACAGGCTATTGACAGATATCTAAGTATGCCTAAGAGATGCAGATGTTACCTATGACTCCACTGCAACCAATGATATCCAGCATGTGTTACCAGTGTAATGCACACTGTTTCATGTCACTTTCTACTTGTAAACAACTCCAAAGATATTATATATACTCATCATAGTCTGGCAGCCTGGTAAACCCAAGATATTGCAGTTCACTGGGAAATGCTCCAGGGGCCATTCCTTTGAGATTTTTGAACACCACCTTATGCACAAACCCACAGAGTACAGAAGTAGCAAATATCTTGTGTATTTCCTTCCTCACTCCTGCAGGACTGCCAATGTATTTCCAGCTATTTTAAAACACAGAAAACTGGAGTGAGGCTGCAATACACAGCCCCAGAATGTTATTGGCCCAGGGGCAATTGGCCCTGCCTCCCTTGTCAGACCTCCGAGTGTTGCATACAATAATCTATGTACATGCATTTATAAACATATTTACTGACTAAATATAGACAATTATTGCTTTGTGAAAGCTCATGGATGGTCAGTGGTTATACACAGTGCTATAAATAGGACATTTCTCCTATCACAATATATGAAATAACTACATACAACACCTCACATTGTGCTTAGAGGG
Organism: Pelobates fuscus; assembly: GCF_036172605.1. Taxonomy (NCBI): domain Eukaryota; kingdom Metazoa; phylum Chordata; class Amphibia; order Anura; family Pelobatidae; genus Pelobates; species Pelobates fuscus. Next base: position 98,503,000 of record NC_086322.1, read on the forward strand.
AGTTTATAGCATTTAGAGCTGTCCACACAGTGGTTATGTTTATTAAAATTTTTGAAAGAAAAAACATCCACGGTGATAATTACTTTGTTACTATTGTGGCTGGAAATATTGACACTTTCGAGACAAGAAGGCATTACAATCCAAGTTGGTGGAGTTGTAAATGCAAAAGCAAGGTGGGAGCTCCTTTGCAGATAGCTACTGTAAGAGGAGCTAAGTGGATCAGGTAGAGACTTGGCAATGCATGCTGGGTAGGCATAAGAGATTTAGTGGAGGTAAGCATATAGCTGCAATGTTTTTGTTCTTTCAAAACACTGACGTTTTAAGACACAGAGTATGAAGAAACAATTACAGGGGACCTCCTTACATCATAAACTTTGCACGGAACTCACGTTTTTGTGGTGCCTGGGGAGTCTCTTTATATAATTAATGTCCAAATATAATTATTGAAAAACAGGCTATTTGCTAAAGTAAGAAAAGTTGAGAAATAAAAGTGAACACAAAGTAAATTTCAAATTTAAAACCAAAGTAGCCAAACTGGACATTTTCTTCCAAGTCAGCAATGCTTCCAGTTTAGCTACTTTGGCCTTCAAATTAAGATTCACTTTGAATTCCCAGCAACTTCAGTAGATAGCCCTAGAAAAGTAACTCGGCTACAGTCAATGTATATACATATCTTTGAAGGAAGGTCAATTCCATTCTCATTTTGCTTGCTTATTGAGCAGTACTAGCCAATGGACAGTAATTCTGGTGATAGAATATAGGGATGCAATAAATGTACACTTGACACAAATAATAATGATAAAAGAAATAACGCAATGCAAATCAAATACCCTACATAAGGCAACTAATCAAGTATTCAGCATAAAGCTCTAACAATAGAACAGACATACTTAAACCTGTGACTTCTCCCAGTAAGATGTGCAAAACCCAGATTTCATACTACGCCTATGTCCTGATAATATGTAATATGTAATCTTTCTAACATCGAAAATAGGTAAAAGTAATCAATCTTCATTGTTTGTACTTTAAAAGACAGAGAAAAGGATAAATTAAATAAATTATGTTGTGTATAAACATGTTATAATAAAATAAACATGCATATGATCATCTTGTACTAAAATCCAATTTATTAGTGTTACTTTAGATAATACCGGAAGACTTGGTTATAGTGAGAGCCAGCATAACATTTTACACCTATTTAGTTTTATTTATAAGTTCATCCATACCAGAAACCTTTGTATTTGTAAATCTATTCAAAACAAATGAAGAATAATTTGAAAACAAAATACAATCATATATACTGATACACACAATATGAATTGAATAAGGCAATGTTTGAGATTCACATGCATTATAATATAAGTTAGATTTCCATTGCAATGTTGGAATCTTGTAAAGATCAATGGGGCACTCATTCCAGGTACAATAATGTGCATGCATGTGTCTACATGGGTATATATAATATTATTATTAAACTAAAACCAAGTAGTCTAGAAATTGTAGGCAAAGAGTGATCTAAATAATCTAAAAGGCAAATAAAATGAAACCCCATGAAATATATGAATATATGAAGTTCTACAACATTAATTTAGTTGTCAATCAGACTTTTTTATATATGACATACATGTTTGTAAAATAGTAAATGTTATAAAATGAAATTACTGGAATCCAGCTACTCGATAAACATATGTGGATGTCTTTTAAAAGAACTTCATGTTCAGGCTTCTAAAATGTGAAGAAAATGAGTCCCCAGGAACATTTTTCTTATTGAACTTTCTCAGCTTACAGTTAAAGTAACATGAGCAAAAAGGAAGCAAATTTCAGGTCCTCTGTCGACAAATAGCATTGTTGCCATTTAGAAGAGACACCAACTGTAATGAAGAACGATGGTGACTTATACTACAGTGCTTCTGTTTCATCAAACATTTCCTTCCCGAAAGGTCCTTGTAATCAGCAGAGGCAGTATCACTCATACAACATCACTCATATTGTCTCTTGTCTCACAATACTAGAAGTTAACTTGTGATTTTGTTATTTTTCTATTGTTAATGCTATTATATTACTATACATATACTATTTTGAATCACGTAAAAAGCAATTTGGTTTGGCTTATGTATATAAACATTGCCTATATTTATGAATTGTGTATATGGGGTGTATATTGACCCCTACTGGTATTATTTTTACTAAAGATTATTTTTAGTTTTACTATTGGTGTGCATTTGGAGCTCTTTGTATATTGTTAAATAAACGTACACATTTCCTACAGTACACATACAGTACACCACAAACAGACTGCTTTACACACACTACCCCACAAACAATTGCTACTACACACACACACACACACACACACAAGTTTGCAAGTGTTCAATTAAATGTGCATGTGCTGTGTAAACATGGTGCATTGCTTCCAGATGAGAGCTCTACAGCAGAGTCTGCACATGAGATTCCCTGGAGGGCAAGCATATTAACATGTTCACTTTGAGGTGGCATGCACATTGTTGATGAAATGTCACGCCCCCTCTCTGTCCCTGCCCCCAGTCCAGCCCTGTATGCCAGAATTACTAGATGATGCAGAGGTAGTGTAGTTCTCCCCTATTGTAGATTTCATACTGGCTTGTTGGTTTGCAGTAGAGGGCAAAGTGTTTATAATCACATAATTTCCCTTATTCTTCACAGATTATTCTTCACATAAAAGTAGAGAACAATAATGGTAATAAAGACTACATGTTATAATCGAAAAGTAATGTTTATTTTACCGTTGGAATCACTAACTACTGTAATTATCATTAGAACATTTACCACGGTACTTATTCTCATTATGGTCTATTTATTTTTTTCCCTGTTTTCTTTTTTTTTTTTTTACAAAAGAGGGTGTGTACAAAGGATAAGATACTATAAAGATACTATATAGATACTTATTCTCATTATGGTCTATTTATTTTTTCCCTGTTTTCTTTTTTTTTTTACAAAAGAGGGTGTGTACAAAGGATAAGATACTATAATAATTTTCTGAGCTGTGATTTGCTCTATCTTTTATAAAGGGTTATGGGTACTACAAAGCACTCAGAGGAACTTTTGGGTAAATCTACCTAAACAAGAACTTTTAGAGGACATGTTCTTTTATTGTTTATATGTATTTGGCAGGTAATTAGGAATCAGGATAGGATTGATTGTATGTATTTTTTATTCATTTGCATTGAAGGGTACAGGGTGGAGAGATGTGGTAGAGACAACTTATACAAACATGATTCACTTTTTCTGGTGAAAGATATAAATAAAAAATATCTTTGAACATCTACTTTTTGAGTGCGGTATCAGTCTTCATCATGTATTTTAATGTATTTTTATTTAGAGAAAAGAACTGTACATGACATGAAATACTTGTGTACAATTTTCAGTGGTACAGTGATAAATAAAATTCATAAGAGGTTAAAGCTACTCTAATTGCATTGCATTTATGTGCAGGTTGATAAATTTAATGAAATTAGAGAAGCTTTAACTGCACTTTGTACTAGTTTCAATTCATCATTTTAATAATGATCATTGCTATCATCATATCATTTAGCTTTGTCTAATCAATGCACTTACGAATGTTTTCTTGAACATAGTATTTGTTCTAATTTTCACCTCACATTTTCCAGCAACAATCTCCCTATAAAGTTTTTTTAAAATGCATAACCTGATTAACACACTTTTGCTATGATACCCAGACAACAGTTGGGTGCTGCAACAGGTCTACTTTCCATAGCCGATAGACCTACCAATGCAGTCTTACAGATCGTTTATCAAAAGAGTAAAACTAGTCTGAACTGGAGACCAGTCACTCAACAGAAAAACAAGAAAAATAGATTAACTGAAATGGCTGTAAAATGAAGTTTTTCACTGAACTGGGTGTAAGAGGAGATATAGTAAGAGGAGATATTTAACTGAATTAGCTGTTTACTTCAATTTACTGTTTTCTCTCCAAAAGGAATGCAAGATTCGTATGCAGCTTTTGGCACTAGAAAAGATATATCTGTAGCGGAGAGCTGATTTCTCGCAGCTATTCTCCACTTTAGATCCAAGGAAGGCTCAGGAACAAGTCATTAGTAAATCCACAGCAGAGTTTCCAGCAGGTAAAACGGTACAGCAATATCCCCACAGCACTCCCAATAACTGGACGACACACAGTTTCAGGAGTAGAACTGGGGTGTCTACTCGGTGGGTAGCCAGAGGGGTGTATCCAGGTACATTAGAAAAGGTTTCCTGCTTTTCCTGCAGTAGCTGCTGTACCTCGATACGCTCCTGTGGGCTCAACCGATCCCCCAATACAACTGCTCCTAAATCCCCAGCCAGCTGTCCGTCTTCTAACAGATCGGGGAGGGGTAGGCTGTCGCTCTCTTCAGAGGTGGGGGCGCAGATCGCTGTCACCTCCTCTGAACGTTCCTGGTAAGGTTTCAGCATGTTCACATGGATCATGCGTCGCCCCCCATTCCCTGCGCAGTGGCCAATTATATACGTGGTGTCACATCGTTGTTCTACCACTCTATAAGGACCTTGCCAGGCGGCCTGTAGCTTATCGTGTCGAACAGGTTTTAAAATTAAAACTTTCTGTCCGACCTGAAAGCTGCGGTCCCTGGCGCCTCTATCGTACCAGGTGCGCTGCCGCGTCTGAGCTGCCTGTAGGTTTTCCTTTACCGTCTTGGTGAGTGCTTCCAGGCGATCTCGGAGGGCCAACACATATGGTACAATAGGGGTACCGTCCACGCTACGGTCTCCCTCCCAGTGCTCTCTAATCAAGTCTAGGGGTCCCCTTACTCTCCTCCCGAATAGCAGCTCAAAAGGGGAAAATCCCGTAGATTCCTGCGGCACTTCCCTGTAAGCAAACAGTAAGTGCGGCAGGAATTTTTCCCAGTCTCGGTGAGTCTCTGCGAAGGTTCGGAGCATTTGCTTTAAGGTGCCATTGAACCGTTCGCAGAGCCCATTAGTCTGGGGGTGGTACGGAGCACTAATTATAGGCTTAATTTTACAGAACTTCCAGAGTTGTTGGGTAACCTCTGCCGTGAACTGAGTGCCCTGATCCGAGATGATCTCCCTGGGTAGCCCCATCCGGGAGAAAACCTGCATCAGTGCCTCAGCCACCGTCTCTGCATGTATATTAGTTAAAGCTACCGCCTCGGGGTAGCGCGTGGCATAGTCCACTACAGTCAGGATGTACCGTTTGCCCGAGGGGCTAGGTTTCCGGAAGGGACCTACAATATCTACGGCAACCCTATGAAAGGGTTCCTCAATTATGGGTAGGGGGTGCAGCTTCGCCTTATGCTTATCCCCCCTCTTTCCCACCTTCTGGCACGTGTCGCAGGTATTACAGTACCTGCGTACCTCCTGGCTAATCCCTGGCCAAAAGAAACTCTGGGTCAATCGATATCTGGTACGGCTGACCCCCAAATGTCCGGATAGCGGAATATCGTGCGCTATCCGGAGTAATTCGGTTCGGTACCTCTGAGGTACCACCAGCTGTCTTGTGGTAATGGGGTCTGACCCGTCTATTTGTTTACTTGATTCCCGGTATAATAACTGTCGGTCCCATACAAATCTTTCCCCCTCCGCCCCCGGTTGGATAGAGGTGACCTTGTCTCGGTATACCTGTAAAGTGGGGTCAGTGACTACCTCGGCTACAAACTCGTCAGGAGGGGCCCAAGGGATACAGTCTAGGGAAGGGGAGGAATCTCTTACCTGGACCTCCGGCAGTGCGTTATTTTGTTGGGTGCGGGCCTGTTGCCTGGTGACTACTGGGTGTGCTTCTTCAGTAGGTTGTGGTTCAAATGCGGAGGTGAGTTTGCCCAGGTCATTCCCCAGGACCACCTCAGCAGGTAGTTGCGGCATTAGTCCCACTTCCACATTCCCGTACCCCGCACCCCAATGCAAATGTACCCTGGCTGTGTCTAGCCGATACACGGCTCCCCCTGCAACCCTGACAGCCACAGTCTTATTCAGTTTAGCCTTATCTGGAACCAAATGGCTTTGCACCAGGGTGATGGTGGCTCCTGAGTCTCTGAGCCCCTGCATAGGCTTCCCTTCCAGATATACGGTTTGCCTATGGTGCTGGCGGTTATCCGCCTGTGCCTGTAAGGGGTTGGCCTCATGCAGCACTTCCCACTGTTCCACAGTCGTGACTGGAACGGCAGAGCTGTAGGGAAGTGGTACCTCGTCCTGGTAATGATGCGCTGCTGCTCTCGGTGGTGGTGGTGGGGGCCCTGGTCGGATCCAGGTGTTGCGTTCCCTGGACTGCGGACAATCTCGTTGGTAATGTCCCCACCTCTGGCATCGGTGGCATTGCACAGAAGCAGGTGTGCGGTATCTCGGCTGCGCTGCGGCTGGTGCTGGTGGAGGAAGGGATCTTGGTGGGGGTTGAGGGTTAGGAGAAAATGAATTTACCCCCAGTGGCCGCATGGCCGGTTTGTTACCCACTGTCTTGGTTTGTCTGCGAGCATCCATAAAGTCATCTGCCTTTTTGGCAGCCTCGGTGAGGGTGGTGGGGTTACGGTCCCTCACCCACTCCTGCAGTTCTGAGGATATCCCCTCATAAAACTGCTCCAACAGCAGCATTTGTAATAAGTCCTCCATGGACCTCGCTTTACTCGACTGCATCCACCCAAGGGCTGCCCTTTCTAGTCGGCAAGCCCACTCCGCATGTGAATCTTTGTCCACCTTTTTCAGTTCCCTGAAACGTCTCCGGTATGCCTCTGCTGTTATTGCATACCGGGCCAAGATAATCTCTTTCACCCGGTTATAGTTCCTAATTTCCACATCTGGTACAGTGCGGTAGGCTTCCGCTGCCCTTCCTGACAGCCGTCCCGCTAATATGGGTACCCACTCTTCCCTTGGTATGTTATGCAGTGTACATAGTCTCTCAAAGTCCTGTAGGAAGGCATCTATATCCTCCTCTGCTTCCACATACGTTTTAAAAGCTTGGTAGGGAATTTTGGGCTTACCCTCTTGTGCTATAGCTCCTGCGGTACCTCTTTCTGGTGTTTGTGGTCTCCTGTTTCTCTTTACAAATTCCTGCACCTCTGTCATGGTTTTAGAGATGATTTCTGTGGGTGGGTTTTCCCCATAGAAGGCCAGTCTGTATTGTAATTGCCTTTGGAACTCCTCCTGTTCTGTTTCAGGTCTTTGTTCCGTGGCCTGGACCTCCTCTGCTCTGTATTCTGCCATTACTTCGGTGATAAGCGTTGCTTTGGATTTGCTGCTGGCAGAAACACCTTTTGCTTCCAGAAGATCTTTCAAGGTGGTTCTTTTTAGCGTAGAAAGGTCAATCTCCATCAATCCTTGTTCCTCTGTGAGTCTGGATCCCACCGCTGCCAACCAATGTAGCGGAGAGCTGATTTCTCGCAGCTATTCTCCACTTTAGATCCAAGGAAGGCTCAGGAACAAGTCATTAGTAAATCCACAGCAGAGTTTCCAGCAGGTAAAACGGTACAGCAATATCCCCACAGCACTCCCAATAACTGGACGACACACAGTTTCAGGAGTAGAACTGGGGTGTCTACTCGGTGGGTAGCCAGAGGGGTGTATCCAGGTACATTAGAAAAGGTTTCCTGCTTTTCCTGCAGTAGCTGCTGTACCTCGATACGCTCCTGTGGGCTCAACCGATCCCCCAATACAACTGCTCCTAAATCCCCAGCCAGCTGTCCGTCTTCTAACAGATCGGGGAGGGGTAGGCTGTCGCTCTCTTCAGAGGTGGGGGCGCAGATCGCTGTCACCTCCTCTGAACGTTCCTGTTTTAACCTCAAAGTGATGTGTCGTCTCATTATTGGGGGAAGGATTTATTGTATGCTGTTCCAGTTTGACTGCTAGGAGTGGAAACCTATTTGCATGGTTTGTCCTATTCGGCTGTATACAGCATTCATATGCTTGAGAAGGTTCATATGCTGCATCGGTTCGGTGATTATGGTGTCTGCCAGAGTGCTTGGAGTCCTCAGGAAGCACTAGGAGCATCCATTAACGGAGGTATCCAGTCGGGGTGCCAGGCGATCCGTTACAATATCGTACTAACATACATACATGTATCTTTAATTAGAGGTATACAGCTAAAACTATTTATGGTAATAATGTTTTAAGTTATAAAAACAAAACAAAATGGTCATATTATTGAAATGTACTTGTAAATAGTAAGTCAAATTTTATCACAGATTAAAAATGTGTAAAAAAAAATATAATATAGTTACGCCTCACTCCCCCCAATGGTAAGCATATGGCTAAATCCCTGGTCAATCTATGTCTTTTCTAACTTGCACAATTTGTCTAAATGAAAGCTGACTGACTTGTATCATCATTTTGTAATTTAACCGGTTATCATTCTTAGAGCATGAAATATTTTTAATTAAATGACATGCAGCATAACACTAAACCATCTGGAAGCATAAAATAAAAGGCACAATATGTTAGAGATGCTATGTCTTATTTCATATTCATTTATAGCACAAAAGATGGTCAAATTATTATAACAATTCAATTTTAAAATAAGTATATACCCATTTTTTATTTCATGTTTTTAGATATACCCCCAATGAAGATATTAATGAATTAATTAATTACATAAGTAATGTGATTGATTTTCCTTTTGTTTTGTATTTAGACAGTGGAGTGTCCCTTTAATTTTAAGAATTTCACTCTCCACAGGGTAAAGAGGTTGGTACATGAAGGCATTGCAGATGCTTTCCCACAAACCTAGTAGAAATCCTACCCATGAAGGCCCTTTATGAGCTTCCCCTATTTTTAAATATGTATCATTCCACATACTACAGGATAGGGATAGGACTGATGGATATTGTGACTTTCTGACACATCTACTTTCAACCTCTCACCTGCCAGCAATAGGTAATAGGCATAGCAGAACCGTTTGCCTGGTACCTTCAATGTATTTCTTTTTTATTTTGTTATTTTCCATATTTCACAGACCAGGAGATGTGGTTAGGAAGAAGGCAGGCACAATATTTGCTCTAAAATTGTGAAAGAGCACAACACTAGAAATATGGGTAAATAAATTTCATGGATGAAATGTGATAGATAATTAGATGGTTGTAGATACTGGCCTAAATACAGCCTTTCTCCTAACAGAGTACTTATAGGTTATTAAATTGACTTAAGCTGTCATTTTTAAAAAATCATCAATCCAAACAAGTGGTTAATGTTTCAGTCCATGTGTAGGAACTAATAAGCACATAAATGTCCAATGGACTTAAAGTCCAACGGACACAAAAGGATCCCTAATGGATGTTAACAAAAAATAATAGTAGTTAATGTACAATTTCTTTAAAAATATGTAGGGACAAACAAAACACAACAAAGAACCATTAAAAGAGCCAAAGTGGCTCGGCAGATAGGTAAAGGGAGACATTTTGACTCTTTTAATGGTTCTTTGCTGTGTTTTGTATGTCCCTAAGTATTTTTGTGCGTTACGATTTGCAGTACAATTTAATACACTTGATACAGCTTGTGATACAGTTTCTTCCATGTACACATACTTATGTTGTTATCCTATAAGTTTGCCACAATATACTATTTTCAACAATAAAGGTTTGGTGATATCATGAGCTCATCGTTATGGTGTGTTGTATACGTTTGCTCACCTCATGCCTCAGCAGTTTAGTTTGGGGGTTGGTGCCCCGTATCGTCTTTGCCTTACAGTGGAGCTGTCTCATATTCGATATCTCCATGTTGCTATCCTATCTCCCCAATAGTTGAGATGCTATATGTGGAAGATGTAACATAAGGGGGGGAGGGGTGAAAAGGAACCGGGTGGGAGATGGGGTGGAAGTGAGGGGGGGGAAAGGGGGAGCTTGGAGGTCAGTCTTGTCTGTCCCATCATTGCAGTTCAACATGAAGGCTAGTTGTCAATGTTAGCTGTAGTTTGTTTAGTTAAGACAGATTGTGTATACCATTCATCCCATATTTGCCATGCTGTCACCCAGTATTGTTGTGGGGGTCTTAACTTCCTGGCTTCTGTTTCGTATCTTTTGGTTGTTTGCATCGCACTTATGCATTGCGATAGGTCTGGAGGCTGTATGTTTAACCACCGTTTGCTAATGGCCGTCAAAGCGGCAACAATCACATGATACACTAGGTATTGCTCCGTTTTGTTGTAATTGAGTGGCATTGTTTGAAGAAATCGCGTCCATGATCACGGTGTTAATTGGGAAGGTGCCCCCACATACCCCTGAAACATACCTACTTCAAACAATGTCCCTAAGTATTTTTAATAAAACTGTACATTAACTACTATTATATTTTGTTATCATCTGTAAGGGATCTTTTTGTGTCCGCTGGATGTCAAGTCCATTGGATATTTATGTGCTTATTTGTTAATAATATTGGAGGGTGACCCCCTTTTTCAGGGTCCATAAACACACCACATAATCCCTTTTAGGGACTTAATGTTTTTCCATGTGTAGGAACTGCCAACAGAACAAAAAAGGTAAAGAGTAGTGTTGTCGCGAACCCGAAATTTTCGGTTCGCGAACGGCGAACGCAAACTTCCGCAAATGTTCACGAACCGGCGAACCGCGTGAACCGCCATTGACTTCAATGGGCAGGCGAATTTTAAAACCAACAGCGACTCTTTCTGGCCACAAAAGTGATGGAAAAGTTGTTTCAAGGGGACTAACACCTGGACTGTGGCATGCCGGAGGGGGATCCATGGCAAAACTCCCATGGAAAATTGCACAGTTGATGCAGAGTCTGCTTTTAATCCATAAAGGGCAGAAATCACCTAACATTGACACCTGTCCTCAAAGCCCTGCCCTGATACACACTCACACAGAGCAGAATAGAGACTGTTCCCTGTCCTCAGAGACCATGATACACACTGACACAGAGCAGAATAGAGACAGTTACCCCTACATAGGGTCACTTGGCAGATATGGCGGGGTCGTGGGAGGGGGAGGATGACTTTCACCTCTTCCCCTGTTACATTCCCGTTGTGCTGTGACATCACCCTTATACGCTGTGTAAAGCATACTATTTAATTTGATCAACATGGCCACTTTAGTTTTTATAGTTTTCACGCTGCTTGTAGTTTATATATGGTTCACAAAAATCAAACAAACGATAAAGTAAACATGTGAGGATTCAGAATATTCTTTCAAACCCTTACACATTGTGTGTACGTATTTTTTGTCTTAAGTTTGTGGCTTTAAAGAGGTTTACGTTGTTTCTATGATGTGCATAACATGTTCTTGTAAATGTTTGTTAAATTTTTCCTGGAATTGTAATTTTTGAATCTGAATAAAGATAGTCAAATCCCTGATACACACTGACACAGAGCAGAATAGGGACTGTTCCCCCTACATAGGGTCACTTGGCAGATATGGATTGACACCTATCCTAATGATCCCTGATACACACTGACACAGAGCAGAATAGAGACTGTTCCCCCTAAATAGGGTCACTTGGCAGATATGGATTGACACCTGTCCTCAAAACCCCTAATACACACTGACACAGAGCAGAATAGGGACTGTTCCTCCTACATAGGGTCACTTGGCAGATATGGATTTACACCTGTCCTCAAAACCCCTGATACACACTGACACAGAGCAGAATAGGGACTGTTCCCCCTACATAGGGTCACTTGGCAGATATGGATTGACACCTATCCTAATGATCCCTGATACACACTGACACAGAGCAGAATAGAGACTGTTCCCCCTAAATAGGGTCACTTGGCAGATATGGATTGACACCTGTCCTCAAAACCCCTGATACACACTGACACAGAGCAGAATAGGGACTGTTCCTCCTACATAGGGTCACTTGGCAGATATGGATTTACACCTGTCCTCAAAACCCCTGATACACACTGACACAGAGCAGAATAGGGACTGTTCCCCCTACATAGGTTCACTTGGCAGATATGGATTGACACCTGTCCTCAAAACCCCTGATACACACTGACACAGAGCAGAATAGGGACTGTTCCCTGTCCACAGAGACCATGATACACACTGACACAGAGCAAAATATAGACTGTTCACCGTCCACAGAGACCATGATACACACTGACACAGAGCAGAATAGAGATTGTCCCCCCTACATAGGGTCACTTGGCAGGTATGGATTGACACCTGTCCTCAAAGCCCCTGATACACACTGACACAGAGCAGAATAGAGACTGTTCCCTGTCCACAGAGACCATGATACACACTGACACAGAGCAGAATAGAGACTGTTCACCGTCCACAGAGACCATGATACACACTGACACAGAGCAGAATAGAGACTGTTCCCCGTCCACAGAGACCATGATACACACTGACACAGAGCAGAATAGGGACTGTTCCCCCTACATAGGGTCACTTGGCAGGTATGGATTGACACCTGTCCTCAAAGCCCCTGCTACACACTGACACAGAGCAGAATAGGGACTGTTCCTCCTACATAGGGTCACTTGGCAGATATGGATTTACACCTGTCCTCAAAACCCCTGATACACACTGACACAGAGCAGAATAGGGACTGTTCCCCCTACATAGGTTCACTTGGCAGATATGGATTGACACCTGTCCTCAAAACCCCTGATACACACTGACACAGAGCAGAATAGGGACTGTTCCCTGTCCACAGAGACCATGATACACACTGACACAGAGCAAAATATAGACTGTTCACCGTCCACAGAGACCATGATACACACTGACACAGAGCAGAATAGAGATTGTCCCCCCTACATAGGGTCACTTGGCAGGTATGGATTGACACCTGTCCTCAAAGCCCCTGATACACACTGACACAGAGCAGAATAGAGACTGTTCCCTGTCCACAGAGACCATGATACACACTGACACAGAGCAGAATAGAGACTGTTCACCGTCCACAGAGACCATGATACACACTGACACAGAGCAGAATAGAGACTGTGCCCCGTCCACAGAGACCATGATACACACTGACACAGAGCAGAATAGAGACTGTTCCCTGTCCACAGAGTCCATGATACACACTGACACAGAGCAGAATAGAGACTGTTCCCCGTCCACAGAGACCATGATACACACTGACACAGAGCAGAATAGAGACTGTTCCCCGTCCACAGAGACCATGATACACACTGACACAGAGCAGAATAGGGACTGTTACCCCTACATAGGGTCACTTGGCAGGTATGGATTGACACCTGTCCTCAAAGCCCATGATACACACTGGGGGGAGCTACTGTCCTCCCCAACCCCTGCGCGGTGGGTGGGGGCCATAAATAACAATGGGGGGACTTACTGTCCTCCCCCCCTCGGCCCCCACCCCTGCGCGGTGGGTGGGGGCCATAAATCACAATGGGGGGGCCTACTTTCCTCCCCCCCGGCCCCGACCCTGCGCGGTGGGTGGGGGGCATAAATCACAATGGGACGGACCTACTGATAGGAGTGGAGTATTGTTCATATCAGTTTAATACATTCCGCGTCTCCTATCAGTGGACGTGTAAATGGCAGAGATTTTTAATTGTTGAATCACCTCCCCTTTTTAGGCCAAGGTGGGAAGATGCTTAGACCACTGGTATATTGGTGCCATCTTGGAGGATTTTTTTTTGGTTTGGTTTTTGAAGTCACAGTGCTGCACCAGTGGGCCTAAAAATTAGGCATGTACACATGCCTGAAAAATTTGGTATTGTTGCAGCCGCTGCTGTAGCTGCTGTAAATTGATGTTTGTTTCACAGGCAGAAAGTGCCCTAAAACATGGCGGCTTGAACCCTAGTTGGTGGCGGATAAGTCACGCAAGTCAAATGTCATTCAGAGCTAAAATACAGCAGCATGTGGACCATTTTTAGCCCAAGGCAGCTCATCTCATCAGGCCTTTTTTAATCGAATGTATCGCCCAGTGTCAGTCCCTTCGGGATCCATCCCTCATTCATCTTAATAAAGGTGAGGTAATCTAGACTTTTTTGACCTAGGCGACTTCTCTTCTCAGTGACAATACCTCCTGCTGCACTGAAGGTCCTTTCTGACAGGACACTTGAAGCGGGGCAGGCCAGAAGTTCTATCGCAAATTGGGATAGCTCAGGCCACAGGTCAAGCCTGCACACCCAGTAGTCAAGGGGTTCATCGCTCCTCAGAGTGTCGATATCTGCAGTTAAGGCGAGGTAGTCTGCTACCTGTCGGTCGAGTCGCTCTCTGAGGGTGGATCCCGAAGGGCTGTGGCGATGCATAGGACTTAAAAAGGTCCGCATGTCCTCCATCAACAACACGTCTTTAAAGCGTCCTGTCCTTGCCGGCGTGGTCGTGGGAGGAGGAGGAGGAGGATGACTTCCACCTCTCCCCCTGTTAGATTTCCGTTGTGCTGTGACATCACCCTTATACGCTGTGTAAAGCATACTTTTTAATTTATTTTGCAAATGCTGCATCCTTTCCGACTTGTTGTAATTCGGTAACATTTCCGCCACTTTCTGCTTATACCGGGGGTCTAGTAGCGTGGACACCCAGTACAGGTCGTTCTCCTTCAGCCTTTTTATACGAGGGTCCCTCAACAGGCAGGACAGCATGAAAGACCCCATTTGCACAAGGTTGGATGCCGAGCTACTCATTTCCCGTTCCTCCTCCTCACTGATGTCATTGAAGGTATGTTCTTCCCCGCAGCCACGTACAACACCATGGGTACCAGATAGGTGACAACGAGCACCCTGGGATGCCTGTTGTGTTTGGTCTTGCTCCTCCTCCTCCTCCTCAAAGCTACAATCCTCCTCTGACTCCTCTTCCTCACAATCCTCTTCCAGCGTTGCCGCAGGTCCAGCAAGCGATGCTGATAAGGCTGTTTCTGGTGGTGATGGTGACCACAACTCTTCCTCTTCCTCTTCCACTTCACGCTCATCTACAGCCTGATCCAGCACTCTTCGCAGGGCACGCTCCAGGAAGAAAACAAATGGTATGATGTCGCTGATGGTGCCTTCGTTGCGACTGACTAGGTTAGTCACCTCCTCAAAAGGACGCATGAGCCTACAGGCATTGTGCATGAGCGTCCAGTAACGTGGCAAAAAAAATCCCAGCTCCCCAGAGGCTGTTTTAGCACCCCGGTCATACAAATATTCATTAACAGCTTTTTCTTGTTGGAGCAGGCGGTCGAACATTAGGAGTGTTGAATTCCAACGTGTAGGGCTGTCGCAAATCAAGCGCCTCACTGGCATGTTGTTTCGCCGCTGGATATCGGCAAAGTGAGCCATGGCCGTGTAGGAACGCCTGAAATGGCCACACACCTTCCTGGCCTGCTTCAGGACGTCCTGTAAGCCTGTGTACTTATGCACAAAGCGTTGTACGATCAGATTACACACATGTGCCATGCACGGCACATGTGTCGACTTGCCCAACTTCAATGCCGCTATCAAATGTTTTCCGTTGTCACACACCACTTTGCCGATATCCAGTTGCTGCGAAGTCAGCCACTTTTCCACCTGTGCGTTCAGGGCGGACAGGAGTGCTTGTCCGGTGTGACTCTCTGCTTTCAAGCAAGTCAAACCCAAGACGGCGTGACACTGCCGTATCCGGGATGTGGAATAGTACCTGGGGAGCTGGGGGGGTGCCGTTGATGTGGAGCAAGACGCAGCAGCACAAGAGGACTTAGCCGAGGAGGTTATGGAAGAGGATGGAGTAGGAGGAGTAGAGGAGGTGGCAGCAGGACTGCCTGCAATTCGTGGCGGTGTCACCAACTCCTCTGCAATGCCACGCATTCCTTGCTTGTCAGCCGTCAGCAGGTTTACCCAATGCGCAGTGTAGGTGATATACCTGCCCTGACCATGCTTTGCAGACCAGGTATCAGTGGTCAGATGGACCCTTGCCCCAACACTGTGTGCCAGACATGCCATGACTTCCTATTGCACAATCGAGTACAAGTTGGGGATTGCCTTTTGTGAAAAGAAATTCCGGCCGGGTACCTTCCACTGCGGTGTCCCAATAGCTACAAATTTTTTGAACGCCTCAGACTCAACCAGATTGTATGGTAAAAGCTGGCGGGCTAATAGTTCGGACAAGCCAGCTGTCAGACGCTGGGCAAGATGGTGACTTGGTGACATTGGCTTCTTACGCTCAAACATGTCCTTGACAGACACATGACTGTGGGCAGATGAGCGGGAACTGCTCAAGGCGGGAGACGGAGTGGCGGATGGTTGAGAGGGGGCAAGAAGGACAGCAGTGGTTGACGTGGCTAAAGATGCTAGACCAGGAGGAGGATGGCGACTTAGAGTAGGCGTGCTGCTTGTACTCATGTGTTGATCCCATAGGCGTTTGTGATGTGAGATAATGTGCCTACGCAAAGCAGTTGTACCTAGGTGGGTGTTGGACCTCCCACGACTCAATTTCCTTTGGCACAGGTTGCAAATGGCATCGCTGTTGTCCGAGGCAGACACACAAAAAAAATGCCACACTGCTGAGCTCTGCAATGACGGCATTCTGGTGGTGGACACAGCATGCGTTGATTGGCGTGCTGTCGGGCTGACCCCGGGTGCCAATGCATGCTGTCTGACTGTGCCACTAGCTCCTTGCGACGACCCCCCCCGCTTCCAACTCATCTCCTCCTCTACTCTGTCTCCCCATCTGAACTTTCACGTGACATCCATGGACGCATCATCATCATCAACCGCTTTGCTTGTATCTGACAACTCAGAAAAGGAAGCAGCAGCGGGTACAACATCATCATCATCACACCGTACCTCCATGTGTTTAATGCTGCCTGCCTGAGACATATCCCTGTTATCTACATCCTCTAGCAATAATGGTTGCGCATCACTCATTTCTTCAAATGGGTGTGTGAATAACTCCTCTGACATACCAAGTAAAGCGGCTGTGGTGCTAGTTTTGGTGGTGGCGGCAGGCGGGTGAGTGGTATCTTGAGAGGTGCCTGAAGCTAAGCTGGAGGAGGATGGTGCGTCAAGGTTCCGAGCGGAGGCTGTACAAGATTGGGTGTCCTGTGTTAGCCAGTCAACTATGTCCTCAGAACTTTTCAAGTTCAGGGTACGTGGCTTCTGAAAACTGGGCATTATTCTAGGGCAAAAGGGAATCACAGCACCACGACCACGACGGCCCCTGCGGGGTGGCCTGCCTCTGCCTGTCATTTTTAGGGGGATTAGTGGTACTATGCGTGCAAGCTACTGTGAGACCAGATATGATTGGCAATGTGAACTGTAACAGTTTTGCAGAGCACACACTGTAGGCCTGACACACCCGCTTGAAGACAAGTAACTGCTATTCAATCTATAACAGTGAAAAACAAATTTTCTTTGTAAAAGCACGCTATAGAGACACCAGATATGATTGGCAATGTGCACTTGAACAATTCTGCAGAGCACACACTGTAGGCCTGACACACCCACTTGAAGACAAGTAACTGCTATTCAATCTATAACAGTGAAAAAAAAAATTTGGTGTTAAAAGCACTGTGGCGAAACCAACCTCGCCACTGGGCCCTGGAGAAGCCTGTTTGCTAGCCTCCTACCTGCTGACTATGGCCCCTGGGTTATTTGGGGCATATTGTACTTTATATTGCTGCAACTGGCCATTTTAAAATCATCGATGGACATATTGGGACTTTTTGGGATTGTGGCGAAACCGACCTCGCCACGTGTCCTTCGAGGGGGCCGATAGCCCACCTCTTGCCTTTGGACTATGGACCAGACTTTATGGTAATGTGATACCCCAGATAGCTATACCATGGAGCCTATTCATAATGAAAGCCTATGGGAAAGACTTTAGCTCCATGGCAATTGTACTGTGTGAGTAGGATCTGCGCGCTATTCGGTAGTTTTGTGCGCGCAGATCCCAGCTATCTGGGGATAGGTGAAATGTCTGTGTGTTATGTGTAAAAGGTGAATTTATGTATTTTAAAGTGTTTTACTGTCTTTGTGTCCCCATGTGCTTAATGGAGTCTGTCTCTGTGCTGGGAGATAATTGGATTACTTCTCCAGGACAGAGAAGGCCCTGGAAAGCTAGGGGTTTTAAAAGATACTTTTAGTAACTTTTGAACCCCTGGTCTGATCCATGCCATGTTGTTCCCCTGAATGGATTGATTGTGGATATGTAATTTTGTGTGAATGTGATGTATGGTTTTGAAGTTATAAATATTGTGTAAAAAGTATATTTTAAACTGTATGAATAATGGGATTATGTGTCACACTAAGGGGAGGGGATGTGTGGGAGGTAACATCTATGTCATTGGTTCTTTTATGCCTCCCCCTGGGTGTGGCCTGTATGTGTGAGTTGGATATAAAAGCCAGCCTGGATGAGCCAGTCCAGAGTTCCTGTTTTACCCTCAAAGTGATGTGTCGTCTCATTATTGGGGGGAAGGATTTATTGCATGCTGTTCCAGTTGACTGCTAGGAGTACAAGCCTATTCGTATGGTTCCTATTCAATGGTCTACAGCATTCCTATGCTTGAGAAGGTTCATATGCTGCATTGGTTTGGTGATTGTGGTGTCTGCCAGAGTGCTTGGAGTCCTCAGGAAGCACTAGGAGCATCCATTAACGGAGGTACCAAGTCGGGGTGCCAGGCGATCCGTTACATTGGTGGCAAGCGGTGGGATGGCGTCCTAGTGCGAGGTAAAGCAGCTCAGAGACACTGTTTGGATTTACAAATTGAGGGCAACGCTAGCAGTCGTGCAGCGCCCCTGGGAGCAGACAAGTATGGAAGGTTCTGGCTCTGGAGATGATTGGCTGGCCGAGGTGAGGCAGCGAGTGGCCGAGTATGGGGATGATATACCCATGGAGACACGCCGGGTGGTCTGGAACCAGGTCATGGCTGAGCGAAACACAAGGCTGGACTGAGAATTCCGGTTGGCAAAAGAGAGGAAGTATGCTCAGCAACAGGAGCGTTACAGCAGCCGAGTAGAGGCTGCATCCGAGGAGGTTAGCCGTCTTTCCCTGAGGCGGCGGGAGGAACCCGAAGTGGGGGTCCTCATAGACTGGTCCTGTGAGGAACCACAACAGGCAGGTAGAGATGGGACCAAGGTCTCTCCACCGGGCCCTTACTCACAAATGTTGCGGGGCCTCACGGATTGGTCCTGGGAAGACCCACAGATGGCAGGTGGAGATGGGACTGCGGTCTCTCTACCGGCCCTACAGGGATGCTGGGCAGTCGGCCCAGATCCCCAGCGGCAGTGTGCGTTACAGGGAGCTGAAGGTGCCGTTCTTGCTCCCCAGCGGCAGTCTACGGTGCAGGGAGAGGAGCCTGTTATCCCCTCTCCCCAGCGGCTGAAGGTGTGTAAGGGAGAGGAGTTTGTTATTCCCTCTCCCCAGCGGCAGCACAGCTCACCAAGGGGAGACAGTAAGCCCCTCACCAGCGCTGATGGGACCGTGGTCTCTGCGCCCTGCCTACAGGGAGTACAGAGGGTCAGCCCTGCTCCCCAGCAGCTGAAAGTGTGTAAGGGAGAGGAGTTTGTTACCCCCTCTCCCCAGCGGCAGCTTAGCGCACCAAGGGGAGACAGTAAGCCCCACACCAGCGCAGATGGGACCGTGGTCTCTGCGCCCAAGTTACAGGGAGCTGAAGGGGCCGTCCTCCCTCCCCAGCGGCAGTGTGATTTGTTGGGAATTGGGAGCCCAGTCTCCTTTCCCCAGCGGCAGAGTGTCCAGCAGGGAATAGAGAGCCCAGTCTCCTTTCCCCAGCAGCAGGACACTGCATTGGGAGGAGAGACAGTCGGTCTCCCTCCACAAAGACTGAAAGTATGCATGGGAGAGGAGATTGTTACCACCTCTCCCCAGCGGCAGAGTGTTCTAATGGGAGAGGAGCTGGTTACCACCTCTCCCCAGCGGCAGCTTAATGTACCAGGGGGAGACTGTAAGCCCCACAACTGTGCAGATGGTACTGTGGTCTCTGCAACTACAGCACAGGGGGTAAGGACAGTCAGTCCTGTCCCCCAGCAACAAGGCTGCTTAGCCAAAGGGGAGACAGTTGGTCTCCCCCTCCAACAGCGGAGCTATGTATCCAAAGGGGAGACAGTCGGTCTCCAGCAGCAGAGCTGTGCAGCTAAAGAGGAGACAGTCGGTCTCCAGCAACCAGGCTCCAACCAGACTACTCCCGTGGTAGTGCTGGCACCAGGACAGAGTACCGCTGGTCTCTGCCCCCTTAGCAACCCACCAAGGCAGCCTACCAGTCCCCCACACAGCCGTGGTAAGGCACCTGGACATGGACAAGATTCTCCCTTACCCAGGTGTAGTAACCATTTATTGCGGGTGGGCTGTACTGCTGTTTCTGTCTTGTGGGTGGGCTGCTGGACTAACAAGGGCACTGACCGGCAAGAGGTCAGGTACCCTGTTAGTCTGTTTGGAAAAGGGGAGAAATGTGGCGAAACCAACCTCGCCACTGGGCCCTGGAGAAGCCTGTTTGCTAGCCTCCTACCTGCTGACTATGGCCCCTGCGTTATTTGGGGCATATTGTACTTTATATTGCTGCAACTGGCCCTTTTAAAATCATCGATGGACATATTGGGACTTTTTGGGATTGTGGCGAAACCGACCTCGCCACGTGTCCTTGGAGGGGGCCGATAGCCCACCTCTTGCCTTTGGACTATGGACCAGACTTTATGGGAATGTGATACCCCAGATAGCTATACCATGGAGCCTATTCATAATGAAAGACTATGGGAAAGACTTTAGCTCCATGGCAATTGTACTGTGTGAGTAGGATCTGCGCGCTATTCGGTAGTTTTGTGCGCGCAGATCCCAGCTATCTGGGGATAGGTGAAATGTCTGTGTGTTATGTGTAAAAGGTGAATTTATGTATTTTAAATTGTTTTACTGTCTTTGTGTCCCCATGTGCTTAATGGAGTCTGTCTCTGTGCTGGGAGATAATTGGATTACTTCTCCAGCACAGAGAAGGCCCTGGAAAGCTAGGGGTTTTAAAAGATACTTTTAGTAACTTTTGAACCCCTGGTCTGATCCATGCCATGTTGTTCCCCTGAATGGATTGATTGTGGATATGTAATTTTGTGTGAATGTGATGTATGGTTTTGAAGTTATAAATATTGTGTAAAAAGTATATTTTAAACTGTATGAATAATGGGATTATGTGTCACACTAAGGGGAGGGGATGTGTGGGAGGTAACATCTATGTCATTGGTTCTTTTATGCCTCCCCCTGGGTGTGGCCTGTATGTGTGAGTTGGAAATAAAAGCCAGGCTGGATGAGCCAGTCCAGAGTTCCTGTTTTACCCTCAAAGTGATGTGTCGTCTCATTATTGGGGGGAAGGATTTATTGCATGCTGTTCCAGTTGACTGCTAGGAGTACAAGCCTATTCGTATGGTTCCTATTCAATGGTCTACAGCATTCATATGCTTGGGAGAATTTAAAAGGTTTCTCGGATTCAGTGTTCGTGTGTCTCCAGTCGGGAGAATGGCGTTTGCAGTAGCTGCCTGTGCATCTGTAAAGGGGATTATCGCCTAAACTGGGTTTTACCCTCTTGTAAGTGAAACGGTCCGTTACAAGCACGCTATAGAGACACCAGATATGATTGGCAATGTGCACTGGAACAGTTCTGGAGAGCACACGCTGAAGGAAGGACTGACAGAGCCGCTTGAAGGACACTGACTGGCTGCTATTAGCTTACACTAGAAACCTTTTTTCTTTGTAAATGCATGCTATAGAGACACCAGATATGATTGGCAACTGTCAAAGCACGCTGGCACAGGTCTGCAGAGCACACGCTGAAGGAAGGACTGACAGAGCCGCTTGAAGGACACTGACTGGCTGCTATTAGCTTACACTAGAAACCTTTTTTCTTTGTAAAAGCACGCTATAGAGACACCAGATATGAGTGGCAACTGTCAAAGTACGCTGGCAGGGTTGTGCAGGGCACACGCTGAAGGAAGGCCTGACAGAGCCGCTTGAAGGACACTGACTGGCTGCTCTTAGCTTACACTGGAAACCTTTTTTCTTTGTAAAAGCATGCTAAAGAGACACCAGATATGATTGGCAACTGTCAAAGCACGCTGGCACAGGTCTGCAGAGCACACGCTGAAGTAGGCCTGACACCCAGACGCTTGCAGACAACTAACTGCTCTTCTATTACAGTGAAAAAAAATATTTCTTTTAAATCTAAAGCTTAACCTATTGTTAAAACAGATATGAGTGGTGGCACTGACTGTGCAAATGGGCAAGGCATCCAACCTGACACAGAAGCTGGCAGGCAGGCACCTGCTCTTCTATTACAGTGAAAAAAAATATTTCTTTTAAATGTAAAGCTTAACCTATTGTTAAAACAGATATGAGTGGTGGCACTGACTGTGCAAATGGGCAAGGCATCCAACCTGACACAGAAGCTGGCAGGCAGGCAACTGCTCTTCTATTACAGTGAAAAAAAATATTTCTTTTAAATGTAAAGCTTAACCTATTGTTAAAACAGATATGAGTGGTGGCACTGACTGTGCAAATGGGCAAGGCATCCAACCTGACACAGAAGCTGGCAGGCAGGCAAATGCTCTTCTATTACAGTGAAAAACAATTATTTATTTTAAATGTAAAGCTTAACCTATTGTTAAAACAGATATGAGTGGTGGCACTGACTGTGCAAATGGGCAAGGCATCCAACCTGACACAGAAGCTGGCAGGCAGGCAACTGCTCTTCTATTACAGTGAAAAAAAATAATTTCTTTTAAATGTAAAGCTTAACCTATTGTTAAAACAGATATGAGTGGTGGCACTGACTGTGCAAATGGGCAAGGCATCCAACCTGACACAGAAGCTGGCAGGCAGGCAACTGCTCTTCTATTACAGTGAAAAAAAATTATTTCTTTTAAATGTAAAGCTTAACCTATTGTTAAAACAGATATGAGTGGTGGCACTGACTGTGCAAATGGGCAAGGCATCCAACCTGACACAGAAGCTGGCAGGCAGGCAACTGCTCTTCTATTACAGTGAAAAAAAATAATTTCTTTTAAATGTAAAGCTTAACCTATTGTTAAAACAGATATGTGTGGTGGCACTGACTGTGCAAATGGGCAAGGCATCCAACCTGACACAGAAGCTGGCAGGCAGGCAACTGCTCTTCTATTACAGTGAAAAAAAATTATTTCTTTTAAATGTAAAGCTTAACCTATTGTAAAAACAGATATGAGTGGTGGCACTGGGCAAGTAGGCACAGTATCCAATGTGAACCTCACACAGAAGCTGGCAGGCAGGCACCTGCAATTACATTACACAGGAAAAAAAAAAAAAGCAGCCTGATGTTATAGCCCTAAAAAGGGCTTTTTGGGGTGCTGTCCTTACAGCAGAGATCAGATGAGCCCTTCAGGATTGTAGTGGACACTGAATACCCTAGCCTAGCTATCGATTTCCCTATCTAATCAGCAGCAGCTAAACTTTCCCTCCTCTCACTAAGCATGCAGGGAGGGAGGTTGGAGGGTGTGGAAGGGAGGGAGTGCTGCTGATTGGCTGGAATGTGTCTGCTGACCGAGAGGCACAGGGTCAAAGTTTGCCCAATGATGACGAATAGGGGGCGGATCGAACTGCGCATGTGTCCGCCCGCCGCGGCGAACGCGAACACGCTAAGTTCGCCGGGAACTGTTCGCCGGCGGACAGTTCGGTACATCACTAGTAAAGAGCAAATGTATAAAAGATGAGTCAAGTAAAAACATGAAAACGTGTATCCTGTGCCTTTACCAATTCACCAATATGCCATTCATTATTTCCCTAACTCTGGGTCTTATTTGCAAGCTTGATTGACACATTGTATATAATATGCCGAAATCTATGGATATAGTGTGATGATAAATAGCTACTTTGTTTTTCTGTCCTTCTAAGTAATGTCCTGTTTAGAAAATGTTGGTGATTGAAGCTGGGGGTGGTGAGTTTCTCCTATGTATCTTTTTTTTTTCATGTAGTTTATGCTATATTCACTGTGTGCACTGATTGTTTGCTTATCCTGATGAAAGTTTGCTATGTTCACTGAAACATTGATATGTTTTTGTTTTGTTTTGTAAATAATTAATGAATAGTTGTTTTTTTTACCTATACTTAACAAAACAAGACCTTAGAGGAGTGCTATTACTTGAAATTGGTTTATTTATTATAGATTTTACTTTCCTTTTTTAATCTTTATCTTTAAGTATTAGACTATTTTTGGCATTATTCGAGAGAACAGAAAAAGATCATCCACTACATTTGTAGCGAGTCCTTAGGGGTTACTGGCAATCTATAAAGGGAATAATCCTAATTAAATACTTTAATGTGTCTCAATTTCTTTTTCTAATTTTTTACTTCTGGCATTATGTCAGCTTTTGCATTAAGTTCACACCTTAACACTATTTTTCTAATTAGCCCTCTGAAAACATTTGTTCTGGATGTTCAATTTAGTCACCAGGTCAGTGGGATATGTATACCTATGTCAACAGGGGGGAAGAAAATACCAACTAGAGGAAGCACTAGTTGCGAAACGCATTTGATGTGATGCACAATTGATGTAGGAGGAGGGGGAACTTATAGAAATTCGCTTTCAGCATTCTTATTGAACTCAAAAAATTCTACTATTCCCTCCTGGGCCCATGCCTCATCTAATTACTTCTATTGTTTTATTTTGTTTTATTGCACTACAAACACATTGTTCTATATTTTCCCTTTCATGGATATTTTATGCTAGGTGCATGAGCACAATGGTACAAGAACCAAACGGAGGCAGCACATGGAAACAAAGTGAAGCTTATAGCATTTGCTAGCTTATCCAAATATTAGAGCTGAGGCTGGGCTCTTTCTCTAGTAAGTGGTTGATGTGATCAGTTCCTCTGCTGTTATGCCATTATATTCATATATATATATATATATATATATATATATATATATATATATCTCAGAATATATATATAAAAAATTAAAAAAATAAAAATAAAAACAAATATATATATATATATATATATTTGTTTTTATTTTTATTTTTTTAATTTTTTTATTTTTAAGAGAAGGGCTACCTTTTTCTTTTATAGGTGCCATTGCCACTACATTGGGATATTATCAATGTATGTAGTTTTTGTAGCTGAACTTACCCTTTTTTATTTGATTGTATATCAAGGACCGTGAGACTTCTCTGTGTCTTCATGATTTTTTGTTGGTTACATTTGTGCAAGCTTAATGCATAGTGTGTATATATATATATATATATATATATATATATATATATATATATATATACAACAGTTTGATTGCCACCTTCAGGCATCTGAATTTAGTTCTACTAGAGTATACATAAGGTTCAATTTAATTGTCTATTTTCAAGTTTTAGAATGTGTTTTAACTTCAGATAATAATATACCTTATGAAGTATTACAACCTAAAAGTGACCGTATATTTGTTATCTGTATGAATCAGTAGGAATCTAGAAAAAGTGATAGACTTGTTGCTAGAGTCCCCGCCCACTGTTGAACGCAAATACAGGTCTCCAATAAAGCAGAGTGTGCCCCTTTGTGGAAACATTGTATTGGCTGTGATTATCTATAATGATGATCTCAGTCAGGGGAGCAGAAGTGGCCACATCAGGGCCTACATGGCATGGGACAAAAGTCATGTAAAACTCTTTATTTACTCTTTACCATATTTAAGGAGGTCCCCTAAATTTAAATTTAAAATTTACCTTGAATTCATGTTGAATACCCAGCTATTCTCACCTTAGTAAATAACACTGATAATTATGTGAATCACAAACTATGTTGTACAAATAAAATATTGCAATGTTTGCATAGCAAAAAGTCTGTCTTGGGTGCCCACTGGACATATTGGTTCATGGATTAATACAACATCCAGAATCCAGCGCACTCACTCACTAAGAACCAGCTTCAAAGAATAGATCATTGAATATTAAAAAAAAACAAAAAACTGATGTAGAAATAATTTGGATTTAGTAACAGTATATTACCATACATTGCATAATCCTGCCACAATGTCAGTGTACCCCATTTGAACATCCTATTGCCTGCCCTTGAGACATACTTGGAAAATCCACGCTACTGAAGGTTTATATAGTGTTAGGTTGAATATGCACTGGAAAGTGAAGTCAGTTCTTGAATTTCATGTGAAAATGGGCATGATAAAGGAAAACAAAAATGCTGGCACTGTATAATATATTATGTTATATATATATTCATATATATATATATATATATATATATATATATATATATATATATATAATGCATTTCACGCTAGCCTTGATTAAGACATGCATGCATATATAATTGCTTTTCTCATTTCCGATACAAAATCTAAAGTCAAATAGCTGTTGGGTCATTGTTTAAAATGTTACGAATAATAGCTCGATGAATTGCTATGCTCATTCACACAGCATATTAAATTAGATACTGTCAACTGGATAATGTTAATTAATTATAATTATAAAATACATTCCTTGCCAGGTATTTAAAGGTAATGAATGACACTGCATGTAGATATATTGTTAAAGCCATGCATACCCTTTATTTTCAAAGTGCATGCAATCATTCTGTGAAAAATAGACCGTGCCGATACAACCTCCTACACTGAGATTTCACATCTTTTTTTTTTCCTTGACATAAAAATTGCCAGCACTATATTCTGATTATTCCAAGTAGTCATGATATCAAAAGATTACGTTTTTCTGTAAAGATACATTTTGATTTCTCAAGGCTTCGTCTTATAGTTGTAATTATAACTACAATTACATTGTAAACAAAGTCAAATGAGAAGCAACAAATAAAATAATAAATAGTAGCACATTTTTCTAAGCAAGTCGATAATTTATACAATTAATGCTAAAATGCCTTACAACTGTACTTTTCACTGAAACATAGTATGTTTATTGTACTTCCACAGCTGTTGTAGATAAAGATGCATGTAATCTACTACCATATGCATGCCATCTACCTAAGCATATCTCAAGTTGGACTTTGAAAAGTTCTCAAGTTGGACTTAGGAACAAAAATGTGTGCTGGATGAGATTTGGATGCCATAGGTAAAACTTAAACATACACTTTTTTAAAAAACCATAGCCATGTACTGTACAGTTTCCATCTTGTGGGTCTCATCAGCAATGTGCTGATTCTGGTTTAGAGGTTGAAATTCTTATATTTCCTGTGTGATCACTATTCCAACATTGTGTCGCAAAAGAGGGTCACCATTGTTCTGTAGATCCTGGATCAAAACTTTGGGCATGTCACAAGTTGCCACAACAGTTACAACTGAAAGGGATACTCTAAGTACCAAAACAACCTTAGTTGAATTAACTAAAAAATATATTTGTTTCTGTTTATGTGACTCACACAGCCAACAAGATAAACAAGTTCCATTATTAATCAGTTCAGTGCCATCACATTGTGTTTACTTTTGAAGTTCTTATCTGTTAATTGAACTGTAATCACGCACACAGGAGTCTATTACCAGAGAAGAACACCCTGTTCAATAATAAACATTTACATATTAGATCTCTCTTTACAGGAAATGTGTAAGGAGACTGAAAGGGCCAGTCTTAATGCTTATGCCTAATTTATCAATTTATATGTTGATTACAGGCTTTTTAGCTGTCTTGGTGAAATATTTAAAATGTTTACATTAGGGGCTTCTCCGTTGCATTCAAAACACATACTAAACAGCACCCTGTGTTTGCGCTAAGCAGGTTTGCTTATCTACTCATAACATATAGACTAATGTGAAATGTTAGAACTGCTGGGTTTGCAAAGTACACTGTGTCAACTGTGATTGGCTAAATAATGCATATCACCCTAGACCAATATGTCTATATCTTCTCTCTTCTGTGAGTATCAAAATGAGAGACTTGTTTTAACCCCTTAAGGACCAAACTTCTGGAATAAAAGGGAATCATGACATGTCACACATGTCATGTGTCCTTAAGGGGTTAAATACAGTGTGTTGTCCTGTGTTTTATTCTAACCAGCTTCTTCCCAGTGCTGCAGAGAGATAAGAGAAAAGAAACCTGTTGATAAGTCTATGGCAGTTTGGGGGCTCTCGGACCCTGAGGAATATCCAACCTTATAGAGATTGTGTAGGTCACATGCAGGGGAGGAGTGGCTAAGTCTGAAACATTTATTTAACTCCTAGATTCTATTGCATTGAGCAGTTAGTATGCAGCAGCACAATATATACATCAAAACAATCTATACATCCTTGAGAGAGTTGTGTATGCGAGATTGACAGACTTCCTTGAATCCAACTCTGCTTGACCTGCTTCACTCTGGATTCCTTGCTCGTCACTCTGTTGAAACAGCTGTGACCAAAGTATACAATGATCTTATTACTCCTAAATCCCATGGCCACTACTCTATCCTAATTCTCCTTGACCTTTTTGCTGCTTTTGACACTGTTGATCATCAACAGCTTCTTCTCATCCTCTGTAATCTAGATCTACGAGATACCATTCTCTCCTGGTGCTCTTCCTACCTCTCCCAGCACCCATTCAGTGTTTCTTTCTCTTGCTCTGTCTCTTCTCCCCAATCCTTCTCTGTTGGTGTTCTCCGAGGGTCTGTCCTTGGTTCCCTATTGTTCTCAATATACACTGCCTCCCTTGGTAAACTCATCAGTTCCTTCAGCTTCCAGTATCATTTATCTGTCCTCCCCTGATTTATCACCACCCTTCTTGACTCGTGTCTCTGACTGCCTTTCTGCTATTTCCAACTGGATGGCTGCTCATTTCCTTAAACTGAACCTGTCCAAAACAGAACATCTAGTCTTCCCTCCCTCCAGTGTTGCTACTCTCTTGTCTGTGTCGCTCCAAGTCAATAGCACTACCATCCGCTCTACCTCTAAGGCTCGCTGTCTAGGTGTTCTCTTTGACTCCGACCTCTCCCTAACGCCTCATGTCCAATCAATTGCCAAATCCTGCCGCTTCCATCTCAAAAAAATAGTGCGCATCAAACCCTAATTAACTATTGATACGGCAAAGGTGCTTGTCCATGCAACTGTCCTCTTTCGCTTAGGTCCCCATTGAACGAGGGGTCATCACAGGCTCTCTGCCCGGTCTATCCGGTAGTCACACACAGAAAACTGCAATGCAATGTGTGTTCTGACACCTTGCACTAGTATTAAAGGGACACTCCAATCACCTAAAACAAAATAAATATAAATCACTGTTTAGTAAATATACCACACATACCCCTACCTTGTGGCACCCAGGGCAGTCCGCCCCACCCTCCCCCGCCCCCTCTTAGTACATCACTGAAAGTCTGTGGTTAGTTAATACATTGGTAAACAATAATCTGCACACCAGTCAAGCCATAAGACTTGCTTTTCCCACAGAAATCACACATTTACAGTGTTGTTGCTACTGCATAGGATTCTGGGTGGGCATATGCAAAATAGTTTAACAAAGAATCACACTTTTGCCTCATTACATTTTGAACATGAGGCAAAAATGTGATTCTTTGTGAAACTATATTAAATATATAAATATATATATATATATATATACACACACACACACACACACACACACACACACACACACACACACACACACACACACACACACACACACACACACACACACACACACACACACACACACACACACACACACACACATATATATATATATATATATATATATATATATATATATATATATATGCTAAATTTACATGACGTACATAAACTCAGAAATTGGACTTATCCTACTGGATGACCAATAGCTCACTGCAATTTCCACTTAACTACTTACCAGGTTAACATCAATTTCTCCCTTCTCATTTTGTAGTATCCACCTATCTTTTCCTAGTTGCTCTAAGAAGAGCGCACTATAGTTAAGGTGACTAACAAAAGAGAATTACAACTATAAGAAAGGTTTGAACTGGGAATTCCAACAACCAGATCGATCGCCACTATACTGTAACCCTATGATAACTATGTAAAGCTTGACAATAGTTTATTTTTTTTATTATTTTTTTTTACTCCTAACATTAAGGTTCCAAGGATAAAAATAGATATTTACATCTCATTTAGATCTGAAAGTCATTTTGACAACATTTGATATTATAGTTAGTGATGTCCCGAACGGTTCGCTGGCGAATAGTTCCTGGCGAACATCACATGTTCGCGTTCGCCACGTATGGCGAACATATGCGATGTTCGGTCTGCCCCTTATTCGTCATCATCGAGTAAACTTTGACCCTGTACCTCACAGTCAGAAGACACATTCCAGCCAATCAGCAGACCCTCCCTCCCAGACCCTCCCACCTGATAGACAGCATACAATTTAGATTAATTCTGCAGCTGCATTCTTTTTTTTGTATTCTTATTATTTTGTTTTTGTGTTTGTGTTTATTATACATTATCCTCCATAGCCAGTAACCTGTGTTTATTATACATTATCCTCCCCATAGCCAGTAACCTGTGTTTATTATACATTATCCTCCCATAGCCAGTAACCTGTGTTTATTATACATTATCCCCCCACAACCAGTAACCTGTGTTTATTATACATTATCCTCCCATAGCCGTAACCTGTGTTTATTATACATTATCTCCTCCATAGCCAGTTGCCTGTGTTTATTATACATTATCCCCCCACAACCAGTAACCTGTGTTTATTATACATTATCCCCCCACAACCAGTAACCTGTGTTTATTATACAGTATCCCCCCATAGCCAGTAACCTGTGTTTATTATACATTATCCTCCCCATAGCCAGTAACATGTGTTTATTATACATTATCCCTCCCATAGCCAGTAACCTGTGTTTATCATACATTATCCCCCATAGCCAGTAACCTGTGTTTATTATAAATTATCCTCCCATAACCAGTAACCTGTGTTTATTATACATTATCCCCCATAGCCAGTAACCTGTGCTTATTATACATTATCCTCCCATAGCCAGTAACCTGTGTTTTTTATACATTATCCCCCCCATAGCCAGTAACCTGTGTTTATTATACATTATCCCCCATAGTCATTTATCATTAGACCTAGGCAGCATGATGTCTTAGGCCGGCCCAGAGAGTGAGTGAGTGAATAATATAATATATATGTTCAGAAATATATTAGTAATATATGTAAATCGGGTTCATGCAAAGAGGGTGAAAAGGTATTAAAGAAAAACACACTTATTGCATCATATTTACAAAGCCAAACTTTTAAAAGCTTTCCTCATTTCTTTCTCGGGATGAGGAATATATCGCTTGTAGACTGAGGATTTCCATCTGCCCAATCTTTTAATAATATGCACTGGAGTGTGTCACGATTCTGGGAACCAAACACGCTAACACACACACAGAAAAGATGCAGTACCGGACCTTAGAGTTGCCGGGCTAAGCACACAAAGAATAGTCAGGAGACAAGCCGAGTAAGGGGAACCAGAAGACAGAATAACGAGAGACAAGCCGAGGTCAAAGGGTAGGAGAAAATCGCAAGGTCGGATAAACAAGCCAGAGAGTACGTAACCAGAGAGAAACACAAGTAGAACAGCAATACTAGAAAGCAAAGACCACAACAGGGCAGAGAGAGACAGGAAAGGTAAGTATTTAAACCCATTGATTAATTCTGATTGGATAATTTCCAATCAGAATTAACAATCACACGTGGGAGATATCTATACCTCCCACTGTGATTGTGGCACTGTGCCTTTAACGCCGGGTCAGGTGGCTGACCCCGGCGTTTACAAAAATGGGCGGTCTCCCAGCATGCAGCGTCATGCATGCTGCCGCTGGGGGATTAAGAGGAAGATGCGGACGGCATCTGAGGCTGGGAGGATGCCGCTTGCCGAGCGTACGACGAGAAGGGGACCGCGGACGGCTGGAGGGTGAGTGCCGCGAGCGGACTGCAGCCTCCCCTCGCAGCTGCCCGCGGGATTCTGACAGATTGTCAGTGTTGAAGGAGACCGAAGCTGCCCCTATTCTAAATGAAAGACCCGAGACATGGATAGAACCCAATCTTAGGAGTAGTGTTCTGATATAGAAGATGAATTTAGCCGTAGTCAGAGGGATTCAGTGAGAGTAGTGGTGAAATGTGTGTGGCGTGACTGAGTGTGGGTAAGTAAGAGTCAAGTATTTTAACTGGGCACTGGTTCTAGGTGGGATAAAGTGGTATACCGGATGGATGAGTAGTTTGGTTCGTTTTAGAGGTTTGTAGAGAAAGTATATAGTGATCATGATTT
Source organism: Pelobates fuscus (assembly GCF_036172605.1). Classification (NCBI taxonomy): domain Eukaryota; kingdom Metazoa; phylum Chordata; class Amphibia; order Anura; family Pelobatidae; genus Pelobates; species Pelobates fuscus. Next base: position 98,535,074 of record NC_086322.1, read on the forward strand.
TTAGCGATATCCAATATTTTTAAGGTGGTCTCAAACAAATATAAAATGCTATATAAAATTTGTGGGAATATCGAATAGTCGTGTACAGTAAATCAGAGAGAATAGCTCAGAATATCAAATCATCGATCGGTAACCTCGATGAAGTAGGGGGTCTATCTGTTTTATTAAATAAGTGGTAATATGCTTTTAATGGGATAGGACGTTAGGAAAGGTGTGTGATTGGGATAAGTGGTTGTGGCTGTATTTACCTTATCCTGGGACCGACCTGGCTCATAAGCTTGAGCCGCGCGTGGCTGGATCACTCCTGCCTCCACACGAGCCGCATGCAGCTTGATCTCCTCTTCTGACTTAGCCGTGTGCACTGACCGCAGTGATCGGTCACGTGGCCCGCCTGGCACTAGGAACACTGCTCGAGTCATGAGCTCGCTCTTAAAGGGGCAGTGGGAGCCAAAAGTTGATTCAGGCTCCCATTGGCCCACATCATTCCAGCACACACGAACATTTTGGGGGGCGTAGGCATGACATGGGCCCTATCCACTTTGTCCTATCGTGGTTTCTGTGTCAGTACCCTTTAGTGCGTTCCTTGATCTATTTTGTTTATTTTGGTATTGACCATGGCTTTGTTCTTGACTCTGAATTTTTCTTTAACACTTTCCTGTCTTGTTTGCCCGTGTGACTGATTACCATCTACCTGACTCTGGCTTGTTCTCGTTTTCGTAGTCTATCTGTTACCATGACCTCGTCTCGTTTCTGATTACGCTTTATCTCTGTCTGACATTTAGTCTGGCCATTCTAAGTCCAGGTAATAAGTTATATCCTAGGCTTGTCCCTTGCAATCCTAAACTCTGTGTGTTGGGGTATTACATCATGACATTATGATAGGACCATGGGCCCTGCAGGTTTAGGACAGCAAATGGCCTCCTATGAGGCAAGGTTTTAAGAACAAGATCACCGTATGGACCAGATTGCCCAGGGCCATCAGACACTTTTGTCCAGAAATGCTTATTTGGCCCCTGAGACACTGGTATGCGTACCATCTCAACCCGTACCTACCATTCCAGAGGCATCTATCCTGACTAGACATGTCCCGAATAGTTTGCTGGCAAATAGTTCCCGGCGAACATAGCTTGTTCACATTCACCACGGACGGTGAACATATGCGATGTTCGGTCCGCCCCCTATTCATCATCATTGAGTAAACTTGTACCCTGTACCTCACAGTCAGCAGACACATTCCAGCCAATCAGCAGCAGACCCTCCCTCCCAGACCCTCCCACCTCCTGGACAGCATCCATTTTAGATTCATTCTGAAGCTGCATTCTTTTTTTTTTTTTACAGAAGTGTGTTATATTTGAGCATGCTAGGCTGAACGTGCGTATATCATGGCTAGTTGCACTGAGGGTATGAGTATATAGCAGTACATTGTTGTGAAAGATGGCTGTCATGTTTAGGGTGTAGCTTGCATATCAACTGTGTATTTATATCAGCAGCTCCACTACTAGTTATAAAAAAAGTGTGAGTCGCCCCATGAGATGAGACTAGTGAATAACATAATACATGAACGGTTAAGGTAAAGGCATGTAAGGAACTACGACAATAAACTCTTTAGGAGGTGAAATAATGACATGTTTAAATGCTTGCTACTTTACGATTAGTTAATGTGCAGAGAGCAGTTCATGTGATCAAAGGCATGGTGTGGAGGATCGGCTATAGTGGGACAGGCTTGGCAGGCTGCTGTTTACTGCTTGTGCTCATCCAATCCCTTCTGGGTGCCAGGTGCAGACCCTGGGAGTCCCTGATACCTGGAACAACAAAGGCAAGTCTCTGGCTGAGTGCCGGGTTCGCGGCTTGATGTGGTGGAAGCTTGTTTTGTCGGGTGGTCGGATCTGTCCCGGTGGTGCTTCACGTCCGGTGCGGGATTGTGGTAGCTTAAGGTGGAGGCGAGTGCTTGACGTGGGGCAGGCTCTGCATTTCTGTTTGTGCATCCGGTCCCATCTTCAACGCCTTTTGCGTTGGTGGATTTTAATGGGGACTGCTTCGCTTAGCTGTGGTGGAGCTTGTTGGGGCTGTGGTGGAGCTTGTTGGGGCTTCCTGCTTGTTATTTGCTTCTAAAATTGATTAAAAAGTCTGTCCAGCTTAGACTCAATATCCTGCCATGCTTTGCTGGTACCAGGAGGACACGCGGCTGCCGCCATATTGGGAGAGTCGCAGATGAGTATGTCAGCCTGGGCGGCTGTGCTCTGTGCGTCCATTAGCTCCAGACAGCCTCTCAGGGGTGGACCAGGAGAACCTGCCGGGAAGTAGCTGCTCCTGGGCATCCCAGGATCAGGAGATCGGCCACCTCTCCCGCCCGGTGAGCACCAGGCCACACTTGCCACGCGGAGGTCAGTAAGACTCTGTCGAGTTGCTGACCGCTATTAAGCATGTCGGGTCGGTCAGGTAGGAGCAACATTGCTGGGTCATCCCCTTCTGGGGTGAAATTCGCTTGTTGATAGCTGCTTAAAGTGAGATATTGAGGGAGCTCACACGAAGTGTGTCTTTCCTCCATGACAGCTAGGCCCGGGCCCCCCGGAAGCTGCATTCTTAGTGAGAGGAGGGACAGTGTAGCTGCTGCTGATTTAATAGGGAAATCGATAGCTAGGCTAGTGTATTCAGTGTCCACTACAGTCCTGAAAGACTCATCTGATCTCTGCTGTAAGGACTGCACCCCAAAAAGCCCTTTTTAGGGCTAGAACATCAGTCTGCTTTTTTTTTTTTCTGTGTAATCTAATTGCAGTTGCCTGCCTGCCAGCGTGTGTGTCAGGCTCACAGCGTATACTGTGCCCACTTGCCCAGTGCCACCACTTATATCTGGTGTCACAATAGCTTGCATTTAAAAAAATAAATAATTTTTTTGACTGTTATATAATAGCAGTCAGTTTCCTTCACACGTGTGCGTTTCAGGGCCTGCCAGGGCAAAGTGTCACACCAGTGCAACTCATATCTTGTGTAACAGTAGTGTACATTAAAAACAAAACTAGAAATTTGACTGTGAAATAATAGCAGTCAGTTTCCTTCACACGTGTGCATTTCAGGGCCTGCCAGGGCAAAGTGTCACACCAGTGCAACTCATATCTGGTGAAACAGTAGTGTACATTAGAAAAAAAAAATACAGGGGGCTTGTTGTCACCTTTCAGGGACCCTTGGTGTTATACGTGGCTGGGTGGAGGAAGAGACCTTCAATGACATCAGTGAGGACAAGGAACGGGACATGGCTAGCTTGGTATCCAACTTTGTGCAAATGGACTGTTTGCAGTTGTTTGCGGTGTGTTAAACGGGGAGTTTGGTCTGTCACTGTGAAGCGGGCATAACCCTTACACTACCTGATCGATACAACATCATACCTGATGTTTTAAAGCATGTTATTCCAAACAATTTAGGAATGTTAGGTGATTTATGCCCTTTATGGATTAAAACCAGACTCAACTATGTAATTTTCCATGGGAGTTTTGCCATGGATCCCCCTCCGGCATGCCACAGTCCAGGTGTTAGTCCCCTTGAAACAACTTTTCCATCACTATTGTGGCCAGAAAGAGTCCCTGTGGGTTTTAAAATTCGCCTGCCTATTGATGTCTATGGCGGTACGCCCTTGTTCGCCTATTCGCGAACATTTGCGGAAGTTCGCGTTCGCCGTTCGCGAACGGAAAATTTTATGTTCGCGACATCACTAATTATAGTTAAATGCTATGAACTCTCTTGTGTTAAAATATAATGTAAAATGTAATTGTGATTCATTAGCAATGTTATTTCATTGACTTAAATCTCTCTTTGATATGACTTACTTGTTACAAATGCTGGTATTTCAGATACCCGTTCGTTCGCTTTCTCCCGAACTGCTAGAGGCAGAGTGATTATAGCTCGCAGGTTGGATGTTGATTTGAATGTTCTCCAGACGAACAGACAGCATACCAGTAAATCCACCAAGTAATCAGACGTATACAGAAACATCAGCCTGAACTAGATGAAGGGTACAACAGGTATAGTTTTATTCAAGCCAACTGGCTGGCTTTTATGCAATTCCAGAGTACATTGTACACTCCCACAGAAATTCCCACAATATGCCCACATAATTCCTTAGTCACAATGACTCGGCATAAAAAATAAACTATACAAATTACAGAATAATACATTAAAAACATACAGGAACCCCCATAAATGTTATATCCCTGGATAGCTTGGATCTGAGCACCCAAGTTGGCCAAATAGCGCCCAGATACCACGAACACAGCCGAATCACCACCGGGGTAAACTTTTGACTGACCCAAAACAGTTCCACAGTTTCAGGGGTAGCGGTCAGTCCATTTCGGGAGTTCCAAACCGAACCAATCCACAAACGTTTCCCCTGACTCATGGGTAGCGTTTGTTCACCTAGTTTGTGTGAACAAACCTACCGAACAGCGCTCTCCTGGCTGGCCGGTGAAAATAAGCAGGCGTTTGGGAAGTTGAGTATTGGAGTTCCAGACACTCGATGACCAAGTTTGCTGCCTCTTTTTGTGCAACAAGATGGCTGGCATTTTCTCCAGCATGAGGCGTTCGGCCATACGAATAGCGGCCACACAGGAAGAGCACTTAATTTAGCACTTTTCTTTATAGTTAATGAGCCAGAGGGTGGTCGGTGTTCGGTAGTTTTATCTTCCGAACGAGAAAAAATAGAGTTTGCAAACCAAAGGGTGTTATTTATTCACATTACTAATACTATATATATTGCTGAATTGTTTTTATTTAATACTTTTTCTTGTTCTTGTCCAGTTGAATTGCATTTAGATCTTGAAAAAAAATGATGTTGAGCAGAACTCAAAGAGAGCACTTCTGTTTATCCTGCACTAGTCATATTCTTGTTCATGAACACTGAAATGATTATAATAATTCCATAGTATCAATCAGTCTATAAATCTAATTATCTCCTCGACATGCTTTATTTATACGTCTAAGACATGATGCAAATGTAAATAAAAAAGATAAATGGTAGAAAACTATAGAAATTTGTCTCTGTGAATTCAGTGGAAAGTGTAATCATTGATTAAATCTTTGACTGTTATGAATAGCTTTGAATCAGAACTTTAATTTAACTGTAAGTTTTATCAATAGAATAAACTGGAAAGCATTTGATGAAATATGGATAAATATACTTTTCTATGCATTTCAGCTTGAACAAGGTAATAGCCACATGCTTGAGAAATCTTCAATCAAAGTGTGGCTAATCTACTAATTTTAATTTTGACATATTTCAGTTTTCATTATTGAAATGCCTGCTAGTGTCAGTTACCCATTATGGATTGGAAAAATTCAAGTTCACCATTTTGATGCAGTATTCGTATTCTATTATATTATTAAGGGTCATTAAATATAATTAATGGAGTTGTGCATTAATATTGGTACTTCCACAGCACTTCTGCAGAGACAAAAACCAAAACATACTGAGTCGGCAAAATTTAGTTCATGTCACTGTTTGTTTTCCACCTGAACAATAATTATTCAGGAAAGTCATTTGAACAGTCAGAACAGCAGGGAAAATGGGACTATGATTTCTCCTGAACAAAATTATATATAATAGGCGTGTGAGTACTTAACATGAAAGAAGTGGATTATGGTTGAACAGACATATAGCGCAAATTCCAGGTTTTGTTTTGATTTTGTTTTGATCAGAACATGTACAATTGCCTGCATCCTTAAGAGGTTCATTTGTTAATATTGCACATATTCATCTTTATTGAATGTTATGTTTTGCAGAACTTGAACCCATATAAGTTAAAAAAAATGCATCATATATCTTACATTTATTTTCTTAACTGGAAATCAAAGAGCTCAGGGGATGAAAACAATTAAAGTATATCAAGGGTTTAATTACCTAGCTGCCTACTGAGCAGTCATCTAAAAGAGCAATATGGCTAAACTAGCAAAGCCAGAGTATCTCAGAAACATTATTTATTGTGAAAATGTATGAAAACTGTGATACTATCTTGGTCTTATGGAAGTGTAAAAAGTTTGAAACCATCATTTATATGAATGATTTTTACACAGCTTAGAGCTTTGCTGTGGAAGCACAATTCAAATAGTAAAACCAGTCAATAGTTACTTTTATATATAATCTTCCTGAATCAATATTAGTACATTTTATTAGTGTTATTTATCAGTTCTGCTGCATGAAACATAACTTTAATTGATAGAAATTTTAGACACTTTAACCACTTAAAGGCAAAAAAATGTGATCTTAAGGTGTTTAAGAAATGTAACAAAAAATGCTGCATTTTAAGAAAACACTGGTTTCGGTTTGAGCAGTGCTAGGCAACATTTGCACTCCAGATGTTGTGAACTTCATCTCCCAGAATGCACTTACAGCTTTTATGCTGGCAATGCATCAAGGGAAAAGTAGTGCCCAACATCTGGAGTGCCAAAGGTTGCCTATCACATGGCTAGAGTATACCTTGCTATCCTGTCTCCCCTCCCCCCAAAGTAGAAAAAAAAGTATAAACTTAACCCGTACTCCAACAGCAAGGCCAAATCCATAATTTATCTTGATCCTTCTCTGCCTTTGTCACTCCACCTAGATGCTTGGAAAGGCATGTATAGCAAGGGTATGCTAACAAGAGGAGGGGGGTGACAGATAGGGGGTGGTGTACCTCCAAAGGCTTCCTTTCAACAGCATGTGTGCATACATCAGACATCCAATATACACATAACTGATATTAAACCGCCCAGAACTCTTGTTCCAGGCTGGCTAATGGCACTCTAATAACACTGCCAGACATTGAGTTCATCTCCAGCAGAAGAAGATTTAACTCTCTATGTCCATGGAATGTTGCACATACATACTCCAGGCACCATGGACACTTCAAATCACTGACGTGGTCATGAGGCTTCAAGTAACCATTTAAAGACTCTACACCATACTTCCCAAAATGTACACCAGCATAATCAAATTGGGTGGCAGTGACAAGCTGTATATCTGGTCCCAGCCTTCAAGAAGATGAAGGGAGCACTGCTGAAGCACTCTCTGCATGGTCCCAGTGCCAGTGTACACGGTGACTGCATCCTATGATGTGCTTGTGATGAGGTGCCCAGGGACAGTTCCTTGCAGGACACCAGGGAACTGAAAGGGAACAGTGGGAAAGGACCCAGAAAATAGGACCTGTATACACTAGAGATTTCAAACACTCCAACCCCTGATGTTGATGATCTAAATCTGGAAGTTTGGGAATCCTTCTTGCGGGATTTTAATAGGACCATGCTCATTCAGGAGGCATCGATTTCCGCAGCGAACCTGGAGCTGTTCACTGATGCTTCAGGCAGTTTAGGCTTTGGGGCATATTTCTCAGGCAGGTGGTGTGTGGAGCGATGGCTGGCTGAGTGGAAAGTGAGCCCGCTCATTCGTAACCTGGCGTTTCTGGAACTCTTTCCTCTGGTGGTGGCACTATCGCTACGGAGTGATCTACTTAAGGATAGGAAGGTGGTCTTCTACTCTGACAATATGTCTATGGTGTATGTGGTCAACCATCTATCAGCCTCCTAAGGGCCCTTATTGCGTAGGTTTGTTTTGCTGTGTATGTCTGCACACGGCATGTCCCGGGATATTTGAATGTGGTCCTCGTTTTCAGTGGTCCTGGTTTCCTGGTTTCCTGGTTTCAGATGGCAGTGCCTGAGGGCAGGATAATTTATTAATCTAATTAAAGCCAGATTTCATTGCTTCTCTAATTAGCACAGCAAGTTTCAGATGTACTAACATTATTGCAAAAGTGTTTTCTAATAATCAATTGGCCTTTTTTATGTCTTTTTATTCTTTTTATCATTTCGATGTCAGTCAACATGCACATACATATATAATGCAGAACATGGCTCCAGATACATAGTTACATAAGCATTTGTAAGCGTTCCATAAAATGAATGCAATTTATTTGCAAACACATTGAATTGATAACAAACAAAAAAAAAAAAAAAAAAAAAATCTTCCAGTCTTCCCTGGAATTTTGGTGAGCTAAACCTGAGGGGTTACCTGATGAAAAAATGTGTCTCCTGTAGGCAGATCATTGCCCCCTCATTCTGTTCATATCTCTGATCGCTGCCATTTGTGTGTTGTATTAAAGGACCACTATAGTGCCATGAAAAAAAACAGCTGCAGGGTTAACACTAGATGGACCTGGCACCCAGACCACTTCATTGAGCTGAAGTGGTCAGGGTGCCTATAATGGTCCTTTAAGTCTTTTAGTATTTAATGTCAGTATCTTTAAAGTAGCTGTAATGGCACCCCGAGTATGTGAAGGGGTTAACGCAACCAAAGCTGTTCTTTTTCCCAAACATGAAGTCAGCTACCGAACACTCCTAAGCGCCGAACAGGAATGATACGAATTATCCCCCCAAATACGAGATGAGGTTCTGTATTGAGGGTCAAGCAGGATCTGTTTAATGGTGGCTACATGTCAGCCTTTTATGCAGGTCTTCCAGCAAGGGACACTCCCATAGCGACCTTGTGGAAGACTGAGACAGTTTTTACAGTAACCAATCACGTACAAGTACAGTATGGAAACACTCCCACATAAACAGTGCAACTCCTCCTCTCTATCCTGAAAATAATTGGGTTAAGTGCTTGAAGTAACTCAATTACCTCCAGACATAGAGAATATTCCCATTTTACAGTAATGGAAAAACACATTAAAATACATATTTCCCAATATACCGCACAGAACCCTCACACTCAACATATCCCCAGATAGCCTAGATCTGAGCGCTCAATATAACCGAACAGCGCTCAGATCCCATACATGTAGTTCAATCGCCATGGAGTTAGTCTTGTACATTGTGCGTTCGACAAAACTAATGAGCCCCATGGGTCTACTATCTGGTACAGTTCCGTTCATGTATTGTCAATTTATTGAACAGCATGGCGTTTGAATGAATTTGGAACAGAGGGATGGATTGTAGGTGATTTCAGTGGTGTTCATGGGAAGCACTGTCCGAAATCAATTCCATGGGTTTGTCGACGAACACCGCTGGGCGTTCGACTGTCCAAGATGGCAGCCGCCACGTGTTCGTTCATACGAACGATGACCACCCAGCCGACCGTTCGGGAGTTGGAAGAGTCTGCGGTTAACCACAATGTTAATGAGGGCACAAATGTTAATGAGCAGCACACTTCCCTGCTGGGTGGCCTGCCATTCGATAGTTTGTTCGTCTTTTGATGAATGCAAGCAAGAAACATACGAACAACCAGCAACCGTCGAACAAACAGACGTATCAGGTTTTAAATAATAACCCAAAGGCAGAGAGGTCTGCCACAGTAGTCATCATCACTTATTTTGTAGATTTATGATACTATCCTGGCTGCTAATGTTCTGTCTCCCTATAGTTCTATTTGCCTCACGACTAAGAGGATTAATCAAGTACCATAGGAACATAGGAAATTTTAATGGCCAAAAAACGTGCTTTAAAAAAATAAATTAAAAAAAAGAAATTTCTAAGTTCTAAGTGACCCCAAACACTTGAACAGTAGTGTACACTAATATAGGAAACTATGTTTTGGACACCCAACTTAATTATTAAGATAAAACTTGCGAACAACAGAGACTTCACAGTTCTTATGAGTATTTCTTCGGAAATGAGAAATACATTAAAGCATTGCAGTTAATAAGAGCTAATGTGTTATGAGATAGGAATTAATATTAAAATAATGCCTAAGAGAAATATCATCTCATTAGATAATTTTAAAATAATTCTCTGCTCTCTCTCTTCTCTAGGACATTGTTTACTTGATGTATTTTCATTTTCTGAAATGTATTTTCAATATTTATAATTTCCTTTCTTTTGTTTATGTATTTAATTGATTGATTTTTAATTGATTCATGAAAAATTATTTTTTATTAATTTATTAAAAAAACAACATTGCACAATATGTACTTTATGTAAAAGGAAAGGAGGAAGTTGCAGCCTATATTATAAATTCTTCATTTTGTACACTAGGACAATCATATCAGTTGACTATACTACAACAAAAGTAAATATATACATTAGCTGGCAAAAGCATGTGTTAATGCCCAGATTTTTTGCAAAATGAAACATGAAAAAGCAAGGAAATTCCAAATCTAATCTGCTGAATTCTGACTCCATTGGCAATTCTTCATTTTTATTGAAGGTCAAAATTGGTACAGAGAAAACAACATAATAATGGTGTTGCATTGCATTGTATAACAGAAAAAAATAGGAGATATGGAGAATTTGATCCATATTTACTAAGCACTATTTAACACTATGAAGCGTAACATCACGTACTAGGTTGTACATAATGATCCCCCAAAATATATATAAAATTAGAGTTAGCCTGTATGACAAAAAATTAAGATTATGTTAGCTTTAGTGTACTAATTATCTTAATTTTTTTATAATGACAGGAGGCGAATGTTTTGCTTATCTTTCTTTACTAACTCCAGCAAAGACCAGTAAAGAGAAAACTGAGAACCAATCAAATACAAGCAATAGATATAAGAGGCGTGTATAACTGAATCACTTCCTCTTCAACTGCAACATCACAAGTTTATGAGTCCACTTTAACTGAAGAAATTATGTAATCAAATCCAAATAATAAATATGCAAACTAACATCCCACGAACCGGGTTTTCCACTTTAACAGGCGTGTCCAATCATGCTGAAAGAGAGTATAAAAAGTTTTAGTCTACGGAATGGGTTTCATGAAGCATATACCTTGACTTTCCTGAATTATAAATTAACCATAACAATACCATACGATCTAAAATCATCCCCAATGAACATAACTAACTGTGCATAGCAATGTCCCACCCAATAAACATCAAAACCCAAACGGAAGAGTGAAGCATAACAAATTAATTGTAATATACATGTAAACCTACCAGGCATATATAGAAGAAACCATACAAGGAAGGTGAGGGGGATATTCACCTCCTGTCATTATTAAAATTAAGATTTTAGTACACTAATGCTAACATAATCATCAATTTTACCACGACAGGAGACTTCATATTTTAAAATTTTAACACTGAGATAGAAGAGAAAAAGCATGGTAAGAAGGAGGTCGGAAATATAATGTCCAGAATGTAGATACGCACATCCAATCTGATTTCCGGAAGCGAGGCACTCGCCACCAAGGCTGAGGTTGCCGCAACTCCACGCACCGAGTTCACCCCGAAAGTCGGATCTTTCGCTGCCAGAGACAATAGCCAACAAATCCATCTGGCCAAGGTCGTAACCGAAACTGGGCTGTAAGGCCAAATGTAGGAAACAAGAAGTTGTCGAGAAGAAGAGGATAGAAGCGATGCAGTAGCCCCCACATAGGAGCGAAGGGCCGAGACCACACAGAGTTGAGGGTCCGAAGTTAAAAAGTGGTAAAAAAATGAAGAAGAATTCAACTTGGTACAACGTGAGACCTTAAAGGTAACCCCTTCTGGGCAGAACACAAAAGCATCGACATTAAAAGCCCGAATGTCTAAGACCCGTCGAAAGTAGACCAAACAGAGAAGAAACGTAAATTTGGCCATAAGTTGCCATAGTTCCCGGTGCCCAGGAGTCCCATAGAAGGTCCTTAGCATCCTGCGATAGGTCTCCGAGGAAAGTGGCCTTCCAAAAGACTGGATGTGGTTGTCCCATCGGATTCCTGAGTATCATCGGGTCGGAAGGCAAGAGGAGGGGGTCCTCGGATGACAAATCTGAAGAAGGATGCAACAGTTGGACTGCCCCTTTGTGGAGCGTGAATAAGCCCGCTAGGAGTTCCAGGCAGCTGATGTGCATGGAAAGTTCCTCAGAGGTCCCGATGCCTCCCGTGGAGACTTTGCCATCTGTAGCCCTCCAGCCTATCCAACTGGTGCCTGACTCTAACACAAAGTCCGGTTGGCTTCCAAATATGGCTCGACCATTCCAGGCTTGCATGCAATTCAGCCACCTTTGGAGTTCCATCCGTACCTCATCCGACATCGGGACTGGTTGGTCATACATTGGATTCTGGCGTAGGAAGCACTCTTTAAGTCGTTGAATGGCTCGGTAGTGTAGGGGACCTGGAAATATCGCTTGGATGGAGGAGGATAGGAGCCCTACTATCCTTGCGAGCAGGCGAAGCGGCATGGACGACATGCGCAAGACTTTGCGGATTTCCTTGTGGATGGAGGTCACCTACGTGGCTAGAAGTCTCAGTGTACAAGATCTGGAGTCTATTTCGAATCCCAGGAACTGAACCTTTTGGGAGGGACCCAGCGCCGACTTGGCGTGATTGACCATGAAGCACAGCGATTCCAGCTGGACTGTGTAGCCTGTGTGATGGTGTACCGTTTGTCTGTCCCAGTTGAAAATAAGGATATTGTCCTGGTAGATGATACATCGCACCCCTCGATCCCGAAGGTGTGTCACCACGGGTTTCAGCATTTTTGTGAAGCACCAGGGGGCCAAGCTGAGCCTGAACAGAAGACAGGTGAATTACCATGAAGTCTCATGTAAGAGGAAGCGAAGATAGGAACAACTTGACTCGTGTATAAGGATTGGCAGGTAAGAAGCGACTTTCAAGTCTAGACGAGTGAACTAGTCATTGTCCCGAAGCAAGTCTCAAAAGAGGTGAATGCCCTCCATCTTCAAGTGTCTGTAGACAATGTTGGTGTGTAATTGTTGTAGATTGATGACTGGACAGAATTCTCCATTTTTTTCTTGATGAGGAAGATGTTGCTAAAAAATCCACACATGTCCCGGGTCGGTTGAATTGCGCCTTTTGAAAGCAGGTTAGCTCTGAGTTGATCAGTTGCACATCCGCGTCTGCTACTTGGAGAAGGTGAGGAAGCAAAGTTGGACCAGCACATCCTCAAACTCTATTCGGGAGCCCCGAACGGTGTGAAGGACCCAGGCATCCGTGGACAGGTCTATCCTATTCTGGAAAAAAATTATAATGCGGCCTGCGATTTGAACAGTTAATATTGGTAATGTAAATTGGTGACTTACCGGAGGTGAATCTTGCTCAGGAGCACCTGGAGTAGTGGAACCACTGGCGGTTTCCCACCTCCTGGTAGAAAGACTGAATCCGAGTTGTGCGGGGGCCTGATGGGCAGAATCGGCTGGCAGCACGGCCCAGTTGACAACCAGTCCTGACAAAAACACCTCGTGAGATGCATGAAAGGCTCTCTGCATAGATGACTGTGCCTTGTTAAGCGAGGTAAAGATATTCACCCACTTATTGAGCTCCTTTAGGAAGGCCTCAACAAATATTTGGGCCGGTGCCAGGGGTCCTAGTTCCTTGTCCCCCAATTCCATCAGTTTTTCGTCTATGCGAAAAAGTGCTGCACGGCGTCTCTCAGACGAGAGGGCCACATTGGTGTTACCCAAGGAGCAGAAGCACCGTTGTGCCCATTTCCTGATGTCTCACGCCCATTCACGCACCATGTGTAAAAACTGTCTGCCCTAGTAAAAGCGTAATCGGCCAAATCCATGACCCTAGCCAGTGGTCTGTTGGCATCGAGGAGCTTGTCCTGATCCCCTTTAAAACTGCGCTCCACTCCATTGTGTGGGTCTTGACCCCCCTGGGCCATAAACATGAGCATCAACTGATCAAAGTCCGAGGTGAAGGCCACTTTATCCAGCAGCGTGACTTCATGTGCTTCCGGACCTCCTTGTACAAGGGTTTCCTGAGCCAGAAATGTATGAATCTGGCGAAGTGGTCTGGAGGTGCCCATTCCTCAGAGCAGGGGTGTTGGATTCCCTTGGGGTCGAACATCTGGAGGCCAGAGGCATCCAGGAATGCTTTGGAGTTGTCCGGTGCCATGGGTGCGTCGCCGGTTGTGGCAACTGCACTCTGGGGCTCACCCAGAAATGTATTCCGTAGGAAGGTTGGATCAGACCTGGACTCAGAGTCCCAAGCGTCGTCTTTTGGGTCAGATGCATCTGCTTGCCACTCGTCCAGCATGGATAGTGCTTGTGGCTATTCTTGGGAGCCTTGGCCTTTTGGCTCTTAGAGCTCTCGCTTTTCCAGTGGCATTTAGGTGGTCTGGTGGGGGAGTCTGAGTGGAAAGGGTTCTAGAGAAAGCCTTCTCCCTAGAAGCCACGACTGTTGTGGCAATTATAGCCTGCAAGTTGGATGGCGTCTGTGGAACTTCCATCACCATGAGAGGCGTATGGGGCTCACCAAGGACAGTTAGCATGAGGGCAGGTGGAATTGGCACTGAGGGCAGTAAAGGCCTGGGGACCAGGAAGGGTGGTATAGCAGCAGGCATTAGGTAAGCTTGAGTAACAGTATTGTCTGACAGCTAGGGCAGACAAAGCAGGCAATGTAGAATCACTGGGGCTCACCCAGGAGGTCAGGAACCTGCATGTACAGGCCTATTCGGCAGCACGGATAGGGGCTCCCTTAGCCAGAATAAGGGATAATATAAAATAAGCGTGTCAGCACTATACTGGAAGAATCTTAAATTGTATACTGGATAATCCACATGTAGTCTATGAAAAAGAAACAACTGTATATGCACTATTGCATTTGGTAATAAAAAAACCTTAAAAATGATCTGCAACATATATATTCCAGCATGTACGATTTCAAAAACGATATAAATACTGTAATGTCTAAGAGTCCTTGGGTAGTAACACATAGGGTTAATCTTGCCACACAGATAGGATCCACAGTCTTAGGATACACTGTATACCACAGTGATAGTAGTACCTTAAAAGGATACAAAAAATATCCACATAGCGTAACATTGTATTTATTGGCAAAATAAAAACACCCTCTCCCCCACAAGGAACCCGTACATTTACATGTGGTGGTACTTGTTTCCAAGGAACCACAAATCAAGCGTGGGTATATAAGAGTTAGTGAAAGCTTTACCGCTCTGTCCTGCGCATCATACAGGTCCTGGCTGAGACTCCTTGCTGAAGTGTTTGTGCTGGAAGAATGCCACAGCTTGGAGCTGGTGCTTAGGATCACTTCTTGTTCACCACTCGGAATCAAATGCTTCTCACGCTTCAATGCCTTTTGTCCATGTATAAGGGATAAACTTACTGGATTAACCAATCCCCAAGTGCAGAGCACTAACCTGACGCCTGGTCTCACACTGTGTTGAATAAGTACAGGGAGAAGAGGTAACTGCTGCAGCAGAACAAGCTGAACTACAGTGGGACATACAGCAAGCTGCGACTCCAAAATGGCCGGTGGAAGGCCCGCCCATGACAAGTCACGAGAAGCCAGGTACCTCCCAATAATTTTGGAGGATTTGCGTGAGAAACAGTGTGAATGGGGAAAACTACCAAAGCATGCACGCTCACGAATGGCAAAAGTCAGCTGTTCGCACAAGAGTAGGCGTTATTTCCACAAACGATCGTGGATAAAATACCGAACATGCACGCGTTCATTTCACTCATGCGAACACCCAGACAACCGCCCATGTTCGCATGCGAGAAGGCAGTCGTCCGCGAACGTTCGCACTTAAGGGAACGTTCGTGAGGTAGTGGCCATTCGCAGAAGGCGCCGACGGTGGCTAGGGCTCTAGTGCACGCAGGAAAGTGCCACGAGCGGGGAGAACAAGCCAGCTGAGGACGGGGGAGCTCATGAAAAAATGGAGCACCAGAAAGAGTAAAGGGAGGATGTGAACCCCCCAAGCGACCCCCCAGGGCTCCCAAAGAAGAGGGGCAATAGAATGGGGAGGAAAAACACCCCAAGATTAGGGAAATAAGAAGAGCTCACCAGACGGAGGGAGCATAGAGGAAAAAAAGGGGGAACCAGAGGGATATGTACCCCAGAAATTGCTAAAGAGTACAAGAAGCAGTACATACAAGAAGGAAACACTGTAATATATAGCTGAACAAAGATAGAGAGAGGAGAACCAAAACTCTGTACTTAAGTTTTGATGGAGCAGCAAAGAAAGAGGAAGTGCTTCAGTTATACACACCTCTTATATCTCTTGCTTGTATTTGATTGGTTCTCAGTTTTCTCTTTATTTGTCGTTGCTGCTATATGGAGTTAGTAAAGAAAGAAAAGCAAAATATGAAGCCTCCTGTCATGCGGTAAAATTGTAAACGCAAATTGTAAGAAGAAAAGAATAGGATATAGGAAGGATTAAAAAAAAAGGAAACTGGAGAGGCCAGAGGGATGCAAATGGAAGGGTGTGCCAGAGATGAGTCCTCATTTGGTATTCGATAGGTGGTCATCATCAATAACATCACAGATTACATTACACATTTGGCATAATTGATGATATAATAAGATATAATCAGAAAAACAATATTTTGTTTAAACCATTTTTGAAGGTCAAAAGCAGTACAGGCTTAGGATAGAGATAGTTGTCATAGTTTGGTTGGGATGGGGGGCTGACAATAGCAGCAACCACCATAAGTAGGAACCCAATATGCAAAAAAAAAAAAAAAACACAATACAAAACAAAATAAAAAAGCAAAATAAGTATATTTGTTACAAGAACCCAGATCAATAACACAAAACAAAGCAAGAAAACAGGAAAACTCAATACAAGAAAATGGGCAGGATTCTGGTGCTCAGGCCTTCTGGATACAAGCAGAATGGGCTCTTAGACTCCACATTTTTAGATTTAGGCAGGAAGCATCTAGGACTCAGGCCTACTGTATACAGGCAGATCACAGTGAGATACAGGAAGTAAGGCCTCTGGGATCAGGATACAGGGATCAAACCTAAAACAAATCCAATGAACTTGCCGCCTAAAAAGTGTAATGCTAGACTAAATTGTGAGAACATAATTAAAAGGTAGGGCCAGCTGGTGGCAGAATCAGATCTCTTTAGTCTCAGTTTAGAATCATGTAACAGCACCACAGCAAGGTTGTGGCTCTGTGAGGTATACCGTATATACTCTAGTATAAGCCTACCCGAATATAAACCGAGGCCCCTAATTTTACCCCAAAAAACTGGGAAAACGTATTAACTCAAGTATAAGACTAGGGTAGGAAATGCAGCAGCTACTGGTAAATTTCTAAATAAAATTAGATCCTAAAAAAATTATATTAATTGAATATTTATTTACAGTGTGTGTATATAATGAATGCAGTGTGTGTATGAGTGCAGTGTGTGTATGAGTGCAGTGTGTGTATGTATGAATGCAGTGTGTGTATGCATGAGTGCAGTGTGTGTATGAATACAGTGTGTGTATGAATATAGTGTGTGTATGAGTGCAGTGTGTATGTATGAGTGCAGTGTGTGTGTATGAGTGCAGTGTGTGTGTGTGTGCATGAATGCAGTGTGTGTATGAATGCAGTGTGAGTGTGTGTGATGCAGTGTGTGTTTGTGTATGTGTTGCAGAGCCTTAGTGGGGGGTGGGCATTTTTATTATTTTTTTAATTATTATTTTAATAAAACATTTTTGGTTATATTATTTTTTATTTTATTATTTTTTATTTTAATATTATTTTATTTTATTATTATTTATATATATATATTTTTTTTCATCCCCCCTCCCTGCTTGATACATGGCAGGGACGGGGGCTCTCACTCCCTGGTGGTCCAGTGGCATTGGCAGTTCAGTGGAGGGGGGCTGGCAGAGAGCGTTTACTTACCTCTCCTGCTGCTCCTGTCAGCTCCCTTCTCCTCTGCGCCGGTCTGGCCAGCTCCCTCTGCAAGTCCCAGTGTAAGTCTCGCGGACGCGCTATGACCCCGCGGTTCTCGCGAGACTTACACTGGGAGCTGACAGGGGAGCTGACCGGACCGGCGCGGAGGAGAAGGGAGCTGACAGGAGCTGCAGGAGAGGGAAGTAAATGCTCTCTGCCAGCCTCCCTCCTATACAGCCCCTTGTCTGTATTATGGCACTGTAAGTTGCCATAATACAGACATTGACTCGAGTATAAGTCGAGTTGGGGTTTTTCAGCAAAAAAAATGTGCCGAAAAACTCAACTTATACTCGAGTATATACGGTACATAGAATCCTGACGATTGCAGATAAGAAAAGAATAGGAACTGGTAATGGATATAAGAAGGATTAAAAAGAAAAAAGGAAGGAAACTGGGGAATATAGAAGGATACAAAGGAAAAGGTGCGTTAGTGTTGGATACATAGACATTTCAGGAATGCCAAATTGTGCTATATTCAGGGAGGGAATCTTGATGTCTAGTTATAATGTCCTACTTGCAGCCAACATAGCTTACATTTTAAAGCAAACAATCGAGACTAGGAAACTTGGGAATTCTAACTTTTCACATTACAAATTCAATTTGCAAATGTTATTTATTTTCATGTTTATAAGGAAATATTGATTTGTGGGTTTACCATTCAACAGGGTGACTTTGGGTTTCAGTTCTATTGAAATATCGAAAGCATCACATGGGACTCAGAACTCCACAGCATAAAAAAGGTTTAATCAAGTCACACTCCCAACAAATGTGGTAATACATTCCAACTTCATGGAGCAAAGGATACCTGGTCTGATGAATCATATTTCCTTTTAAATTAGGTGGATATAGCTTGGTTGCTTCATCTAAGTGTTGCCGGTGCAAGGATTTTTGCCGCCCTAGGCAAAAAAGAAATTGCCGCCCCCCCATATGTCCTGCCCACCATGTGACATCACAATGCCCCGCCCATATGCTCTGCCATATGGGCCAACGCCAGTCTGCACAAAGTGTCTTTTATCTGAAAAGACAGTGTGTTTACATTAAAAAGCCTACAGGCACAGGCTATAGCCACCAGAACCACTACATTAAGCTGTAGTGCTGCTGGTGACTATAGTATCCATTTAATGTGAGGTAAATTAGAGATTAGCTCCACTAATAATATATTGGATTGCCTACTTACCACCAGATGAGGACAAGAGGCTGATGATGGGCTCAGTCTTGCTCCACAGGTCTGGTGTAGAAGAGGCTCTCTGGAGACTGTTTGTTTGTAACAGTGCTCACAACAATTAACGAACAGGAAGCAGCTCCATTTTTGGGGCCCCTTACACAGCTCAAGGTCTGGGCCCCCAGGGCTTGACCGTGAGTATGCCTACAATGCCCACCCATAAATCCACCTATATGGCCCACCCATGAGTTCTCTCACAGGGAGTGGAGTGTATGTGTGTAGGGGATGTTTTATGTGTTATTGCAGAGGATGTAATGTGTGTGTGTTCTTAAAGAATGTAGTGTAAAGGGATACCAATTTGTGTAAGGGATGTAGTGTGTGTGTATAGGGGATGCAGTGTGTCTTTGTATGTAAGGAATGCATTGTATGTTTCTGTGTGTGTGTGTGTGTGTGTGTGTGTGTGTGTGTGTGTGTGTGTGTAAGGGATGCAAGGTGTGTTTCTGTGTATGTAATTGAATGCAGTGTGTGTCTGTAAGGGGTGCATTGAGTGTGTAAGAGATGCATTTGTGTGTGAGTAGGGATACATTGTATGTTTCTGTGTGTGTATGTGTGTAGTGTAAACGAGAGGGTTTGTGGGGTAGGATAAAAAAAAATGTCATAGTGCTCTCCCCTGAAGTCAATTAGTGATTTCCCCTTCCCTCCTGTCCCTCAGTATTCTCCCCTTCTGTGCCAAAGTGCTCTCACCCCCTTAGTGGTAATCTCCCTCCCCTCAGTGGTCATTATCCTCTTCCCCCCCCCCCTTAGTGGTCCTTATCCTTCTCCCCTCTCCTTAGTGGTCCTCCCTCCTTACCTCCCTTTGGTGGTCCTACCCCCATCTTAGTGATCCTCCCTCTGCCAACCCCCTTAGTGGTCCTTACCCCCCTCCTTCAGTGGTCCTTACCCCCCCTTCCCTATGTGGGCCTTACTCCCCCACCCTCCCTATGTGGTCCTTACTCCCCCCCTCCCTATGTGGTCCTTACTCCCCCCCTATGTGGTCCTTACTCCCCCCCTATGTGGTCCTTACTCCCCCCCTCCCTATGTGGTCCTTACTCCCCCCTCCCTATGTGGTCCTTACTCCCCCCATGTGGTCCTTACTCCCCCCCACTCAGTTGTCCTTACTCCCCCACCCCTCCCTATGTGGTCCTTACTCCCCACCCCTCCCTATGTGGTCCTTACTCCCCCCTCCCTATGTGGTCCTTACTCCCCCCATGTGGTCCTTACTCCCCCCCTCCCTATGTGGTCCTTACTCCCCCCATGTGGTCCTCACTCCCCCCACTCTGTTGTCCTTACTCACCCACCACTCCCTCCTTCCCTCCCTCACCCCTCCCTCCTTACCTCCCTCAGTTGTCCTTACTCCCCCCCTCCCTATGTGGTCCTTACCCCCCATGTGGTCCTTACTCCCCCCACTCAGTTGTCCTTACACCCCCACCCCTCCCTCCTTCCGTCCCTCAGTTCTCCTTACTCCCCCCTCCCTCAGTTCTCCTTACTCCCCCCTCCCTCAGTTCTCCTTACTCCTCCCCCCCTCCCTCAGTTCTCCTTACTCCCCCCCTCTCCCTCAGTTCTCAGTTGTCCCTACCCCACTCTTCATTCCTGCCTTTGTAGCGTGGCCTGGCGGCGCGGAACGCGGGACAGGAACCTCTGTTTCCTGTACCCGGCCGCCGGCGGTGCTCACTTCCTGTCATTCCGCCGGCGGCCGGGTACAGGAAACAGAGGTTCCTGTCCCGCGTTCCGCGCCGCCCGGCCACGCTACATTGAGAGACAGGCAGGATGGAGTGCTCTGCGGTAATCTGAGTTATTCAGGAGGATAAATTAAAAGTTAAGATTTGTTTGATTTAAATTATTCGTCTTATTGGAATGGCAGACTTAGTTCAGTGTAATAGTTGCTATGCATTTGTTTCACGTTCCACTTTTTGGAGGTTTGGTTGTTGTCTAATCTGTAGACAGTTCTCTATCTTGCGGCAGGAGATTGTATTTTTGAAGTCTGAGATTTGTAAATTATCTGGTAAACAAACTCAGGCTGGAACTGCTGCAAAGCCACTGCCGCAGAGACATAATAGGAATGGCAGATGGATCACTGTAGGATCTGGTAGACTTAGAGTTGTGGATAAAAGGCATATTGCACAGTCTGTTGCTCTACATAATTCATTTTCTGCACTTTCAGAGTGTAATAATGTTATGGAGAGAGGCACTGAGGCTAGTGGTGTCGTGGAGAGAGGCACTGAGGCTAGTGGTGTTGTGGAGAGAGGCACTGAGGCTAGTGGTGTTGTGGAGAGAGGCACTGAGGCTAGTGGTGTTGTGGAGAGAGGCACTGAGGCTAGTGGTGTTGTGGAGAGAGGCACTGAGGCTAGTGGTGTTGTGGAGAGAGGCACTGAGGCTAGTGGTGTTGTGGAGAGAGGCACTGAGGCTAGTGGTGTTGTGGAGAGAGGCACTGAGGCTAGTGGTGTTGTGGAGAGAGGCACTGGAGCTAGTGATGTTGTGGAGATAGGCTTGGACACTATGGAGAGGCCCAACAATTGTTGTTGGGGATAATCTGCTCGCAGTTTAGGGAATAAGATCCATGAACTTGTGGCAATAATGGATACTGATAGTGTAGATTTAGTCGCTGTTACTGAGACATGGTATAATGAGAGAAATGACTGGAAATTAGCAATACCAGGGTACTCTTTATATAGAAAAGACAGGGAAGTCAGGAAAGGGGGAGGGGTGGCCCTGTATGTGAAGGAAAGCATAACATCTAGCCTAATAAAAGTTAGTGAGGTGAACATAGAGTCCGTTTGGGTTACGTTAGAATTTGGTAATCACACAGTAATTTGTGTAGGTGTGATTTATAGGCTCCAGGACAAATTGAAGAGTTAGATAATCTACTAGTTGAGGAAATAGCTAAAATGACAATTAAGGGGGAAGTTATCATCATGGGTGACTTTAATCTTCCTGATGTGAATTGGAAAACAAAAATAGCTGCTTGTGCCAAGAGCACACATATTCTAAACTCCCTACTGGGATTGTCTCTAAAACAAGTCGCTGAGGAGCCAACTCGTAAAGAGACCATACTAGATTTAGTGTTAACAAATTGAGATTTGGTATCCGATATTACTGTAGGTGAAAGTTTAGGATCCAGTGTTCATCAATCAGTGTGGTTTAATATAAGAACAGTGACTGAGTCACACCACACAAAAAGAAAAACAGACTTTTCTAAAATTAGAATATGTGTAAAGGAGTCATTATCAGACTGGAGCAATTTAAATGGCGTCCAAGAGAAATGGGATTATTTAAAAGTTGCACTACTGAAGGCAACAGAAAATTGCATTAGGCTTGTCAGTAAAAGCAAAAAATTCAAGAAACCACTGTGGTACTCCGCAGATGTGGCCAAAATAGTAAAAAACAAAAAGTTAGCATTTAGTAATTATAAAAAAACCCAGAGTGAGGAAGACAGAATTATCTATAAGATTAGGCAGAAAGAGTCTAAGCAAGTTATAAGAGCTTCCAAATCACACAGAAGAGAAAATTAGGGGGACAAAACTTTTTTTAGATACATAAATGAGAAAAGAAAAGTAAAACAAGGATTAGTTAGATTAAAAACAAAAGAAGGAAGGTATGTAGAAGAGGATAAAGGTCTAGCTGACTGCCTCAATGAATATTTTTGTTCGGTATTGTTGAACATCTAAAAACACATGGATTTCAAGATCAGAGACAACATGGGTTTACTTCAGGGAGATCATGCCAAACTAATCGTATTGATTTTTTTTGATTGGGTAACTAAAATGATAGATCAGGGTGGTGCAGTAGACTTACCTAGATTTCAGTAAGGCTTTTGACACTGTTGCACATAGAAGGCTTATCAATAAACTGCAATCTTTAAGTTTGGATTCCAATATTGTTGAATGGGTGAGGCAGTGGCTGAGTGACAGGCAACAGAGGGTTGTAGTCAATGGAGTATATTCAAAGCTTGGGCTTGTCACCAGTGGGGTACCTCAGGGATCTGTACTTGGACCCATTCTCTTTAATATTTTTATTAGTGATATTGCAGAAGGTCTTGATGGTAAGGTATGTCTTTTTGCTGATGATACTAAGATATGTAACAGGGTTGATGTTCCAGGAGGAATAAGCCAAATGGCTAATGATTTAGGTAAACTAGAAAAATGGTCAGAGTTGTGGCAACTGACATTTAATGTGGATAAGTGCAAGATAATGCATCTTGGACGTAAAAACCCAAGGACAGAGTACAGCATATTTGATAGAGTCCTAACCTCAACATCTGAGGAAAGGGATTTAGGGGTGATTATTTCTGATGACTTAAAGGTAGGCAGACAATGTAATAGAGCAGCAGGAAATGCTAGCAGAATGCTTGGTTGTATAGGGAAAGGTATTAGCAGTAGAAAGAGGTAAGTGCTCATGCCATTGTACAGAACACTGGTGAGACCTCACTTGGAGTATTGTACGCAGTACTGGAGACCGTATCTTCATATGATAGGATAGGATATTGATACCTAAGAGAGAGTTCAGAGAAGGGCTACTAAACTGGTTCATGGATTGCAGGATAAAACTTACCAGGAAAGGTTAAAGGATCTTAACATGTGTAGCTTGGAGGAAAGACGAGACAGGGGGGATATGATAGAAACATTTAAATACGTAAATGGAATCAACACAGTAAAGGAGGAGATTATATTTTAAAGAAGAAAAACTACCACAACAAGAGGACATAGTCTTAAATTATAGGGACAAAGGTTTAATAATATGATCAGGAAGTATTACTTTACTGAGAGGGTAGTGGACGCATGGAATAGCCTTCCAGCTGAAGTGGTAGAGGTTAACACAATAAATGAGTTTAAGCATGTGTGGGATAGGCATAAGGCTATCCTAACTATAAGATAAGGCCAGAGACTAATGAAAGTATTTAGAAAATTGGGCAGACTAGATGGGCCGAATGGTTTTTATCTGCCATCACATTCTATGTTTCTATGTTTATATGGATGTCCGCGTGTGTGTTCTTTGATTTACTGGAGAAGAGATGGGAGCAGGATTCACTATGGGAACAAGGCTAGCCAGTGGAGGCAGTTTTATGCTCTGGAAAATGTTCTGCTGAGCGTCCTGGCATTCAGATGGAAGTTACTTTGACACATACCTCCTACCTAGAGATTGTTGCAGATCATGCACACCCCTTCATGGCAATGGTGTTCCCTGATGGCAGTGGCCTCTTTCAGCAGGGTAATGCACTCTACCATAGTGCAAAAACATTCAAGAGTGGTTTGAGGAACATATCAACAATTTCAAGGTGTTGCCTTAGCCTCCAAATTCCCTGATCTCAATCTTATTGTGCATTTGTGGGATGTACTAGAACAACAAATCCACCTCTCAACTTGCAACATCCACCCTTTAACTTGCAGGACCTACTACTAATATATTTGTGCCAGATTCCACTGAACACATTCAGAGGTCTTGTGGAGTCCATGCCTTAATGCATCAAAACTGTTTTGGCAGCACAAAAGGCAGGTGGTTTTAACACAATAACACAATATTAGGCAGGCGGTTTTACTGTTGCGGCTGACCAGTGTATACCATATAAATGCTTATTTCATACTCCCATCTGGTTGATTTTGACACTCTTAGCCAATCACAGTTGTCCATTGCTGCTCAGGTTAATGCTTCCTCATTATCCAAGCAGCACAGAGCGGATTAGTTGCTTGTGACCCTATTTTAGCATTACAACATTAAAAGCTACTTAAAGCTGAATGTAAGGACATTGCAGGGAACTGCAGACACTATAGCAACGTGAATGAGATAAAGAAGTTACAGTGCCAACAATGAAAAAAAAGCTCATTCTTACCCTTTCTCAAACCTTCTCCAATGTCATCCAAGTTTTTAACACAGATTTTCTCACTAACAAAACTTCTTTCCTTTTCCATATAAACATCCAAGAATAAAAATACTGATTCTAAAATATAGAGAAAAGACCTAAAAGGACACAGTAAATTTGTGGTTACCTACTACATTGCTTTTGCACATCATGTTAGTGACTTACTCTATGACCTGTTTGTCTTTCTAGAAATGTCTTTTCCTGTTCCTTACCAATATGTGAAATTACCCTTAGGTCCTATATAGCTTTATATTCTGAAAGTGACCTTTTAGGCACTCTAGCTCTACTGCTTTTAACCTTTAGTAAATTGACAATTTTCTCTTCTCAATAATTTTATAGCTATCATTCCTTTTAAAGCAGTGACATTTTCTCTCAATAAATTAAAACATAAAACGTGAAATGAAAAAAGATACTCAGTGCCTGACAATGTGTCATGTTTTTTCTGGAAATCTAATGTCCTGGTTATCAATGTTTACCTGATCTATAATCTTCTATTAACCTGCATGAGGAAAACAATCATCATTTATATTTAGTAAAATCTCTGTGCTCTCAATGCACAGACATGTGTCTTGTTTATGTGTATTGGAACATAAATTTACTAAGGTGTAGGTAGTGAGATTGATGATTAGATATTTATAAACCTTGTATGAGACCTGAGTGGCTAACTGAAAGGGGCAACCTGCTGAGATTTTCTCTTTTACACTGCTTTTATTATACCGTAACTCTTTTTTGTTTATCAATTGTATTGACAATGACGCTAATACTAAGCATAACCTCAATTCTAACCTAACCCTAAAACTAACCTTAATTAATATCCTAATAGTAATCCTTATTCTAGACTGATCCTTACTTCTATCCCTAGTGAAAAATCCCTAATCTTGCTCCTAACCGTTTTTTTACCCCTAACACAAAACTAGGATATTATTATAATTTCATAATTGCAAAAACCTGATGGCAATCAGGCTCTTGCAATGATAACTCGGCCTCAATGTGACCTTTTGGTGCCATTCTCAAGTTGGTTACATGAAGAGATCAGTGACCTTCAGTACATGTGTCTGAAGAGCTTGGCGATGTCCTGCAATGTTAGTAAAGTTAGGGTTAACCTGAGCTTTAGGCTGGGAGCTAAAGCACCATGATTTAGGCAATTTAAGATCAACAGGAGGATAAAATTAGATCTAGACATTGATTTCATCCAGAGGAGGCAAATTTCAGCACTTAAGATGTTGTGGACTACATCTTTAACAATGTGCTTACAGCCATAATGCTGGAAAAGCATCAATGGAGATGTAGTCCACAACATCTGGAGTGTCCAAGGTTGGTTACCCCTGATCTTATTGCAGCTTGGGCCAGCACCAACTCTATCTCTATCCAACAAATCTATCTATCTTTAATTTATTTTTGATTATTATTATTTTGTTTGTTAAATATAGGGATAAGTAAAAATAACTTGAAAATCATGGAAAGTGAATGTTTCCCTTTAACCCCTTAACCCCTTAAGGACCAAACTTCTGGAATAAAAGGGAATCATGACATGTCACACATGTCACATATGTCATGTGTCCTTAAGGGGTTAAAGCCAAATTTCCTAACCTCTTGATCTGTTGTTCTGTAGAGCACACTCCAACCCTAATGAATCCTAGGAGAGAATTTGAAGGTGGAGGTAAAATTAATTTCTGTAATAAGGAATGTAAGTAAAGCTTGATGGACTAAATTTCCTTTTGTATAGTGTTACAATACAAAATGAGGGTAAAATGTGTAGTCTTAAAGAGATCCTTTAGTGCCAGGAAAACAAAGCCTTTTTTTCTGACACTATAGATTTCTAAGGTGCCCCCCTTCCTCACACTCCCCTTCCCTTAGCGTTGAAGGGGTTAAAACCACTTCAGTCACTTACCTGAAGGACATCGGTGCTGGGTCAGGCTCTGCAAATGTTCCTCCCCTGCCAACGTTAGCCGGCGGGGGAGACCTAATGTGCATGCGTGGCAATGGTTGTGCTCACGTTAGGATTTCCCCATAGTAAAATAAGAAAAAATAGAGAGAGAAAAAAATTTATAAAAAAATAAAAAGGAAAAGGAAAAAAAATAGAAAAAAAAATAAATAAATAAATAAAAATATGGGTCTGTAGAGATAGATGAGCTCTTGAACTACCGGTTCTGGATTATAAGTACAATTATGTAATATTTACTTCTGTTAAGCTCTTAACCCAGTTCCCCCCCCAGTGGAGATTGTAGCATTTAGGATCATTAAACCAATCGGGGCACTCTATGTATGTCCAATCTCGCCATGAGGCTGGAAAGCTTATTGTAATGTATTGTAAATACTTAGTTTTTTTTTTGTTTTGTTAATGTTTTTTTTTCTTATTGTGAGATGTATTTTAATAATAATTACTATTGGACAAGGAACCAATAGTCACATTTCTACCATTTAAAAAGAAATGAGGAATGCAGTGTAAACTAGATATAATGGAGGGCTTTTCCTGATTTATTTAAATGGCTTTACTACATAATTTTACTGAATTATCCCTAAATGCTAATGGCCTTAACATTCCGCAGAAACACAGATTAGCATTTCATCAACTGAATCTCAGCAAGGCATCAATTGTCTGTTTTCAGGAAACCCTTTTTTCTAGTACTATCCTACCCAAATTTTATTCTACTAAATATCCACTTAGTATTCGAAAGTTCACGACCAGTATTCGCAAACTGATATGTGTCTTGTAGATAGATATTCCTTAGATACATTAGTGGATGTTAACATCTTGACTATAAGCTGATCTGATCACTCTCCAATAATGACTAAATTTTCTATCTTTATCCAACAAGAGGTAGAGGCTTATGGCGCTTAAATGAGTCATTATTGTCGACTGACCAGTACAGAGAGGAAATCAGAACTAAAGTGAATTTCTTTGAGGATAATCTTTATCAGTTAACAAATGTTTTTACTACGTGGCTTGCTCATAAGGCAGTGATACAGGGATTTTAATTAAAACAAGGTTCCCATCTAAAACATAAAATCATAGATAAAAGCAATAATTTGATGGTTGATCTAAAAAGAGCAGAGGATCAACATAAATTACAACTGAATGCCACGAGCATGGAATCACTCCAGAAGTTAAGATTAGAGGTTGAAAGTCAACAACTTCAACAAGTGGAAAGGAAATTAAAATGCGATTACTATAGACAGGGGAATAGAGCAAGTAGACACTTGTACTCACAATTAAAACACAAGGCTTTTCAGATTAAAATAGACTATATACTTACAGAAGCTAAAATTAAACTGACCAATCCTAAAATGATTGTCAATGAGTTGCCACTCATGTATGCCACTATGCAGAGCTTGCAATACTGCACACGTGACCTGTCTCTAGCGAATTTGAGTCAGAGGGGTATAAAAAGAGCAATACAGTTAATAGGGAAAGAAGGGATTTGTCAGTTTGCAGATTTACAGATTTCATTTGCATTACCAAATAAAGAATTGTTCAAATACCTATATATGAAACATATTTTAGAGAAGGATCAATTAGTAGGTGTGGAGGTAAATAAGCTTCAGGATTTTGACAAATAATGCCTCGGAATGGGAAGCTTAACAAAATCTTTGTCCTTATGCTACAAAAAGTTACTGACAATTAAGCAACCTGTTAAATTAGGGTATACAGTAAAAAGGGAATAAGAACTTTAATGTGAGTTGGAATCAAGTATATGGCATACTTCAATGGTGGGGGAACAAAGGGCCACCCATTGCTTAGATCACATAGAATCAGCTTACAAGCTGTGGATGAGGTGGTATCTTACACCCCAATGCCTTGCACACATATATTTTGGGGCTACCCCCAAGTGCTGGCGATGTGTTGGGAAGACAGACACCTTAACTCATATTTTTTGACATTGTTCAGCATTAGTGATGTACCGAACATTTCGCCGGCGAATAGTTCCCGGCGAACATAGCGTGTTCGCGTTCGCCACGGCGGGCGAACACATGCGCGGTTCGATCCGCCCCCTATTCGTCATCATTGACTAAACTTTGACCCTGTGCCTCACAGTCAGCAGACACATTCCAGCCAATCAGCAGCAGACCCTCCCTTCCAGACCCTCCCACCTCCTGTACAGCATCCATTTTAGATTCATTCTAAAGCTGCATTCTTAGATAGAGGAGGGGAAGTGTAGCTGCTTCTCATTTGATAGGGAAATGTATAGCTAGGCTAGTGTATTCAGTGTCCATTACAGTCCTGAAGGATTCATCTGATCTCTGCTGTAAGGACAGCACCCCAAAAAGCCATTTTTAGGGCTAGAACATCAGTCTGCTTTTTTTTGTGTAATCTAATTGCAGTTGCCTGCCTGCCTGCCAGCTTCTGTGTCAGGCTCACAGTGGATACTGTGCCCACTTGCCCAGTGCCACCACTCATATCTGGTGTCACAATAGCTTGCATTTAAAAACAATTTTTTTTGTTCACTGTAATAGATTGAATAGCAGTTAGTTCTCTGCAAGCGTCTGTGTGTCAGGCCAACAGCGTGTACTCTGCCAGTGCACAGTGCCACTCATATCTGGTGTCACAATAGCGTGCATTTAAAACCAAAAAACTATTTTCCCTGTTATAGATTGAATAGCAGTTACTTGTCTTCAAGCGGGTGTGTCAGGCCTACAGCGTGTACTCTGCCAACCTCTGCAAGTGCACATTGCCACTCATATCTGGTGTCACAATAGCGTGCATTTAAAACCCAAAAACTTTTTTCACTGTTATAGATTGAATAGCAGTTAGTTGTCTGCAAGCGGGTGTCAGGACTACAGCGTGTACTCTGCCAACCTCTGCAAGTGCACATTGCCACTCATATCTGGTGTCACAATAGCCTGCATTTAAAACCCAAAAACTTTTTTCACTGTTATAGATTGAATAGCAGTTACTTGTCTGCAAGCGGGTGTCAGGCCTACAGCGTGTACTCTGCCAACCTCTGCAAGTGGATATTGCCACTCATATATCTGATCTCCCCTCCGGTCCGTGATGGCAATCAGCAGGGCTGGTGCTTGGATAGCACCAGCCCTGCATGGGCCGGCAGGGGAGAGCCTCGGGCAGCAATATTTTCTGGGGGGGGGCAATTGGCATTGGATCCCCCCCTGGATCCGCCAATGTCTGCAAGCGGGTGTCAGGCCTACAGCGTGTACTCTGCCAACCTCTGCAAGTGCACATTGCCACTAATAACTGGTGTCACAATAGCGTACATTTAAAACTCAAAAACTTTTTTCACTGTTATAGATTGAATAGCAGTTACTTGTCTGCAAGCAGTGGCGGATCCAGAAGCTAATCTCGGGAGGGGCACTGGCAGATCATTTTAAGAAACAATCCAGGCACAATAACCACTACAGCTCTCTGTAGTGGTTTTGGTGCCAGGATTTGCTGTGGTGCCCTCCCAGAGTAAGTAGTCAAACCGTTTAAAAAAAACGTTTGATAACTTACCCAGGGTCTGCTGGGATAGTTGCTGTAGTGTGTGTGTGTGTGTGTGTGAGTGGTGCAGTGTATGTGAGGGTCGCAGTATGTGTATGGAGGGGTAGTGTGTATGTGAGAGGGGTGCAGTGTATGTATGGGGTAGCAATTTGTATATTGGGAGCAGTGTGTTTGTGTGTGAGTGGTGCATGTATGGGGGGCTGTGTTTGTATTGGGGCAGTGTGTATAAGGGGGCAGTGTGTGTATTGGGGCAGTGTGTGTAAGGGGAGGGCTGTGTGTGTAAGGGGGGGCTGTGTGTGTAAGGAGGGTTGTGTGTGTAAGGGGGGGCTGTGTATGTAAGGGAGGGCTGTGTATGTAAGGGGGGTCTGTGTAAGGGGGTCTGTGTGTGTAAGGGCGGGCTGTGTGTGTAAGGGGGGCTGTGTATGTAAGGGGGGGCTGTGTATGTAAGGGGGGGCTGTGTATGTAAGGGGGGGCTGTGTATATAAGGGGGGCTGTGTATGTAAGGGGGGCTGTGTATGTAAGGGGGGCTGTGTATGTAAGGGGGGCTGTGTATGTGAGGGGGGGCTGTGTATGTAAGGGGGGCTGTGTATGTAAGGCGGGCTGTGTATGTAAGGGGGGCTGTGTATATAAGGGGGGCTGTGTATATAAGGGGGGCTGTGTATGTAAGGGGGGCTGTGTATGTAAGGGGGGCTGTGTATGTAAGGGGGGCTGTGTATGTAAGGGGGGCTGTGTATGTGAGGGGGGCTGTGTATGTAAGGGGGGGCTGTGTATGTGAGGGGGGCTGTGTATGTAAGGGGGGACTGTGTATGTAAGGGGGGCTGTGTATGTAAGGGGGGCTGTGTATGTGAGGGGGCTGTGTATGTAAGGGGGGACTGTTTGTGTAAGGGGGAGCTGTGTATGTAAGGGGGGGCTGTGTATGTGAGGGGGGCTGTGTATGTGAGGGGGGCTGTGTATGTGAGGGAGGCTGTGTATGTAAGGGGGGACTGTGTATGTAAGGGGGGCTGTGTATGTAAGGGGGGCTGTGTATGTGAGGGGGGCTGTGTGTGTAAGGGGGGACTGTGTGTGTAAGGGGGCGCTGTGTATGTAAGGGGGGGCTGTGTATGTAAGGGGGGCTGTGTATGTGAGGGGGGCTGTGTGTGGTGCAGTGTGTGAGGTGATAGGGGGGCAGATTAAAGATATTATTTTTTTATTATTAAATAATAACTAACAAATTATAGCTAATGTCCCCCCTCCCTTCTTACCTTTGCTGATGGAGGGGGAGACATTGCTCTCTTCCAGTCCCTGGTGGTTCTAGTGGAGAGAGTGAACTCTAACCTGCAGCTCAGGTTAGAGTTCAATCTCGCGAGAACGGAGCGTTGCCATGGTAACGCTCCGTGCTCGCGAGAGGAGAACCCGGCGGAGCTGCAGGGAAGAGCTCCCCCGGGTTTTCTCTACCTCGCCCTCCCCTGCCGGCCGCCCAGCAATGTGCCTGTGGGCCAGGGAGGAAGATGACTGATCTCCCCTCCGGTCCGTGATGGCAATCAGCAGGGCTGGTGCTTGGATAGCACCAGCCCTGCATGGGCCGGCAGGGGAGAGCCTCGGGCAGCAATATTTTCTGGGGGGGGGCAATTGGCATTGGATCCCCCCCTGGATCCGCCAATGTCTGCAAGCGGGTGTCAGGCCTACAGCGTGTACTCTGCCAACCTCTGCAAGTGCACATTGCCACTCATATCTGGTGTCACAATAGCGTGCATTTAAAACCCAAAAACTTTTTTCACTGTTATAGATTGAATAGCAGTTACTTGTCTTCAAGCGGGTGTGTCAGGCCTATAGCGTGTACTCTGCCAGCCTCTGCAAGTGCACATTGCCACTCATATCTGGTGTCACAATAGCATGCATTTAAAACCAAAAAACTTTTTTCACTGTTATAGATTGAATAGCAGTTACTTGTCTTCAAGTGGGTGTGTCAGGCCTACAGCGTGTACTCTGCCAACCTCTGCAAGTGCACATTGCCACTCATATCTGGTGTCACAATAGCATGCATTTAAAACCAAAAAACTTTTTTCACTGTTATAGATTGAATAGCAGTTACTTGTCTTCAAGCAGGTGTGTCAGGCCTACAGCGTGTACTCTGCCAACCTCTGCCAGTGCACATTGCCACTCATATCTGGTCTCACAGCAACTTGCACGCATAGTACCACTAATCCAAAAAATAAATGACAGGCAGAGGCAGGCCACCACGCAGGGGCCGTCGTGGTCGTGGTGCTGTGATTCCCTTTTGTCCTAGAATAATGCCCAATTTTCAGAGGCCACGTACCCTGAACTTGAAAAGTTCTGAGGACATAGTTGACTGGCTAACACAGGACACCCAATCTTCTACAGCTTCCGCTCAGAACCTTGACGCACCATCCTCCTCCAACTTAGCTTCGGGCACCTCTCAAGATACCACTCACCCGCCTGACGCTACCACCAACACTATCACCACAGCCGCTTCACTTTATCTGTCAGGGGAGTTATTTACACATCCGTTTGAAGAAATGAGTGAGGCGCAACCATTATTGCCAGAGGATGTAGATAACAGGGATATGTCTCAGTCAGGCAGCATTACACACATGGACGTACGGTGTGATGATGATGATGTTGTACCCGCTTTGCTGAGTTGTCCAATACAAGTGAAGCGGTTGATGATGACGATGCGTCCATGGATGTCACGTGGATGCCCGCTCGGCAAGAAGAAGAACAGGGCGAAAGTTCAGATGGGGAGACAGAGAAGAGGAGGAGGAGACGAGTTGGAAGCAGGGGGAGGTCGTCTCAAGGAGCTAGTGGCACAGTCAGACAGCATGCATCGGCACCCAGGGTCAGCCCGACAGCACGCCAATCAACGCATGCTGTGTCCACCACCAATATGCCGTCATTGCAGAGCTCAGCAGTGTGGCATTTTTTTTGTGTGTCTGCCTCTGATAACAGCGATGCCATTTGCAACCTGTGCCAAAAGAAACTGAGTCGTGGGAAGTCCAACAACCACCTAGGTACAACTGCTTTGCGTAGGCACATGATCGCACATCACAAACGCCTATGGGATCAACACATGAGTACAAGCAGCACATAAACTCAAAGCCGCCATCCTCCTCCTGTTCCAGCATCTTCAGCCACGTCAACCACTGCTGTCTTCCTTGCCCCCTCTCAACCATCCGCCACTCCATCTCTCGCCTTGAGCAGTTCCCGCTCATCTGCCCACAGTCAGGTGTCTGTCAAGGACATGTTTGAGCGTAAGAAGCCAATGTCAGAAAGTCACCCCCTTGCCAGCGTCTGACAGCTGGCTTGTCTAAACTATTAGCCCGCCAGCTTTTACCGTACAAGCTGGTGGAGTCTGAAGCGTTAAAAAATTTGTGGCTTTTGGGACACCGCAGTGGAAGGTACCCGGACAAAATTTCTTTGCACAAAAGGCAATCCCCAACCTGTACTCGATTGTGCAAAAGGAAGTAATGGCATGTCTGGCACACAGTGTTGGGGCAAGGGTCCATCTGACCACTGATACCTGGTCTGCAAAGCATGGTCAGGGCAGGTATATCACCTACCCTGCGCATTGGGTAAACCTGCTGATGGCTGCCAAGCATGGAATGCGTGACTCTGCAGAGGAGTTGGTGACACCGCCACGACTTGCAGGCAGGCCTGCTACCACCTCCTCTACTCCTCCTACTCCATCCTCTTCCATAACCTCCACGGCTGAGTCCTCTTCTGCTGCTGCGTCTTGCTCCACATCAACAGCAAACGCCCAGCTCCCAGGTACTATTCCACATCCCGGATACGGCAGTGTCACACCGTCTTGGGTTTGACTTGCTAGAAAGCAGAGAGTCACACCGGACAAGCACTCCTGTCCGCCCTGAACGCACAGGTGGAAAACTGTCTGACTCCGCAGCAACTGGATATCGGCAAAGTGGTTTGTGACAACGGAACAAATTTGTTGGCGGCATTGAAGTTGGGCAAGTTGACACATGTGCAATGCATGGCACATGTGTGTAATCTGATCGTACAATGCTTTGTGCATAAGTACCCAGGCTTACAGGACGTCCTGAAGCAGGCCAGGAAGGTGTGTGGCCATTTCAGGCGTTCCTACACGGCCATGGCGCACTTTGCAGATATCCAGCGGCGAAACAACATGCCAGTGAGGCGCTTGATTTGCGACAGCCCGACACGTTGGAATTCAACACTCCTAATGTTCGTCCGCCTGCTCCAACAAGAGTGCTAGGACAGCCTCTGGGGAGCTGGGAATTTTTTGCCACATTACTGGACGCTCATGCGCAATGCCTGTAGGCTCATGCGTCCTTTTGAGGAGGTGGCAAACCTAGTCAGTCGCACCGAAGGCTCCATCAGCGACATCATACCATTTGTTTTCTTCCTGGAGCATGCCCTGCGAAGAGTGCTGGATCAGGCCGTAGATGAGCGTGAAGAGGAAGAGGAAGAGTTGTGGTCACCATCACCACCAGAAACAGCCTTATCAGCATCGCTTGCTGGACCTGCGGCAACGCTGGAAGAGGATTGTGAGGAAGAGGAGTCAGAGGAGGAATGTGGCACAGCACAACGGGAATCTAACAGGGGAAGAGGTGAAAGTAATCCTCCTCCCATGACCACGCTGGCAAGGACAGGACGCTTTAAAGACGTGTTGTTGATGGAGGACATGCAGAGCTTTTTAAGTCCTACGCATCGCCACAGCCCTTCGGGATCCAACCTCAGAGAACGACTCGACCGACAGGTAGCAGACTACCTCGTCCTAACTGCAGATATCGGCACTTTGAGGAGCGATGAACCCCTTGACTCTTGGGTGTGCAGAATTGACCTGTGGCCTGAGCTATCCCAATTTGCGATAGAACTTCTGGCCTGCCCCGCTTCAAGTGTCCTGTCAGTAAGGACCTTCAGTGCAGCAGGAGGTATTGTCACTTAGAAGAGAAGTCGCCTAGGTAAAAAAAGTCTAGATTACCTCACCTTTATTAAGATGAATGAGGGATGGATCCCGAAGGGACTGACAGTGGGCGATACATTCGACTAAAAAAGGCCTGATGAGATGAGCTGCCTTGGGCTAAAAATGGTGACCTATGTAGGAGGAACAGTCCCTAATCTGCTCTGTGTCAGTGTGTATCAGGGTCCCTGAGGACAGGTGTCAATCCATATCTGCCGAGTGACCCTATGTAGGGGGAACAGTCCCTATTCTGCTCTGTGTCAGTGTGTATCAGGGTCCCTGAGGACAGGTGTCAATCCATATCTGCCAAGTGACCCTATGTAGAGGGAACAGTCCCTATTCTGCTCTGTGTCAGTGTGTATCAGGGATCCTTAGGTTAGGTGTCAATCCATATCTGCCACGTGACCCTATGTAGGGGGAACAGTCCCTATTCTGCTCTGTGTCAGTGTGTATCAGGGATCCTTAGGATAGGTGTCAATCCATATCTGCCAAGTGACGATATGTAGGGTGAACAGTCCATATTCTGCTCTGTGTCAGTGTGTATCAGAGATCCTTAGGATAGGTGTCAATCCATATCTGCCAAGTGACCCTATGTATGAGGAACAGTCCCTATTCTGCTATGTGTCAGTGTGTATCAGGGTCCCTGAGGACAGGTGTCAATTCATATATGCCAAGTGACACTATGTAGGGGAAACAGCCCCTATTCTGCTCTCTGTCAGTGTGTATCAGGGATCCTTAGGTTAGGTGTCAATCCATATCTGCCACGTGACCCTATGTAGGGGGAACAGTCCCTATTCTGCTCTGTGTCAGTGTGTATCAGGGTCCCTGAGGACAGGTGTCAATCCATATCTGCCAAGTGACCCTATGTAGGAGGAACAGTCCCTATTCTGCTCTATGTCAATGTGTATTAGGGTCCCTGAGGACAGGTGTCAATCCATATCTGCCAAGTGACCCTATGTAGGCGGAACAGTCCCTATTCTGCTCTGTGTCAGTGTGTATCAGGGATCCTTAGGTTAGGTGTCAATCCATCAGGGTCCCTGAGGACAGGTGTCAATCCGTATCTGCCAAGTGACCCTATGTAGGGGGAACAGTCCCTATTCTGCTCTGTGTCAGTGTGTATCAGGGTCCCTGAGGACAGGTGTCAATCCATATCTGCCAAGTGACCCTATGTAGGGGGAACAGTCCCTATTCTGCTATGTGTCAGTGTGTATCAGGGTCTCTGAGGACAGGTGTCAATCCATATGTCAAGGTGTCAATATGTCATATGTCAGGTGTCAATCCATATCCATTGTGATTTAGGAATGTTAGGTGATTTATGCCCTTTATGGATTAAAACCAGACTCTGCATCAACTGTGTAGTTTTCCATGGGAGTTTTGCCATGGATCCCCCTCCGGCATGCCACAGTCCAGGTGTTAGTCCCCTTGAAACAACTTTTCCATCACTATTGTGGTTAGAAAGAGTCCCTGTGGGTTTTAAAATTCGCCTGCCCATTGATGTCTATGGCGGTTCGCCCGGTTCGCCGGTTCGCAAACGTTTGCGGAAGTTCGCGTTCGCGAACCGAAAATGATGTTCGCGACATCACTATTCAGCATTAAAAACTTTTGCTTGCAGGTGCAGGTGCTCATTGAGCATACTACGACATTGTTCCTAATCTGCTCTGTGTGCAGGTGCAGGTGCTCATTGAGCATACTACGACATTGTTGCTAATCTGCTCTGTGTCAGTGTGTATCAGGGTCCCTGAGGACAGGTGTCAATCCATATCTGCCGAGTGACCCTATGTAGGGGGAACAGTCCCTATTCTGCTCTGTGTCAGTGTGTATCAGGGTCCCTGAGGACAGGTGTCAATCCATATCTGCCAAGTGACCCTATGTAGAGGGAACAGTCCCTATTCTGCTCTGTGTCAGTGTGTATCAGGGATCCTTAGGTTAGGTGTCAATCCATATCTGCCACGTGACCCTATGTAGGGGGAACAGTCCCTATTCTGCTCTGTGTCAGTGTGTATCAGGGATCCTTAGGATAGGTGTCAATCCATATCTGCCAAGTGACGATATGTAGGGTGAACAGTCCATATTCTGCTCTGTGTCAGTGTGTATCAGAGATCCTTAGGATAGGTGTCAATCCATATCTGCCAAGTGACCCTATGTATGAGGAACAGTCCCTATTCTGCTATGTGTCAGTGTGTATCAGGGTCCCTGAGGACAGGTGTCAATTCATATATGCCAAGTGACACTATGTAGGGGAAACAGCCCCTATTCTGCTCTCTGTCAGTGTGTATCAGGGATCCTTAGGTTAGGTGTCAATCCATATCTGCCACGTGACCCTATGTAGGGGGAACAGTCCCTATTCTGCTCTGTGTCAGTGTGTATCAGGGTCCCTGAGGACAGGTGTCAATCCATATCTGCCAAGTGACCCTATGTAGGAGGAACAGTCCCTATTCTGCTCTATGTCAATGTGTATTAGGGTCCCTGAGGACAGGTGTCAATCCATATCTGCCAAGTGACCCTATGTAGGCGGAACAGTCCCTATTCTGCTCTGTGT
The DNA here is from genome assembly GCF_036172605.1 of Pelobates fuscus. Classification (NCBI taxonomy): domain Eukaryota; kingdom Metazoa; phylum Chordata; class Amphibia; order Anura; family Pelobatidae; genus Pelobates; species Pelobates fuscus. Next base: position 98,572,633 of record NC_086322.1, read on the forward strand.
CAGTGTGTATCAGGGATCCTTAGGTTAGGTGTCAATCCATATCTGCCAAGTGACCCTATGTAGGGGGAATAGTCCCTATTCTGCTCTGTGTCAATGTGTATCAGGGTCCCTGAGGACAGGTGTCAATCCGTATCTGCCAAGTGACCTTATGTAAGGGGAACAGTCCCTATTCTGCTCTGTGTCAGTGTGTATCAGGGATCCTTAGGTTAGGTGTCAATCCATATCTGCCAAGTGACCCTATGTAGGGGGAATAGTCCCTATTCTGCTCTGTGTCAGTGTGTATCAGGGTCCCTGAGGACAGGTGTCAATCCGTATCTGCCAAGTGACCCTATGTAGGGGGAACAGTCCCTATTCTGCTCTGTGTCAGTGTGTATCAGGGTCCCTGAGGACAGGTGTCAATCCATATCTGCCAAGTGACCCTATGTAGGGGGAACAGTCCCTATTCTGCTATGTGTCAGTGTGTATCAGGGTCTCTGAGGACAGGTGTCAATCCATATGTCAAGGTGTCAATATGTCATATGTCAGGTGTCAATCCATATCCATTGTGATTTAGGAATGTTAGGTGATTTATGCCCTTTATGGATTAAAACCAGACTCTGCATCAACTGTGTAGTTTTCCATGGGAGTTTTGCCATGGATCCCCCTCCGGCATGCCACAGTCCAGGTGTTAGTCCCCTTGAAACAACTTTTCCATCACTATTGTGGTTAGAAAGAGTCCCTGTGGGTTTTAAAATTCGCCTGCCCATTGATGTCTATGGCGGTTCGCCCGGTTCGCCGGTTCGCAAACGTTTGCGGAAGTTCGCGTTCGCGAACCGAAAATGATGTTCGCGACATCACTATTCAGCATTAAAAACTTTTGCTTGCAGGTGCAGGTGCTCATTGAGCATACTACGACATTGTTGCTCCCCCTCAGCCCAGAGATTTATTTGCATCACATGTTGCCTATAACCTTTCCGAAACATGCTGCTACATTAGCTGTACACATCTCATTGGCAGCAAAGACATGCATAGCGAGACTTTGGAAATCTCCTAATATTCCCTAAGTAGGTTAGTTACAGAGAAAAAAAAATGCAAGGATACAGAATAGGTGTATCTAGAACATCTTAAGAAATTGTATTTAGAACATCTCATCTTTTTTTGGTGTATGTTTGTTCGTGTTTACTTTTTGTATTATATTTCAAAAATGAATAACAATTGTATAGATGTTACATTGTATGCTGGAATTGATAATTAGAGCCCACTGGGCTACTGCAGTGATTTTTTTTTCTTCTTTCATATAACAATTGAGATTTGTTTACAATATAAAAGAATAAAAACATTTTTTTTTTTGTTTTTTATTGGTTGTACAATAACATTACATTTTTACATTAAAAGTTTACAAAAAAAAAAAGGATTTCCCCACAGGAAAGCATTATGTTTTCCTATGGGCAAAAATCTGACGCTGATGCAGAGCGTAAAGACGTCCAGTGTCAGGTAATGGACCAAAGGTCCGTTTCGATTCTGGAAGTCCCCTAGTGGCTGTCTGGTAGACAGCCACTGAGGGCAGATTTAGTGCTGGAATGTAAACATTGCAGTTCTCTGGAACTGCTATGTTTTACATTGCAGCACTAAGTGCAAAAGGGAAACAGCACCCAGACCACTTCAATGAGCTGAAGTGGTCTGGGTGCCTACAGTGTCCCTTTAAGAGTGAAGGAGTCAAAAACTACAACTTGAATGAGTTTGCTTTAACTGACTTGGAAAATAATTGTTTAAATAGGGGGAAATACTTCACTTGAACAAAAACCTCTAACTTGGCAATTCAATTAAAATACTCATACTGTTAAAGTCTGGTATTGTAAAGAAAAGTAACGTATTATGCAAGTATAGCAAGTTGGCTATCCACAAAGGACACACATCATTACAAAAAATCTTGCTTGCAAAAACAACTACCTATCTAAAACTAGATTATCTGTAATAAATAGGACATTGAAAACTGCAATTGTACCCTGTACATAAGTCTTGTAGATTGCCTAGAGTCATTGCCCCTTACTCCCCACTTTCTGACTACTCCCTGGCTGTGAATGTACTCTTGTACAGAAAAAGTATCTGGGGCTCCAGTACAGTTTGGAAGGAGAATGAAAGAGGTCACATTCATGCCCTCTGTACAAACATGTTGCTCATTATGATGGCTTGAACCCATATTTTGTTAGATACCTTAGTAGAGATGACAGATTCCAAATTTGTAGACTTTTGTGAAAAGCAAGAGGTAGATACAAGATATTGTCTGAGTAAATGATGTGTGATGTTATAAGCTGATTTGCAATGTTCTAAATGACCAGTAAATGCACTCAGGCAACTTAATCTTAATTAAATAGTCTGGGTGCAGTGGTCTCAGGACCAAAGGGCATGGACCTGATTCTTAAATTATTAGAAGGAGAGGTATGTACTTCTGGCTGGAGATTTAAAATTAACTTTTATTAGAATGAAAGGATAAAAATATATTGTGGTGTACTCGATATGCGATCAATGTTTTTATTATCTCAGAAAATACTGAACCTAAGGTGAATGAACTCTCTCACTCTTAGATAGAAAATAGAAAACGAATGGAGGAAAGTTGTCTCCTATAGTGCTCCCAAAATTATATACAAGTGCTCACTAAACCAATAGCAAGACAAAAGAAATAATAATAATAATAATAATAATAATAATAATAATAATAATAATAATAATAATAATAATAATAATAATTATCCAAAACTAAAAATAAGAATACCAAAAAATAAAGTGAAAATTAGTAAAAATATACTCCTAAATAAAGTATATACAGGAGGTTTCCCAAATCTCAGTTGACAATCTAAGCATAGGAAGGTTCGACAAGGAACAAATGCTCTGAAAAGTGTGTATACTCACTTTATGTCAAAATTTGCAATTAGGGGTTAGATAATGCTGTCTCTTGAAAAGCACCCAGAGCGATCCTTTAGCAGTCTGCCTAGTTTGACATGCCTCTGTAGTGAGTGACCGATCGTATGGTACCCTTGTTGTAATCTCAGCATACAATGTTGCAAAAATAGTTAAAGTCAAATGCGATCAGGATATAGATTGGTATTTCTGCTACAAAGTAATTTTTAACTCCAATAGAGATGATGCATATAACTGAGAGAAGGAGACAGAGTTGTTTCCGTGTGCATGATATAACGTCTAAACTGTGTCTTCATGGACACCTAAAAAAATAATGGTTTCTGTCTAGCTATCTACATGCAGTGGTAAAACCTGCAGGTGAATATCGTTCATCGTGAAAGTTTCTTTGATCAGCTAAGTATCGTATCTGCAGATTAGGAAGGAGCCCCGATGCTAATTTTGCCGGTTCGGTGGCTCTTCCCCCTGAATCAGTGGTCTTGTAGTTTTAACCCTGCAGTGCAAAACATTGCCATTTTGTAGAGTTGCTTCTGATTGAAATCTTATTATATGGCCAAATTATGTTCATAGGAAAGCATTAAATTCAATACCTATTAGAAGCATTTGATTGGAGGCACACATTGAACTTACTAAGCATCTTTACCTTATCCCCAGTGCTCCTCTAAGAGGAGCGTTGGGTTGGACATCCATTGTGGAAGGGATGCCTCCACAATGATGAAGGAGTTTCAAAGCAGGATAAAGTATAAGTAAAAACATTTCAAATATTGTTTTTTACTTTTCAAAAGACGTGGGTCCCTGCATCAGGATCTACACTTGTTTCAAGTGCCTCTGGTGTTAGGTGCTACAGCAGAAAGTTAAACCTAGTCTCATACTAGAATAAATAACCCAGGATAAGAGAGTGGGACTTTTCTTTCCTTTGTTAATGAACACCACAGTTCTCAAAATAAGGATTTTCTTTTCTTCCAGCAGTTACAAAAACAAAACAAAAAATTCACTTTTAACAAGTGTATAAAAAAAAAAAATTCGGGCTTGCGTGAGCTGGTTCCCCCCAAAGATTCTGTCATGTGGTGGATCCAGGGCCGGCCTTAGGGGTGTGCGAGCTGTGCGGCCGAAAAGGGCGCCATGGAGCAGGGGGCGCCCTGCGGCCGACACAGCTCACACATGACCAGCGGAATAAAAAAAAAAAAATTGCGGTGGGGCGGAGCTTACTGTGCGGCAGGGGGCATAGCTAAAAGCCCCAGAAAACTGCTGCAGGGGAAGCAGGAAGGAGTCCCTGCTTCCCCCAACAACCAGAATCCAGGAGCTGCACTGCCTGTCTGCCTCCTTAATTAACAGAGGTAACTATGTGACTGTCTGATTGTGTGTGTGTGTGTCTGTGTGTTTGACTGTCTGCCTGTGTGTGTGTGTGTGACTGTCTGTCTGTGTGTGTGACTGTCTGTGTGTGTGTGACTGTCTGTGTGTGTGTGACTGTGTGTGTGTGTGACTGTCTGCCTGTGTGTGTGGCTGTTTGCCTGTGTGTGTGTGTGTGACTGTGTGTTTGACTCTCTGTGTGTGTGACTGTCTGCGTGTGTGTGTGTGTGTGTGTGTGTGTGTGACTGTCTGTGTATTTGACTGTCTGTGTGTGTGACTGTCTGTCTGTGTGTGTGTGTGTGTGTGACTGTCTGCCAGCCTGTGTGTGTGTTTCAATGTCTGTGTGCTTGACTGTCTGTGTGTGTGAATGTTTGCCTGTGTGTGTGTGTGTGACTGTGTGTGTGTGTGTGTGTGTCTGTCTTCCTCTGTGTGTTTGGATTTCTGCCTGTGTGTTTGTGTGTGGCTATCTGTCTGCCTCTGTGTGTTTGGCTGTCTGCCTGTGTGTGTGTGTGGCTGTTTGCCTGTGTGTGTGTGTGTGTGTGTGACTGCCTATGTGTGACTGACTGGGCAGACTAGATGGGCCCAATGGTTCTTATCTGCCGTCACATTCTATGTCTGTGTGTGTTTGTGTGTGGCGGTCTGTGTGTGACTGCCTGCGTGTGTTTGTGTGTGTGCGTGTGTATGGCCGGCCCTGGGTGGATCAGAAATCTGAATTTTGGTCAATCACTTGATAGGTCAAAATTTGGCATAATTGAAGCTTGGTCCAAAACGAATCTCCTCTCCAAACCTACTCTGAAATTACCAGCATCAATTCATTAGTTCTGAAAATTTATTTTAGAACTCTATGATGTTTAGTTTGTATGCATTATGAATGAAATCTTGAGTCCTGAAGCAATGTGTTTAATTATAAATGCCAATGCTATGCAGCATTCTTTGACTGGATTTTCAAATCATGATAGGTTATTTAAAGAATTAGACACATTTTAAAGACTGCAATGTATGGTAGTAATAAAAGAAACTGCAGATTTAAGAAAGGGTAAACAAACTGCAAGAATGCATTTAAAAGCATTAATGTCTGTAAACTACAAATTGATTCAGAGTCTGGTTGGAACACAGTTCTGATCAAATGTCATTTTAAAAAGGATTTGACAGTGTAAAGATTAGCAACTTTAGATACACAGAGGGCCCAGCAGTTTCAAAGATAACACCATAAAAAAAGATTGTAGACATATTCGAGAACTGTTGGCATCGGTTTGGAGAGAATAAATGTGTAATATGGAGAATATGCTGCAATATTGTAAGGTTTTATATATATATATATATTAATCCCTTAAGGACACATGACGGAAATATTCCGTCATGATTCCCTTTTATTGCAGAAGTTGTGTCCTTAAGAGGTTAAGGAAGAAAGGTATGATACTTTTGAAATATTTGAAGAATCACTTTGTTATAGATGATTATTTAGTAGGTAGACAAGAAGTTACATCTAGCACGAGTAGACAATACATAAAAAGAATCCTAGTGATAAGCTGGCATTAATACCGGAGCTGGGTCCCTGAATGTGGGTCCCTATATCCATGTTTTTTTTTTTTTTTAATTTATAGTTTATTGAATTTTGTTTTCAAGAAATAAACAGGGTACAGAAGGGAAGAAGGGAGGGGTAGTACCCATGCTCAAAACATGCCATTTTTGTGTCACATCAGAACATTATTGTAAAGTCTTATATTACATTCCCATATCACAATCATATATTACAAGTATATATTACAATTACACATCACAATCGCCTTTGTCTTCTTTTGCAATACTGTAGTGGGAGTACTCATTTCTAGGAATCTAAGTGAGGCGAATATAGTTACAGATTGATCATGTTTCGTAGTACACAGTGTTTCAATATTGCTATTGTCATCGCCCTGTCTAATAGACCCTAGTAATGTAGAACTATACAGTCAAGGAACAGAGAATACATTTCCGGGTCACCCCTATGTTAAGAGCTGGTTCGAGTTGTGGTTCTCCGCTATAGGTTGGCCGCAGTTATGAAGACATCTGTCCACCTCTGCCAATTAGTAAGTGTGATCTCTCTATTCTTAGACGTGGAGAAAGATATCCTTTCATATCGTAAATATTGTCTTATCTTATTATGTAGTTGAGTCCGTGTTGGACAATCCCTGCTTTTCCAACAACTTGCTATAAGGTTTTCTTGTTGTTAGTATAATAAGTACAAGTAATTGTTTATCAGCTAGGGAGATGTGCTTAGGGAATATCAGGAAAAGGCTCATATCTAAAGATAAAGGGCTTTGTAGGACACCCAACAGATTACACAACGTTTGAGATTCTTTCCACAGGGGTTCGATGCTGTGGCATTGCCACCAGATGTGGCTCATCGTACCTCTAGACAATTCGCATCTCCAACACAAGGGTGAGGATAGCGGATATATCTTATTCAGTCTATCTGGTGTGAGATACCATCTAAATATCAATTTCTTGTGAGCTTCTAGGTGGGAGTTACAAGATGTGGAGCCTTTCAGGGCTGTGATTGATTGCAACTATTGACCTTTCTCGATAGTTAGCTGGAGTTCCTTGTGCCATTGATTTATAAACGGAAAGTCTGGTTGGGGTGTATTTTGGCCCAAGGCTGCGTAGCTAAGAGATAGCGATTTAGCCTTGATCGGGTTTTTTTTACACCTATCATAAATTTGTAGCAAGGCCGTGCCTTGCTCAGGTGCTTGTGTAGAGGTATGAAGAACCCTATCTGAAAATATACTTTTCAATTGAATATATGGAAATATATATGATGGAGGTAACTCATAGTTAGTCTGTAGCGTTGGGAAGGATAGAAAGTTCCCTTGTGAGCATAGATCTGTAAGGTGGGTAATACCCCGTTCTATCCAACCAGTTAGTGATAACCACGGTGATATAGAGGTAAGTGCTGTTAAGGGTGCCCATTTCAGAAACTTGTCTCTATTAGCCTGCGGTCTGTGCAGTTGGTCCCACATGTGTATCGTTAATTTAGTAAGCGGTAAGAGTGTGCGTGACTTGGTACGTAAGTTTATGGGTGTCCACATATGGGTTATAGCGGAATATGTTGGATTATATGTGTTCTCCAAATCTACCCATTGTAGTGACCTGATTTTGTCGTGGGTCTGTAATAGATTGAGACGGACTCTGGTTTTTTTTATTTCCCCATATGAATGTCAATAGAATTTTTTGTATTTGTTTACCCAGAGTTGGTGCTAGTGGACGTGACAACATTCGAAATACAACAGTTTTGGTAATATTGTCATTTTGATGGCATTGATTTTACCTAGCCATGTGAGAAGTACATCCTTCCACTTGGCAATTAGTTGTTTGCACATCTGTGGTAGCGTTGAGAGGTTGTGCTTTATTATGCCCCTGGTGGTGGCTGCGATCTTAACCCCTAGGTACGTAAGGTGGGATTGTCTCCAATCAAACGTGAATTGGCCTTTAAGTGATTGAACGACTGTGTTTGGTAGTCTTATGGGAAATGCTTGGGTCTTTGATTGGTTCAATTTGTAATATGATATTTGACTATATTCTCGTAGAATACTCATTAATTGCGGTAGGGATTGTGTGGCTTGTGTCAATGATATGAACACATCATCGGCAAACATAGCCAGTTTCTACTCAGAATTTCTAATTAGGACTCCTGAGATGTCCATCGTATGTCGGATTTTATATGCTAGGGGTTCGAGAGATAGCACAAACAACAGGGGTGACAATAGGGCACCCCTCTCTGGTGCCATTTGTGATATTAAACGGAGTCAACAGAAATCCTCCACTTGTGACTTTAGCTGAGGGGTCTGAGTGTAGGGCTAGGACACCTCCAATGAACTTTCTGGGGAAGCCAAATTTCACAAGGACCTGTTCCATATATTTCCAGTTTAGTCGATCGAAGGCCTTCTCCGCGTCCAGCGCTAAGAGAAGGCCTTCCATTGAGTCTGTTTCCATATGGGCTAGGATGTTTAGTATTTTCCTTGCATTATCCGAGCCTTGTCTATTCTTAATGAATCCCGATTGATCGTTGTGAACTATGCGTGTGAGTATGTCTTTCATCCTCTCTGCCAAAACCTTAGCATACATTTTCATGTCGCAATTCAATAGAGAAATAGGGCGAAAGTTTTGGCAAACATCTGCTGTTTTCCCTGGTTTTGGCAATGTGGATATGTGCACCAGTAGCATGTCTTTAGACATTGACCCAGTGGAAAAACATTGTTTCAGAAGGTTGGTAAGATGTGGCGTCAGTAGATCAGAAAACATCTGGTAATAGAGGTTGGAAAAGCCATCTGGACCTGGGGATTTATGGGCTGGCATCTTAGCTATAATGTTTTGCACTTCCTGACACGTGATTGGGCTGGTAATCGTTCTTATTTTTGATTCTGTGACATTAGGTAGCTCAACAGTGGCTAGAAAGTTTTGGATCTGTGACTCTGTCGGGGTATGTGTGTATTCCTGATCACGTAGGTTATAGAGTGAGCTATAGTAGGTCGCAAACTCCTCTACGATATCTTGTGGGTTCATCAGTTTCTTTTTATCTTGGGATGTTAAGTGTGCTACTCGTGAGTGGGCAATTCGGGCTTTGAGTTTAGAAGCTTATACCGCTCCCGACTTATTTCCTTGGGCAAAAAATTTGTGATTACACCTCTGTAAAATGTATTTAGTTTATCCAATTCCATTTCATTAAGCTGGAATTGCAAAGTCTTTAGTTGGTCATTTTACGTCTTTGTCGGGTTTTGTTTGTTGGCATTTGTAATGGTTTTAATTTGCCGTATAAGATCGTTATAATTGGACAACCGTAATTGTTTGGCATGGCTGGCGTGTTTAATCAAAGACCCGTGGATTACCACCTTGTGCGCTTGCCATAGTGTGTCTATTTTCATAGTGTCTGAGCAGTTGGTATCAAAGTACGTAACGATGTCATCTCTTATTTTAGGGTCTCGTAATAGCGATTCATTAATCCGCCATGAGCCTCGCCCTATGTTTGGATATTTTTCTGTCAGTGTTATGGTAATGGAGGCATGGTCCGACCATGTTATGGATCCTATGTATGTGTTCTGTACTGTCGGTGTAAGTGTGGTGGGGATAAGGAACCTATCTATTTTAGAGTATGAGTTATATACGTGAGAATGGAATGTAAAATCTTTTTCTGCAGGGTGAAATATGTGCCATGCGTCTACCAAATGTGCATTGTGTATCTGTTGTCTGAGCTGGGATGCCGCCATTGATCGTTTACGTTTTTTTTTTGTGAGATAAAGTGTCGTCTGAGGATGTATCTAAGTTAATGTCAAGGAGGAAATTGGTATCCCCTCCTATGATCAGTTTGCCATATACATGCTTTTGCGTAAGTGATATTATTTTGTTAAGGAACGTTGCATTGTGTTCCTGTGGGCCATATAAGTTCACCAGAGTATACTGTTGGCATTGGAGAAGGAGAAATCTGCCATCTTTGTCCCCAATCTTTTTGCACAATGTAAAGGATACCTCCTTGCTAATCAAGATCGATACACCTCTCTTTCGTTTTGCATAACCCACATGATGAGCCTAATCGGGGGGGAGGGTGTAGCAGTGCATATTCTTAGCCTGTCAACCCTTATTTATGCGTTGTGTTACGTGATATTCCACACTTCGCTGCTTAGTGGCGCTTGCTTCCATACTAGAAATACATTTATACATATCACATCATAACCTTCAACAGAAGTACAATAAAAAGGAGAGAAAAAAAAAACTGGTTACAAAATGAAACTAATAGTAACGAGTGAACCTCTAGATTATAAGCTCACGTGTCTTCATGTCATGGAGCCCAATTGAACTGGTACATGTGGTACTGATGGAGTCCATTAGTGACAGTCACTTGTGCCTAGACGTGGAGGACCATTCCTTTTGAATCTTCGAGGGTGATTTGCGGCGGTTGTCAGGAAAGTCCTTGATTTCTGGTAGGGTCACGTCCAGGTTCCATTACTTGAGCAGCGTGGTACCTTCTGCGATGTTGCGGATTTGGTGCTCCACTCCTTTACGTCGAAGAGTTATTCGCGTTGGGTATCCCCATTTGTAAGGCATGTCCGCTTCTCTCAACGCTTTGGTGATAGGCGTTAGTTCTCTGCGCTTTGTCAATGTAGCAGCAGATATTCCTTAGGGATGTTTGCTGGATTCCTCGCAATTTTCATAATGGTCTCTTTTGTAGTAAAGTAATGTACTCTTGTTAGCGTGTCTCTTGGTGCTGTGGCTGCTAAAAACCTTGGGAGATTGATGTGCTATCACTCCTGTCTGAGCACGCTGCTGCAGAAGAGGGACTGCCATCGCCATCTTGATTCCGGCTTATAGGTGGTGTGAGCGCCTTAATTTGCAGCGCTGCCGGGTGCAGCTTGTTTTTTTTCGCCGGCTTCTCTGACATCTCTGGTATAGGTGGTGTAGTGGTGATATGAGTGCTTGTGGGCGGCAGGTGGTGTAGTGGTGATATGAGTGCTATGAGTGCTTGTGGGCGGCAGGTAATTGCCGGAGGAGCTCAGCACTCACGCATCCATATCCGTGAGCAGCCAGGCCACGCCCCCCATATCCATGTTTTATTAACTGCCCGATTGCTGTTTGTGCTCACTCTCCTTAGATAGGAGATGGCCAGGAACATAAACAGTACAGTGATAGAGATACAGGGAATATGACCATCTATTATATCTATTTTGAATCCTGGCTGAAATTAACCGAGGAGACCAGACTAGGAAGGTGTACGGCAACTGGATAAATTGGATCTTCAGGAGGTTTGCAGCTGCTGAGATTTTTTTAAATCTACTTGTCCAAGAGACTAAAGTGGACCCATACACAATAATAAATTACTCATACATAAACACTGACTAATACAGAAATACACAGCACAATAACACTGACCATACTCAAACACACTGCACACTGACCCACACACAAACACACTGGCACACACTGACCCATACACACACAAACTATACATTATTGGACACTCACACAGAGTACAGAGTACAGAATACTGCAGCAGCCTGTCACATGCTCTGCCTTTTGTAGCGTGTTGGCTGCTGGGTATGACGTCACGCTGAATCCCAGTGGCCATGAGTTTTGAGCACTGAGAGGAGTGGATGCTGCTGCTCTTCAAGCCTCCCTGTGAGTTGCAGCCAGGCCAAGTTATACCATCCTTTCACCTGCCTGAGGTAGACTCCCTGCTTGACACCAACACCCCCAAGGCAGCCCTAAAAGAATTTTTAAAAATCGTTGGGCGGTATAGATTCCACATTCCTGATACAAACTCTGTGCTTAATACATAATTGCAATATATTATATTACATAGATGTAATACATACATACACTGCTTCGTACATAGAGACGGACACTGCCTAATACATGCATACACAAACACAGCCTAATACACACACTCACACACTGCATAATACACACACACTGTCTAATACATGCACACTGCCTTATACATACACACAAACACTCTAATACGCGCACACCTTGCCTAATACATACACACACTGTCTAATACACACACACACACTGCTTAATACATACACACACTGTCTAATATACACATACACACACACACACACTTTGTACATCATATACTGTCCTCTAGAGACAGACACTGCCTAATACATGCATACACACACAGCCTAATGCACACACACTGCCCAATACACACACACTGTGCATTACACACACTGTCTAATACACACACACACACACAGCCTAAACCACACACTGCCTAATACATACACACACTGTCTAATACACACACACACACACAGCCTAAACCACACACTGCCTAATACATACACACACTGTCTAATACACACACATTGCCTAATACATACTCACACTGTCAAATACGCACACACACTGCCTAATACATACACACACTGTCTAATACACACACTCACACATACTGCCTAATACATACACACACTGTCTAATACACACACACTGCCTAATACATATACACACACTGTCTAATACACACATACACACACACACATACACACACACAGAGACACTGCCTAATACATACATATATACACACACACAAACACACAAACAGATAGACAATGCCAAATACATATGCACAGAGCAGGCTGCCCTCCTTCCTTCAATTACTCAGGTGGGGGCACTGGAGGCAGCACAATATCAGTGTGATACCTGCTCTCGTGTCATGTTTCCAGTCTTTTCATGGTCATATCCAGCAGGCACAGGAAAAAGGCAGCAGCCCATGGAAGCTGCACCCTCCCACTGCTTTCCTCTTCAAAGGATTTGGTTTCTGGAGGTAGGGGGTGTGGCAGGTGGGGCAGAGCTAGAATGTTTGGGGCCGGGAAAGGCAGGCAGAGGTGGGGTTTCGATCGTAACCGCTATGCTTTGATGAAAGCATTTTATTTGGATGATTTATAAGAAGAAGGGCAGAAGCAGTGAGGGGAGGGTGCCAGTGGCTATATCACAGGCGGAGGCGGGATCTCTGTGTTCTTGGCGAGTGCCAGCATAATCTCATGGGGGGATTTAGACAGTATTACAGCCCCTGAGGGTGCCCCTTCTCACAGAGCGCAGTAGGCCACTTCCTGGTCTGCCTATAGGAAGCACCGTCCCTCTTGCTTAGCTACAAATAAACAACCAACGAGTGATAAAGAAAAGTGTATGTGACCACTAAGTGCATAGAATGTGGGTCTATAAGTGGTGTATATCTAATAATTCTGAACAGATATAAGGAGGACATAATAATAAATTGTACTATATTATCAAAAAATGACGGAGATTGAATAATGTACTGCCTGAGTCAGTGGAAGAGAAACGTGAGGCGGTGAGCAAACCCTGTGAACACACTAATGTGAAAAATAAGTGAATTGTGAAAAAATGAAAACATTAAAGCCAACTCCCACCACTGAGAGGCAGCAAAATAGCGTCAAAGTAATTCATATGACAAACAACTTTTAAAGCAATGGGTAGTAACAATATGTTAAAGATATATTTATCATTACAATAATGAATAATGGATACTAGGTACTAAGTATAAACAATAGTGGTGTCCCGAACGGTTCGCTGGCGAATAGTTCCTGGCGCCATGGATGGCGAACATACGCAATGTTCGGTCCGCCCCTTATTCGTTAACATTGAGTAAACTTTGACCCTGTACCTCACAGTCAGCAGACACATTCCAGCCAATCAGTAGCAGACCCTCCCTCCCAGAGCCTCCCACCTCCTAGGCAGCATACAATTTAGATTAATTCTGAAGCTGCATTCATTTTTTTGTGTTTATTATACATTATCCTCAATAGCCAGTAACCTGTGTTTATTATACATTATCCCCCATAGCCATTAACCTGTGTTTATTATACATTATCCCCCCATAGCCAGTAACCTGTGTTTATTATACATTACCCCCCATAGCCAGTAACCTGTGTTTGGGGGGGGACCTAATGTCCTCCCCCCTGGCCTCCACCCCTTAGCGGTGGGTGGGGGCCCTAAACACAAATTGGGGGGGACCTAATGTCTTCCCCCCTGGACCCCACCCCTGAGCAGTGGGTGGGGGCCCTAACAAAAGTAATGGGGGGTGGACCTAATGTCTTCCCCCTGGCCTCCACCCCTGAGCGGTGGGTGGGGGCCCTAAACACAAATTGGGGGGGCTAATGTCTTCCCCCCTGGCCCCCACCCCTGAGTGGTGGGTGGGGGCCCTAAACAAAAATAAGGGGGGAGGACCTAATGTCCTCCCCCCTGGCCCCCACCCCTGAGCGGTGGGTGGTGGCCCTAAACACAAATTGGGGGGGACCTAATATCCTCCCCCCTGGCCCCCACCCCTGAGCGGTGGGTAGGGGCCCTAAATACCAATAGGGGGGGACCTATTGTCCACCCCCCGGCCCCCACCCCTGAGCGGCGGGTGGGGGCCCAAACAAAAATGTCCCTTCAGGTGACTAGGGGTCCCCAAACCCCTAGTCACCCCCTCCCCCCCAAAAAAGTATCCCCCTACCTACCCCACTCACCCTAAAAATAATGAAGGGGGGACCTTTAACTAAGAACCTGTAAAGAAAAAGAAAAAAAACTCACCATTGGATGTTTTCTTTCTTCTAAAATCTTATTTTTTCAGCCCCAAAAAAGGCCAAATAAAAAAACATAATAACCGCCGCAATAAAAAAAAAAATTCATCTTCACTCATGGAGGGCTCCGCGCAGACTGAGCTCTGCAGGGCGGGGCAAGGCTTATAAAGCCTCAGGCTCAGAGCACTCTGATTGGTGGGTTTATGCAGGTAAATGAAGAGACTGACTCATAACTCTCTGATTGGTTACTTAATCCACCAATCAGAGTGTTATGAGTCAAATTACACAGCGTGGGAAAATTCCACAGAACTTTCCCACGCTGTGTAAAATGACACAGAGCACTCTGATTGGTGGATTTCAAACCAACCAATCAGAGTGCTGTGACAGGTAAATGTAGAGACTTACCTGTCAGTCTCTTCATTTACCTGTCAGAGCACTCTGATTGGATGGCTTAAACCCACCAATCAGAGTGCTCTGAGCCTAATTGCAGGGCGGGGCAATGCTTTATAAGCCTTCCCCCGCCCTGCAGAGCTCAGTCTGCGCGGAGCCCTCGCCGGGTGAAGATGGATTATTATTTTTTGCGCTCATTTTTTTTTTTTTTTTTTATTGCATCGGTTATTATGGATATTTATTTGGCCTTTTTTGGGCCTGAAAAAAGATTTTAGAATAAAGAAAACATCGAATGGTGAGTTATTTTTTTTTTTTTTACAGGTTCTTAGTTAAATGTCCCCCCTCATTATTTTTAGGGTGGGTAGGTAGGGGGATCATTTTTTTTGGGGGGTGGAGGGGGAGGACAATAGGCCCCCCTATTGGTATTTAGGGCCCCCATCTGCCGCTCAGGGGTGGGGGCCAGGGGGAGGACATTAGGTCCCCTTTTATTAGTATTTAGGGCCCCCACCCACCGCTCAGGGGTGGGGGCTAGGGGGGAGGACATTAGGTCCTCCCCCTTACTTTTGTTTAGGGCCCCCACCCACCGCTCATGGGTGGGGGCTGGGGGGAGGACATTAGGTCCTCCCCCTTACATTTGTTTAGGGCCCCCACCCACCGCGCAGGGGTGGGGGCCAGGGGGGAGAACATTAGGTCCCCCCCAATTTGTGTTTAGGGCCCCCACCCACCGCTCAGGGGTGGGGGCCAAGGGGGAGAACATTAGTTCCCCCCAATTTGTGTTTAGGGCCCTCACCCACCGCTCAGGGGTGGGGGCCAGGGGGGAGGTCATTAGGTCCCCCCAATTTGTGTTTAGAGCCCCCACCCACCGCTCAGGTGTGGAGTCCAGGGGGGAGGACATTAGCCGCCCCCAATTTGTGTTTAGGGCCCCCACCCACCGCTCAGGGGTGGGGGCCAGGAGGAGGACATTAGGTCCCCCCAATTTGTATTTAGGGCCCCCACCCACCGCTCAGGGGTGGGGCCCAGGGGGAGGACATTAGGTCCCCCCCAATTTGTATTTAGGGCCCCCCCACCCACCACTCAGGGGTGGGGGCCAGGGGGGAGGACATTAGGTCCCCCCCTTATTCTTGTTAAGGGCCCCCACCCACTGCTCAGGTGGGTGGGGGCCCATCACTATTGTGGCCAGAAAGATTCCCTGTGGGTTTTAAAATTCACCTGCCTATTGAAGTCTATGGCGGTTCGCAGGGTTCGCCCGTTCGCGAACATTTGCGGAAGTTCGCATTCGCGAACGGAAAATTTCATGTTCGCGACATCACTAATAAACAATATAAACGGTGTATATACACAATAGGTCGGGTTCCTTAGGCATGAATAATGTGAGATATGCATACAAATACTGAATGTAAAAAAAAAAAACAATAGCAATGAGAATTAGTATCTATTGTTACCCAAAATATGTTCATGAAGATAAACCAACTGGAGGTCCAGGCATCTACAATGGTCAGGACATGTGTATCACAGAACGACCAGTGTAAGATACTCTAATGTAAAACTGAACATATCTGGTCTAAGTGGGGCTATGATAAGTTGAACAGAGGTTCATGGAAAACACTGATTACAATGGAAATCTAATAGTATAAGATCACTGTCAAGAACATAAGGGATGGCACTAAGCATATAAGGGTGTATAGTACCCCTAAAATATATACACTAATGTCTACGCCATAAACGTCAATCAGGATTGTGTGTATTTTTGCTCAAATAAAAGTAACAGTTATATTCAAGAAAATCCCCTGGAGTGCACCCTCATTATTTGATTTATCTACTAAACGCGGATAGCACCTGGGTAAACAGTGTTTTCCTGTACTTTAAAGGTGAGTGCCAAGCCTTAGTTACATATATATATATATATATATATATATATATATATATGTGTCAATACATTGTTAAACACAGATCTGCTCACCAGTCAAGCATAAGACTCAAATTTCCCAAAGATGCAGTGATGTTACTACTGCAAGGGATTCATGGTAGGCATATGCAAATTATTTCAACAAAGAATCACTGCAAGTTTGAGATTTCTGTGGGAAATTCAAGTCGTATGGCTTTGTGCAGATCTGTGTTTAACAGTGTACTGACTATCCACTGACTTCAGGTGTAAGGGGTTTTCAAAATCACAATTTTCTCTCTCTCTCTCTCTCTCTCTCTCTCTCTCTCTCTCTCTCTCTCTCTCTCTCTCTCTCGTTCATATATTTTTTTCTCCACTTATTTGTAAATTGTCTTATTTGATTCATTATTTTAATTTTGATCTTGGTATTTTCTGCATATCCAATTTCTATGTATTTCATATGACTTTTTAGAATTTACATTTTTTTTAAAGCATTTTAGCTTTTGTTTCTGAATTGATCTTTAATTGATTCATAAAACCCTGATTCTTTTTTTTTTTTTTTTTTTTGCTTCATCACCCCTAGGTTAATTTTAACTCCCATTTACTATCAAACCAAATATAGAGCAATGCCTTTTATAGTAATAATTATTCTACCAGTAACAGTTAAACATGACACATGCCTATTGTTAAGCTTTCACACTAAATCTAAGCAATGTCAAAAATGGAGGTAATTATATTGTAGAATCAACTTTGTATTGGGCTATTTTTAATTCATGTGACAGTTATCAATAGTTGTAAATGTAGCAAAAGATTTTTTTTTTTTTTTTTTTTAAAGCAGTATATGTGCTAATATGGTGACATAAAGACATAATTAATTCATTGAAATTCCTGTTGATTATTGCATACAAATTGCTACATCACTTCCACACAATATGCTGGTTGTCACACCTTTCAGATGCATTATAAAATTACCATATGTCCAGAATTAACTATGTTTTAAACAGATAATTCAATGTTTAATCAGTTTGGAACCACTATGATATGACATGATTAACATAGGCTGTGCATGATCTATTGTTAAAAATGGTTAATACTTTAATACTTTTCATTATGGTAGAATTTTCTAAAGCTGCATTGATGAAATGCTACCAGGTACTTTAGAAATAACCATAAGCAGAGTATTCTATCAGTTTTATTTAGTTGTAACTTTTCTTACATCTTCTATACATGAGGAAATTTGTGTTTTGGCTTGTATCATAATATATCAGATTCTGTATTGTATATGGCCAAAGGTTAAAATGCAATCTCTATGCCTTTAAAATCCCCCATTATTTCTTAAAAGGACTAATAAAAAGAATATTGCATTATATTATATTTCAGGTGTCTCTGAACTGCAGTCTATCAACAATATTACTATTTATAACATTATTTATGTACTAGTTGTACATCAAATATGTCAAACATTTTGTGTTTTATATATATATATATATATATATATATATATATAATTATTTTTTTTTTAAACAAAAATTGCTTGACAGTTAACAATCCTAACGGATGCATGGTAAGCTATAAAAGTCCAACCTAAAAAAAACAAACAAAAAAAAAACTTTTGCCAATGTATGGCTAAGTTTAGAGAGCCATTTTGATTACATTAGTCTGTTAAAAATGTTCTTTAACTTTGCTATGATACGTTTTATCTACTAAATTAATTGGCCTTTCAAAAACGCTGTTGTGCTAATAAAATCTGACTGATGTCTCCATCTTAAAAACTTTTAACTGCATCTTTTTTTATTTCTTGACATAACTGCCTAAATTAATTCTCCTGAACTTGTTATCAAATGCTAAATAATGATGAGTCTACTTCTTCAACATGATTTTGAAGAAAGATAATTTCCTTTTGTGCATGTTTTGTTTCAAATGAATGGATAGATTAAGAACCTTATTAAAAAGATGGCAAGTGAGCATTGGTATGTATGAATAAATATCTGTAAAACAAACAAATCTATATAAAACTTTACAATAGAAAACAAGAAGACATGGATTTGAATCAATAGTTAGCTAGAAGTAAAGTTTATCAAGCTGGAATAAATATGAAAGATAACAATATGAGACATTAAATTGATAGCTGTTTTCATCAAAAAGAAGGAATACAAAATAATTAAGACTGACTAGAGTGTGAGGACGTGAGATGATGAGAATTCAATTTTTTTTAAGTCATCCTTCCTTCTTCTTACTATCTCTCCATTAACTTTAGCAAAGCATCTAGATTCTACCATAGTCTTTGCAAAACTGATTTCCTTAATTACTTCCACAAATAGCCATTTCCTTGGCATGATATTGACCCACACCCTGAAAAAAGATGGGGTGTGAGAATAGGAAGAATCCATAAGATTCCACCTGATTGGCTTGGGATCCACAGGATCTCTACCTTGATCACTTAACTCTTTACCCTGTTACAGGTGAGAGAGCACTTTAGAGGTATTGGTACATCAAGCAATTTTCTTTGGTAGACATATAATAAGTCAAATTAGTGATGGAGTAGGGGGAAAACATTGAACTGTGAAATAAGTGGAAGGCAAATATACAAACCACTTGTTTGGATCTTTATTAACTACACACCCATGGTATAAGTGTACAGGTTTGTTTGATTATTAGATGTCTAAGGGACGCCTATTCTATTTTTAAATTAAATTATTTGTGACTATACTGCCCCCTTTTTGCATTTGCACTTTTCTATAATTTTGTCTCAAAAAGCAGGCAAGTAGAAATCTCCAAATGTCCGTCTGTATATTCAAAATTAGGGGGGTTTTGAGTGTTTTCGAGAGCTAATTACTTTAACAGACACCAGGTTTATCTGAATTATGAATGCAACTTTGGAAAAATATTTAAAATACAACACAAAGAATGCCAGCTATCTGCTTAAATGCCATTGTGGCCTCCAGTATGTTGGAATGACCACAAGATGCTTAAAATTAGATTAAGTGAAACTTGCAGAAATATTAATAATGGATACTTGAATCATTTAGTGTCCAAACATTTTGATAAACACAATAAAGATCCTAAACTGTTAAAATGTATAGGTATAAAAAAATGTATCATACCCTGGAGAGGAGGGGATATAAAAAATATTCTTGGAAAAACAGAAATGGAATGGGTGTATAAGCTGCAGACTCTTATACCTCATGGTCTAAATGCAGATTTGGATTTGTTTAACCCTTTAAGTCCGGAGGGCGTACATTTACGTCCTTTTTAAAGCAGCTCTAAACGCCGCAGGATGTAAATGTACGACCTCCGTTTTTTTTCACTTACCGGGTCGCCGGCGATCCCACGCCGGCGATCGCGGTTGGGGGGACTCCCAGGGAGCCCCCCCGCGGCACCTCCGTCCTCTTCAGCTCCCCCGGCCATGTGAGAGTGAGGTCCTTGCGAGGACCTCACAATCACATGGCCGGGATAGCTGGCTCAGGCATTGCCAGCAGGGGGACTAACTGTAATGACAGTTAGTCCCCCTGCTGGCTGAAATCAAATTAAAAAAAGTAAAATAAGTGTAAAAAAAAAAAATATACTTAGATCATATATATATATTATATATATATGATCTAAGTATATATATATATACACATATACACACACACACATACACTGTCTAGGTGTATTTTAATATTAATATATATATAATTATATATATATTAATATCAAATTACACATAGACTGATACTGATTAAATATATATATATATATAATTATTGTTATATATATATTTATATATAATATAAAAAAATATGTAAATACGTAAAAAAATAAAATAAAAAAAATAATTGAACATAAAATATTAAAAAATATATAGATGTGTTTTATTTCATTCTAACTGTATTGTGATATTAATATATATATATATATATATATATATCAAAATACACGTAGAACGAAATAATATATATATATATATATATATATATATATATATATCTATATACATAAATATATACGTATATATCACTATATATATATACCTATATATAAATAAAAATATTTTTTAAAAAATTATATATATATATATATATATATATATATATACGTATATATACACATATGTATATATATATATATATATATATATACATATATTAATTCTACACATATATTTATGTAATAATTTTACATAATTAGGTATCCTAATTAATTACAATTAGCGGGACCTGCCTGACAACCCATGCCGAAAGTATAGGGAATTTAATTTGCTAGCACTATATTTAACCCTATAACTTTCCAAGACACCATAAAACCTGTACATGGGGGGGTACTGTTTTACTCGGGAGACTTCGCTGAACACAAATATTTGTGTTTCAAAACAGTAAAATGTATTACAACGATGATATCGCCAGTAAAAGTGAAGTTTCTTGCATTTTTCAAGCACAAACAGCACTTACACGGACGATATTATTGCTGCAATACTTTTTACTGTTTTGAAACACAAATATTTGTGTTCAGCGAAGTCTCCCGAGTACAACAGTACCCCTCATGTACAGGTTTTATGGTGTTTTCAAAAATTACAGCGTCAAATATAAGGCTTGTGTTTCATTTTTTTCACATTAAAATTCGCCAGATTGCTTACGTTGCCTTTATGACCCCATGGTAGCCCAAGAATGCAAATTACCCCTATGATGGCATACTATTTGCAATAGTAGACAACCCAAGGTATTGCAAATGGGGTATGTCCAGTCTTTTTTAGTAGCCACTTAGTCACAAACATTGGCCAAAATTGGCGTTTTTTGCATTTTTCACACACAAACAAATACTAACGCTAACTTTGGCCAGTTTTTGTGACCAAATAGCTACTAAAAAGACTGGACATACCCCATTTGCAATACCTGGGGTTGTCTACTATTGCAAATGGTATGCCATTATGGGTGTAAATTTATTTCCTGGGCTACTATACAGTCTCAAAGGCAACGTAACAAATCTGGCAAGTTTTAATTTCAAATGTAACACGCTATATTTGACCCTGTAACTTCCCAAAACACCATAAAACCTGTACATAGGGGGTACTGTTTTACACATGAGACTTTGCTGAATACAAATATGTGTATTTTATTGCAGTAAAAGCAAACAGTATTATGACATTGACAGTTAAAATGTCATGTAGAACTAAAAAAATAAAAATAAAAAATCTCATTTTCTCCCATTTTTTTCATATTAAATTATGTTTCATAGCTAAATATTTGATATGAAATTAAAGCCCTGTTTCCCCTGAATAAAATGATATATAATAAGGGGGGATGCATTTAATATGAAAGAGGTGAATTACGGTTGGACAGACATATAGCGCAAATGCCAGGTTTTGTTTACATTTTGTTTAGTTCACAACTTGTACATTTGGCTGCGGTCTTAAGGGGTTAATTTTTGTAAATATTTATCTGTTTATACATATGCCAACATTTATTATGCATTTTCATGTCAATATTTGTGTTTGATGTCCTATTTTATTTACTCTATTTACTCTATTACTTATTAGTTCCATTTAGTTTTATAGAGTGTACCCTATATTGGTTTAATAATGTCTCATTCTATTTGTTGCTATGCAACTATATTTGGTTATCCTGACCCTTTTTCTCTTCCCAGCCATTTATTTGGCCTTTTTCCTTCATCATTGCTGGTTATTTCCACTCCCCTATTCCCGAAGTTGGCTGTAACTACGTGCAAGTCGACGTCAAGACTATATTTCCCAAGCGGCTTAGCAGCCGTCACATATAGCGTGCCAACATTAGCACGTGTCCATGCCTACTCACGCTTCCCAACCCTCCGTTCTTTACGTCTGCTGATGCAATATGCGCACCCACATCGAAAAACTACATTGCCCAAGGGGTCTTAGCGGTATAACCACCCGAAATCATGGAAGTCACGTGATTTCATTTATTTGTTTATATTTTACAGTATAAACCATGTTTATTTCTATTAAATTATAATATTAACCCCTTCCCGCCGTTACGACGTACCATGCCGTCACGCATTAAATGGGCTTTAAAGCCGTTGCGGCGGCATGGTACGTCGTAACGGCTTGCAGCCCCAGGATGTGAGATTTACTTACCTCCGCCGCGATCCTCTTCTGGAGGGCTGCCTGACAGCCCAGGCAGCCCCCCTCCGGCAAATGAGGCCCCCGGGGGCCATGTGATCGCTCTTTGAGAGCGATCACATGGCCCCCTATAGCTGGCTATGGATCTGCCAGCAGGGGGACTGTCTGAAATATCAGACAGCCCCCCTGCTGGTAGGAGGTGTAAAAAAAAAAAAAAAAACATGTTTAAAAATAAATTAAATATATTTTTATATATATATAATATGTATATATATTATATATATAATATATATACATATTATATATGTAACGTCATACGTAATGTATTTTAATATTAATATAAGTACATATATTAATATTAAAATACACTTAGAATGATGTTACATATATAATATGTATATATATTATATATATAATAGATGTACATATATATTATATATAAATACGTATAATTAAAATAATAAATAAATAAAATAATAAAATAAATAAATAAAATATTGAAACAAAATTTATTATAAATTATATATGCATATGTAATTTCATTCTAACTGTATTTTGTTATTAATATATATATATATATATATATATATATATATATATATATCGGTAACAAAATACACTTAGAATGACATTCTATATATATCTATCTATATATAAAATACAAATAACCGCAAATATATATATATATATAGATAAATACATATAATTACATAAAAGATTACATTAGTATACACGTAGAATTTAAATACATATATATGTATATATATTAAAATTCTACGTGTATATTTAAATAATCGTTTAACGTAATTATGTGATTTGATTAATTCAAATTTGATTGACATGCCTGACAACACAGGGAGAAAGTGCAGAGAATTTAATTCGCAAGCACTATATTTGACCCTGTAACTCTCCAAGACACCATAAAACCTGTACATAGGGGGTACTGTTTTACTCGGGAGACTTTGCTGAACTCAAATATTAGTGTTTCAAACTGGTAAATTGTATTACAACAATGATATTTTAAGTAAAAGTGACGTTTTTCACATTTTTTACAAGCGAACGGCACTTTTATGGTCTGTATTATTGTTGTAATATGTTTTACGGTTTTAAAACACTAATATTTGTGTTTAGTGAAGTCTCCCGAGAATAACAGTACCCCCCATGTACAGGTTTTATGGAGTTTTGGAAAGTTAGAGAGTCACATATAAGGCTTGCATTTCATTTTTTTCACATTGAAATTTGCCAGATTGGTTATGTTGCCTTTGAGAGCGTATGGTAGCCCAGGAATGAGAATTACCCCCATGATGACATACCATTTGCAAAAGTAGACAACCGGAGGTTTTGCAAGTGGGGTATGTCCAGTCTTTCTTAGTAGCCACTTAGTCACAAACACTGGGCAAATATTAGTTTTTTTTGCTTTTTTCACACAAAAAAATATGAACGCTAACTTTGCCAGTGTTTGTGACTAAGTGGCTACTAAAAAAGACTAAACATACCCCACTTTCAATACCTTGGCTTGTCTACTTTTTCAAATGCTATGCCATTATGGGGGTAATTCTCATTCCTGGGCTACCACAGTCTCAAAGGTAACATTACTAATCTGGAAAATTTCAATTTGAAAATGGAATGTTCTATATTTGACCCTGTAACTTTCCAAAACAACATAAAACCTTTTAATGGGGGGTACTGTTGTACTTGTGAGACATCGCTGATTACAAATATGTGCATTTTTTTGCAGTAAAACCTAACAGTATTATGACATTCACAGTTAAAATGTCAGACGGAAATGCAAATTTAAAAAAAAAATCTTATTTTCTCACATTTTTTTTAATTTTATTCATAATAAATTATGTTCCATATATGAATAGTTAATGATAGATTAAAGCCCTGTTTCTCCTGAACAAAATGATATATAATAAGTGTGGGTGCATATAATATGAAAGAGGGGAACTACAGGTGAACAGACATATAGCGCAAATTCCAGTTTTTGTTTACGTTTTGTTTTGATCAGAACGTGCACTATTGACTCTGTCCTGAAGGAGTTAAACACTGTAATAACTATGCTTACTATTAATATAGGTTGCAATTTGTTTTAATGTTTTCTTTTATTATATGCATTTTGATTGGCTGACCTTAGTTTTGGCACCAATTTTAATAATTGCTATCCCTATTTAAGCTCGTACTGCCAGGTATTAGGTTGTATTCCATTTTGAAGACGCCCTGAAGGCGAAACACGTTTTTGAATGTTATATTGTATATTTTAGCTTATTGAAAGTTTGTTGGTCACTCCACTTGTGACAATCAACTTTTAATACACAATTGCTCTTATTTCTTGTCTTTCATGTGAGTGGATCTGCCAGGATAAAGACAGTGAGGATATTACTCTCGATCAGGCACTTTATTTATTATCTGATCTTAGTAAGATAATTCTATTTAGACTCTTTCATTTATATTTCGACTTTTTCCATTGGATTATCTACTGCTATAGGACTTTGGCACAGCCCTTAATTCTCTTTTATCACTCTTAATGCATCATAATGGACTGTTCCTTGAAGTATGACAATTCGGTGTCTAAAGACCCTATACTGATATGAAATGCCCTGCTCATTTTGAGTTTGCAGTTCTATACTGTTCTATACAACCCAGAGTTTGTTAAATAAGTTTGATATTCCGATCTCATATAGGATAATAAAAAGCTGAATTGTTATGGTGTATATATATGTATATATATATATATATATATATATATATATATATATATATATATATATATACCATAACAATTCAGCTTTTTATTATATATATTGGTCTTTCTGTGCATATTATGTGCACAGAGGCTCACATGTTGACTTTTTTCAGCTGATGCTCTCAGCCAATGAATGAGTGGCAGGATTGGATATTGTTCAATATGCTTGAGAGGAAACTTCTATATTGAGGTAAGAGATCTATTTTGATGTCGAAGAGCAAACAATTGTAAAACAGTTTGCCCCATTGTAGTATTCCTTTAAGTTTAGGAGATTAGCTTTTCTTTTTTTTCTTTTTAGTTTTAAAATATTTTAATACATTTTATCACAAAGTATATAAAACTCAATTTGCATACAAAATTATTTACAATAATATCACTTTGACACATATTACAAAAATACAAAGACAACAAACACCAACAGCAAACAGCTTATCAATTCACAGTGTATGAGTAATCTATAATAACCCAGAATGGGTTATAACAAACACCCTTTATTAATCTTCACAGATTGAGCACTTCCAAATTCTTACCCCAATTTCCCCTTTTGTCCTATACTAATCGCAGTCAGCAACCCCTCACCTTAGTCGCCATTAGAACCCAAGATGTGGGGGGGAGACCATATGAAATATGCCCATCTTCAATACTAAAGATGGAAACACTCTAAATGAAAGAGAAAGAGGAGGTATAAAAAGAACTATGTGATAAATAAAAAAAGAGGACAACCCCCTAAGATCCCAAAAGTACACATACCTCAACATCCACACACACACACACCATATATTGTTCTGAGATTCCATGGGTAGGTAAGCCGACAAGAGGAAATAGCTATGAAGAATTTTGTCCAAGGGTCAAACAATAATCATCCCAGAGAGCCAGAGAGCCCATCTATACTTCGGGACGATATGAGCACCTAAATGACCATCCTCTCTTTCCATTGTCTTATTTCTTTGCATTGCCCTTTCCACTTCTGACCACTTTGGAAACTTTCCTCCTTTCCAATTTACAGCAATCAAGCATTTCGCTATCGATAAAATATGAAACAGGAAAGATTTAAATTATTTTGAGCGGTGGCTAGTAGTGATGTCGTGAACATAAAATTTCGGTTCCCGAACGGCGAACGCAAACTTCCGCAAACGTTCACGAACCGGGGAACCGGGCGAACCGCCATAGACTTCAATGGGCAGGCGAATTTTAAAACCCACAGGGACTCTTTCTGGCCACAATAGTGATGGAAAAATTGTTTCAAGGGGACTAACACCTGGACTGTGGCATGCCGGAGGGGGATCCATGGCAAAACTCCCATGGAAAATTACACAGTTGATGCAGAGTTTGGTTTTAATCCATAAAGGGCATAAATCACCTAACATTCCTAAATCACAATGGATATGGATTGACACCTGACATCTGACATGTTGACACCTTGACATATGGATTGACACCTGTCCTCAGAGACCCTGATACACAATGACACAGAGCAGAATAGGGACTGTTCCCCCTACATAGGGTCAGTTGGCAGATATGGATTGACACCTGTCCTCAGGGACACTGATACACACTGACACAGAGCAGAATAGGGACTGTTCCCCCTACATAGGGTCACCTGGCAGATATGGATTGACACCTGTCCTCAGGGACCCTGATACACACTGACACAGAGCAGAATAGGGACTGTTCCCCCTACATAGGGTCACTTGACAGATATGGATTGACACCTGTCCTCAGGGACACTGATACACACTGACACAGAGCAGAATAGGGACTGTTCCCCCTACATAGGGTCACTTGGCAGATATGGATTGACACCTGTCCTCAGGGACCCTGATACACACTGACACAGAGCAGAATAGGGACTGTTCCCCCTACATAGGGTCACTTGGCAGATATGGATTGACACCTGTCCTCAGAGACCCTGATACCCACTGACACAGAGCAGAATAGGGACTGTTCCCCCTACATAGGGTCACTTGGCAGATATGGATCCTCAGGGACCCTGAAACACACTGACACAGAGCAGAATAGGGACTGTTCCTCCTACTTAGGGTCACTTGGCAGATATGGATTCACACTTGTCCTCAGGGACCCTGAAACACACTGACACAGAGCAGAATAGGGACTGTTCCTCCTACTTAGGGTCACTTGGCAGATATGGATTGACACCTGTCCTCAGGGACCCTGATACACACTGACACAGAGCAGAATAAGGACTGTTCCCCCTACATAGGGTCACTTGGCAGATATGGATTGACACCTGTCCTCAGGGACCCTGATACACACTGACACAGAGCAGAATAGGGACTGTTCCCCCTACATAGGGTCACTTGGCAGATATGGATTGACACCTGTCCTCAGGGACCCTGAAACACACTGACACAGAGCAGAATAGGGACTGTTCCTCCTACTTAGGGTCACTTGGCAGATATGGATTGACACCTGTCCTCAGGGACCCTGATACACACTGACACAGAGCAGAATAGGGACTGTACCCCCTACATAGGGTCACTTGGCAGATATGGATTGACACCTGTCCTCAGAGACCCTGATACCCACTGACACAGAGCAGAATAGGGACTGTTCCCCCTACATAGGGTCACTTGGCAGATATGGATTGACACCTAACCTAAGAATCCCTGATACACACTGACACAGAGCAGAATAGGGACTGTTCCCCCTACATAGGGTCACTCGGCAGATATGGATTGACACCTGTCCTCAGGAACCCTGATACACACTGACACAGAGCAGAATAGGGACTGTTCATCCTACATAGGGTCACTTGGCAGATATGGATTGACACCTATCCTCAGGGACCCTGATACACACTGACACAGAGCAGAATAGGGTCTGTCCCCCCTACATAGGGTCACTTGGCAGATATGGATTGACACCTAACCTAAGGATCCCTGACACACACTGACACAGAGCAGAATAGGGACTGTCCCCCCTACATAGGGTCACTTGGCAGATATGGATTGACACCTGTCCTCAGGGACCCTGATACACACTGACACAGAGCAGAATAGGGACTGTTCCCCCTACATAGGGTCACTTGGCAGATATGGATTGACACCTGTCCTCAGGGACCCTGATACACACTGACACAGAGCAGAATAGGGACTGTTCCTCCTACATAGGGTAACCATTTTTAGCCCATGGCAGCTCATCTCATCAGGACTTTTTTAGTCGAATGTATCGCCCACTGTCAGTCCCTTCAAAATCCATCCCTCATTCATCTTAATAAAGGTGAGGTAATCTAGACTTTTTTGACCTAGGCGACTTCTCTTCTCAGTGACAATACCTCCTGCTGCACTGAAGGTCCTTTCTGACAGGACACTTGAAGCGGGGCAGACCAGAAGTTTTATCACAATTGGGATAGCTCAGGCCACAGGTCAAGCCTGCACACCCAGTTGTCAAGGGGTTCATCGCTCCTCAGAGTATCGATATCTGCAGTTAAGGCGAGGTAGTCTGCTACCTGTCAGTCGAGTCGTTCTCTGAGGGTGGATCCCGAAGGGCTGTGGCGATGCGTAGGACTTAAAAAGCTCTGCATGTCCTCCATCCTGTCCTTGCCGACATGGTCGTGGGAGGAGGAGGATTACTTTCACCTCTTCCCCTGTTAGATTCCCGTTGTGCTGTGACATCACCCTTATACGCTGTGTAAAGCATACTTTTTAATTTATTTTGCAAATGCTGCATCCTTTCCGACTTGTTGTAATTTGGTAACATTTCAGCCACTTTCTGCTTATACCGGGGGTCTAGTAGCGTGGACACCCAGTACAGGTCGTTCTCCATCAGCCTTTTTATACAAGGGTCCCTCAACAGGCACTACAGCATGAAAGACCCCATTTGCACAAGGTTGGATGCCGAGCTACTCATTTCCCGTTCCTCCTCCTCAGTGAACTCAATGAAGGTATGTTCTTCCCGCCAGCCACGTACAACACTACGGGTACCAGATAGGTGACAACGAGCACCCTGGGATGCCTGTTGTGGTTGGGCTTCCTCCTCCTCCTCAAAGCCACATTCCTCCTCTGACTCCTCTTCCTCACAATCCTCTTCCAGTGTTGCCGCAGGTTCAGCAAGCGATGCTGATAAGGCTGTTTCTGGTGGCGATGGTGACCACAACTCTTCCTCTTCCTCTTCACGCTCATCTACGGCCTGATCCAGCACTCTTCGCAGGGCACGCTCCAGGAAGAAAACAAATGGTATGATGTCGCTGATGGTGCCTTTGGTGCGACTGACTAGGTTTGTCACCTCCTCAAAAGGACGCATGAGCCTACAGGCATTGCGCAAAAAAATTCCGAGCTCCCCAGAGGCTGTCCTAGCATTAACAGCTTTTTCTTGTTGGAGCAGGCGGTCGAACATTAGTTGTGTTGAATTCCAAAGTGTCGGGCTTTCGCAAATCAAGCGCCTCACTGGCATGTTGTTTCGCCACTGGATATCTGCAAAGTGCGCCATGGCCGTGTAGGAACACCTGAAATGGCCACACACCTTCCTGGCCTGCTACAGGACGTCCTGTAAGCCTGTGTACTTATGCACAAAGCGTTGTACGATCAGATTACACACATGTGCCATGCACGGCACATGTGTCAACTTGCCCAACTTCAATGCCGCCAACAAATTTGTTCCATTGTCACAAACCACTTTGCCGATATCCGGTTGCTGCGGAGTCAGCCACTTTTCCACCTGTGCATTCAGGGTGGACAGGAGTGCTTGTCCGGTGTGACTCTCTGCTTTCAAGCAAGTCAAACCCAAGACGGCGTGACAGTGCCATATCCGGGATATGGAATAGTACCTGGGGAGCTGGGGGGGTGCCGTTGATGTGGAGCAAGACGCAGCAGCAGAAGAGGACTCAGCCGAGGAGGTTATGGAAGAGGATGGAGTAGGAGGAGTAGAGGAGGTGGCAGCAGGCCTGCCTGCAAGTCGTGGCAATGTCACCAACTCCTCTGCAGAGCCACGCATTCCATGCTTGGCAGCCGTCAGCAGGTTTACCCAATGTGCAGTGTAGGTGATATACCTGCCCTGACCATGCTTTGCAGACCAGGTATCAGTGGTCAGATGGACCCTTGCCCCAACACTGTGTGCCAGACATGCCATTACTTCCTTTTGCACAATCGAGTACAGGTTGGGGATTGCTTTTTGTGAAAAGAAATTTTGTCCGGGTACCTTCCACTGCGGTGTCCCAATAGCCACAAATTTTTTGAATGCCTCAGACTCCACCAGCTTGTATGGTAATAGCTGGCGGGCTAATAGTTCAGACAAGCCAGCTGTCAGACGCTGGGCAAAGGGGTGACTTTCTGACATTGGCTTCTTACTCTCAAACATGTCCTTGACAGACACCTGACTGTGGGCAGATGAGCCGGAACTGCTCAAGGCGAGAGACGGGATGGCGGATGGTTGAGAGGGGGCAAGGAGGACAGCAGTGGTTAACGTGGTTGAAGATGCTGGACCAGGAGGAGGATGGCGGCTTTGAGTTTGTGTGCTGCTTGTACTCATGTTTTGATCCCATCTGCGTTTGTGATGTGCGATCATGTGCCTACGCAAAGCATTTGTACCTAGGTGGGTGTTGGACTTCCCATGATTCAGTTTCTTTTGGCACAGGTTGCAAATGGCATCGCTGTTATCAGAGGCAGACACACACACAAAATGCCACACTGCTGAGCTCTGCAATGATGGCATTCTGGTGGTGGACACAGCATGCGTTGATTGGCGTGCTGTCGGGCTGACCCCGGGTGCAGATGCATGCTGTCTGACTGTGCCACTAGCTCCTTGAGACGACCTCCCCCTGCTTCCAACTCGTCTCCTCCTCCTTTCTGTCTCCCCATCTGAACTTTCACCCTGTTCTTCTTCTTGCCGAGCGGGCACCCACGTGACATCCATGGACGCATCATCATCATGAACCGCTTCACTTGTATCTGACAACTCAGCAAAGGAAGCAGCAGCGGGTACAACATCATCATCATCACACCGTACGTCCATGTGTGTAATGCTGCCTGACTGAGACATATCCCTGTTATCTACATCCTCTGGCAATAATGGTTGCGCATCACTCATTTCTTCAAACGGATGTGTAAATAACTCCTCTGACAGATAAAGTGAAGCGGCTGTGGTGCTAGTGTTGGTGGTGGCGGCAGGCGGTTGAATGGTATCTTGAGAGGTGCCCGAAGCTAAGCTGGAGGAGGATGGTGTGTCAAGGTTCCGAGCGGAAGCTGTAGAAGATTGGGTGTCCTGTGTTAGCCTGTCAACTATGTCCTCAGAACTTTTCAAGTTCAGGGTACGTGGCCTCTGAAAATTGGGCATTATTCTAGGGCAAAATGGAATCACAGCACCACGACCACGGTGGCCTGCCTCTGCCTGTCATTTTTGGGGGGATTAGTGGTACTATGCGTGCAAGCTACTGTGAGACCAGATATGAGTGGCAATGTGCATTGGCAGAGGTTGGCAGAGTACACGCTGTAGACCTGACACACCCGCTTGAAGACAAGTAACTGCTATTCAATCTATAACAGTGAAAAAAGTTTTTGGGTTTTAAATGCACGCTATTGTGACACCAGATATGAGTGGCAATGTGTACTTGCAGAGGTTGGCAGAGTACACGCTGTAGGCCTGACACCCTCTTGAAGACAACTAACTGCTATTCAATCTATAACAGTGAAAAAAGTTTTTTGGAATGCTTATATGCTCTGTTTTGAGAGACAACATACTATATCTAAATACGCTGAGAAAATACTGGAATATCACCACTTTGATTTTTGATTTGGTATGGTACCCCCATGAAATTGGAGGACATGATGAATGAGATTAACCTGTCTTCTCTCCCTGTCTAACTCACCTCTACATAGAGTACCACTCAAATCCAATTTTTGGATGTAACAGTGTACAAAGACTTGGAGAATTTAGGATATTCTCTCCATTGCAAGAATACAGACAGGAATACATTGTTAACCCTTTAAGTCCGGAGGACGTACTATTACGCCACGCAGAAACCAGCCTATTGGCTGACACATGTAACTGGCACAGTGATCCCCCTGCAGATTGGAAGGGGGGAGTGCTTGTACCACCCAGGCACTCCCCCCTGTGGTCAATTACCCAATCTGCAGGAGGTGATCACAGTGACAGGCAGTCTCTGCCCCCTGTCCTGTAAAAAAAAAAAAATATTAGTTCAAAAAATAAATGTAAAAAATTACAGTTACAAATAAAATATACTTAGATCATATATATTATATATATATGATCTAAGTATATATATATATATACACATACACACACACACACATTTACACATACACGACGTGTATTTAAATATTAATAAATATATATATATATTAATATCAAATTACACGTAGAATGATACTGATTAAATATATATATAATTATTGTTATATATATATTTATATATAATATAAAAATATATATATGTAAATACGTAAAAAAATAAAATTAAAAAAATATTTAAAAATAAATAATTAAAAAATATATAGATGTGTGTTATTTCGTTCTAACTGTATTGTGATAATAATATATATATATATATATATTTATATCAAAATACACGTAGAACAAAATAATATATATATCATAATATATATATCTATATACATAAATATATACGTATATATCACTATACATACCTATATATAAATAAAAATATTTAAAAAAAAATATATATATATATACGTATATTAATTCTACACATATATTTATGTAATAATTTTACATAATTAGGTATCCTAATTAATTACAATTAGCGGGACCTGCCTGACAACCCATGCCGAAAGTATAGGGAATTTAATTTGCTAGCACTATATTTAACCCTATAACTTTCCAAGACACCATAAAACCTGTACATGGGGGGTACTGTTTTACTCAGGAGACTTTGCTGAACACAGATATTGGTGTTTCAAAACAGTAAAATGTATTACAACGATGATATCGCCAGTAAAAGTGACGTTTTCTGCATTTTTCACGCACAAACAGCACTTACACGGACGATATTATTGCTGAAATACTTTTTTACTGTTTTGAAATACAAATATTTGTGTTGAGCGAAGTCTCCCGAGTACAACAGTACCCCACATGTACAGGTTTTATGGTGTTTTCAAAAGTTACAGCGTCAAATATAAGGCTTGTTTCATTTTTTTCACATTAAAATTCGCCAGATTGATTACGTTGCCTTTGTGACCCTATGGTAGCCCAAGAATGAAAATTACCCCTATGATGGCATACTATTTGCAATAGTAGACAACCCAAGGTATTGCAAATGGGGTATGCCCAGTATTTTTTAGTAGCCACTTAGTCACAAACACTGGCCAAAATTGGCGTTTTTTGCATTTTTCACACACAAACAAATACTAACGCTAACTTTGGCCAGTGTTTGTGACCAAATGGCTACTAAAAAAGACTGGACATACCCCATTTGCAATACCTTGGGTTGTCTACTATTGCAAATGGTATGCCATTATGGGTGTAAATTTAATTCCTGGGCTACTATACAGTCTCAAAGGCAACGTAACCAATCTGGCGAATTTCAATTTCAAATGTAACACGCTATATTTGACCCTGTAACTTCCCAAAACACCATAAAACCTGTACATAGGGGGTACTGTTTTACACGTGAGACATCGCTGAATACAAATATGTGTATTGTATTGCAGTAAAAGCAAACAGTATTTTGACATCCACAGTTAAAATGACACATAGAACTAAAAAAAATTAAAAAATTCTTTTTTTCTCCCATTTTTTATATATTTTTTTTTCATTAAATTATGTTCAATACCTAAATATTTGATGTTAAATGAAAGCCCTGTTTCCTCTGAATAAAATGATATATAATAAGGGGGGATGCATTTCATATGAAAGAGGTGAATTACGGTTGGACAGACATATAGCGCAAATGCCAGGTTTTGTTTACGTTTTGTTCTGTTCACAACTTGTACATTTGGCTGCGGTGTTAAGGGGTTAAAGGCTTCCCATTATCACCCACAAAAATGCAAAGGCTCTATAATGCTATTACAATACATTAGGGTGTTATGGTACAATGTGATCCCAGTAATAGAGATTTACAACTATAGGATATGACAAAAAGATTTATATCCAGAAACTATCACCCATAAATACTTGGGTTGTTAGACCTTGGAATTCAAAGAAAAGAAATTAAGCAAAAATATCGCTAAGATGTACTTACCTCTTACATTTCATACTGGAACCATGGATATTAGGAAATTGATTAATAAATATTGGAGTTGATGTGTGACATGTAGCCACATGATCAGTGGATCCACTTTTGCACATTCTCATAGTGGTAAATGAATACCCATATCTCACCACATTACCAATACCACGGATCATGTCATCTACCTGTCCCTGCAGACTGTCGCATGTAGGGAAGACAGGCCTGAAACTAAGAGATTACCACTGTTTTCAGAGATCAACATGTGGACAAACCTGTAGCCAAACATTTTCTTTTGGCCCAGCATAGACTTCCAACTGTACATTTTATGGCCATTAATCATGGCCATTAATCACTGCCACGTGAAGGTGACAGGTCCAAGTTGCTTCTTCTTTCCTAAGGAAGCATTTTGGATCCATCATCTTGACACTGTTGCTGTAAAAGGACTAAATGAATGAATTTCTTACTCTATTTTTCTTTTTGATTTTGATGACTGTTTCTACAATTCAGAATAGTAAAACATTACTCTTTGACACACATTTATTTTTGTGTCTATATATTTAGTTTAATATCTTATGATTCATATTACATCTTTTCCCTTTCAGGAGTTTTGGGAAAGTATTTTTGTGTTTTGCACACTACACTGGATTGTTTACCAGTTTGTTTACTCTTAAATAGGGATTTCAGTGTCCTATGAAGAGTTTGCATTTATGCATTACTATATGTATTTTTACATATGAAGGTCGTGGGGTCCAATCTGACTTATTTTGTTACTCAATCTTCTATGTTTTTTTCAGCATCTTTATTATAATATGCATGTGACTTTTTTTCACTTTGTGGTGAATGTTCACTTTACAAAGTAATACTTTTGGCTATTAGGTACTGAGCTTAGGTGCAATTCCTATTACTTGCACGATCTGTAGTTATAGTTTGCATTGATTGTTTTTACTTTTTCATATGTCTTTTACACTTCATTTCAGAGAACTAACCCTTTTCCCACCACTATTTGCTACCAACATTATGTCAATACCATAAAAATTCTCTATGTCTAATAGATTTATTGAGCACTGGGGATTCTGCAATCACGTTCACTTGTTGCCGTGTCACTTAGCAACCACACATGCCGTATGGAGCTACTCCACATCATTACATATGTCACGTTGGTCACGTGTCATGCCTGTGCACTTCTGGGTTTGGTTTGGATCAGGTACACACTGGATTGGTAAGTTATTTTTCACATTTAAAACAAATAAAGACTGTCTAGAGCTAATGAGAGTATTAGTAGGCAGCTAAACCAACCCAATACAGAGTCTCTTCCTTCTGATAAAAAGTACATTTTGGTATGAAAATGAGGGAGCAATGCCTTTTAAAAAGTCTTGAATCCAAGAGAAAGTCAGTGGAAAGAAAAGAACCAAGAGAAAAAAATATAGTTAGTGAAAGGAATATAAAAACACACTTACAATTTTCACTAGCTATAGATCAGCTCCAGATGGTAGCACCTGGGCTGTACATTCCACGCCTATGGATTTTGTGGTCCTTTGGGGCCTTGGCTGATGTTGTATCTGGATCTGATTGCAGTAGAAATTGTGTGTATCTCTAAACTCGAAGTAGGTCATCATTATAGATTTGTATGGAAAAAATAAAGCAGCAAATAGTACTCACTAGTATAAAATCAAACTATAAAAAAAAGGAACTCTTTTTTTTGCTCCCTTTTTGTGAGTACATTTTATTTTCCTCCCCTTTGCACTCTGTCTAGGAGCGCCTGGTGTCACGTGACTACCCGGCGCCCACTTTCAAACTGGCACAGCACGCTGCACAGAACTTCGATGAGACCACTCCCCTGTCATGACAGGTAGAAGAGTAGGGAGGGGGTTCATTATTGTGTGTGTCTGTGTGCAGAGTCAGCTCTGGCTCTATGAGGGAGGTAGCTGCTGCTATGAAAGGAGAGATATTAATGTATGGAAGGAGAGGGAGACAAGGAAGGAAGACAAGGGGAGTGAGGGACATTGAAGGAGAGGCGAGTGAGAAACATGGAAGAAGGGGGAGTGAGAGATATAGAAGGAGGGGGGGGGGTGAGAAAGGTATCAGAGGCTTTCTTTGTGTTTATTGTATTTACATATTTCACTTTCTGACCTGTTGAGAATATGAAACTGTTACCAGAATTGTCCACCCTACAAAGAACTCTCTCATAATAAGGACATTTGTTGAGACTATTAAAAACAATAGGGCAATATATCTATTTTAACCATATTTGATTTTCTATAACTTGTTAGTCTTGTATTTTTTTTTCTATTTTCATTAGGTGCAATCTGTATTTTGCAGGTAAACGAGGAGAGAGGCAGGTTGCGCCAAAACAACTATATACTTATAATACTTATAGATTGTACAATTTTTGATATTTACTTAATAAATGAATCATGAATAATTTTAAATTCACAAAAGATAGTTCTTGTTGAATGGTAAATCATTGAACAAGCGGCCATCTGCTGGCTCAAAATGTATTTGTTTAAAGCAATATAGTCTCTTGTTGTAGGATATTGTAGATAGGCTCAAACAGGATCTATATTGGAACCTCGATATGTTTTGTGGGATTTTCAAACCATGTGCATCATATTTGAAATACAAAAGAAAAAAGGACCCAATAGTGCAATTCGGTTGAAAAAATATTGGTGTATGTATAAAAGTGGGTTAAAATACACTCACAAACAAGGAGCTTCTAAATCAGTTCTTAGTAAAGGCTTAGAGTTGTATGATGCCCGCTCACAGATATAGCTGGAGAGGGGTATACCTCCATATTTTTCAATTGATATATAAAATATAAAAATAAGACAAATAGTGCTCTGTTTGAAATGTGAAATACACTCAATAAGTAAAAATAAAACATACTCACATTTAGGGGTGCATATAAATGCTCATTGGTAACAGCTTGGGTGGTAAAATCCCCACCTAGGATGTGTGAGTAAATATGATGCAGTAGTGGCAGTAGGTATTATTAATTGAAGTAGGATGATAAAGGTTAAAACCAATATACCATAGAAAAATAAAATAAAATAGAAAGCAGGACGAAAAAAAAATAAAAATAAGAATAAACAAGCAACTCTATTACATTTAGCATGGCGTAAAATGGGGAATTTAAACCAATTTTCGATTACTCACTTTCTTACTGCAAGGAAGGTATTAACCCCTTAACGCCGTTACGGCGTTCTATGCCGTCGCGGCTTTAAAGGGCTTTAAAGCCGTTGCGGCGGCATAGAACGCCTTAATGGCTTGCAGCCCTGGAGGTCCGGCGGTACTCACCTCCACCGCGATCTTCTTCTGGGGGGCTGCCTGAGAGCCCAGGCAGTCCCCCTCCGGCAAATGAGGCCCCCGAGGGCCATGTGATCGCTCTCAAAGAGCGATCACATGGCCCCCTATAGCTGGCTATGGATCTGCCAGCAGGGGGACTGTCTAAAATATTAGACAGTCCCCCTGCTGGTAGGTAGTGTAAAAAAAAAATTATTAACATGTTATAAAATAAATTAAATGCCTTTTTATATATATAATGTATGTATATATATTATATATATAACATATATACATATTATATATATGTAACGTCATACGTAATGTATTTTAATACTAATATAAGTATATATATTAAAATACACTTAGAATGACGTTACATATATATAATATGTATATATATTATATATATAATAGATCTACATATATATATATTATATATACGTATAATTACAATAATAAATAAATAAAATAATTAAATAAATAAATAAAATATTGAAACAAAATGTAAAATAAATTATATATTCATATGTAATTTCATTCTAACTGTATTTTGTTATTAATATATATATATATGTATATATGTATATATATATATATATATATATATTGGAAACAGAATACACTTAGAATGACATTCTATATATAGCTATCTATATATAAAATACAAAATAACCGCAAATATATATATATAGAGATAAATACATATAATTACATAAAAGATTACATTAGTATACACGTAGAATTTAAATACCTATAAATGCATATATATTAAAATTCTACGTGTATATTTAAGTAATTTTTTAACATAATTATGTCATTTGATTAATTAAAATTTGATTGACATGCCTGACAACACAGGGAGAAAGTGCAGAGAATTTAATTCACAAGCACTATATTTGACCCTGTAACTCTCCAAGACACCCTAAAACCTGTACATAGGGGGTACTGTTTTACTCGGGAGACTTCGCTGAACTCAAATATTAGTGTTTAAAACTGGTAAATTGTATTACAACAATGATATTTTAAGTAAAAGTTACGTTTTTTTGCATTTTTTACAAACAAACGGCACTTTTATGGACTATATTATTGTTGTAATATCTTTTACTGTTTTAAAACACTAATATTTGTGTTTAGTGAAATCTCCTAAGAATAACAGTACCCCCCATGTACAGGTTTTATGGTGTTTTGGAAAGTTAGAGAGTCATATATAAGGCTTGCATTTCATTTTTTTGACACTGAAATTTGCCAGATTAGTTATGTTGCCTTTGAGACCGTATGGTAGCCCAGGAATAGGAATTACCCCCATGATGGCATAACATTTGCAAAAGTAGACAACCCAAGGTATTGCAAATTGGGTATGTCCAGTAATTTTTAGTAGCCACTTAGTCACAAACACTGGCCAAATATTAGTTTTTTGCTTTTTTCACACAAAAACAAATATGAACGCTAACTTTGGCCAGTGTTTGTGACTAAGTGACTACTAAAAAAGACTAAACATACCCCACGTTCAATACCTTGGGTTGTCTACTTTTTCAAATGGTATGCCATTATGGGGGTAATTCTCATTCCTGGGCTACCACACCGTCTCAAAGGTAACATTACTAATCTGGCAAATTTCAATTTGAAAATGGAACGTTCTATATTTGACCCTGTAACTTTCCAAAACACCATAAAACCTGTTAATGGGGGGTACTGTTCTACTCGTGAGACATCGCTGATTACAAATATGTGCATTTTTTGCAGTAAAGCCTAACAGTATTATGACATTTACAGCTAAAATGTGAAGCGGAACTACAAATTTAAAAAAAAATTAAAATTTCTCAGTTTTTTTAATTTTATTCATAATAAATTATGTTTCATATATAAATATTTTATATGAAATGAAAGCCCTGTTTCTCCTGAACAAAATGATATATAATCAGTGTGGGTGCATTTAATATGAAAGAGGGGAACTACGGTTGAACAGACATATAGCGCAAATTCCAGTTTTTGTTTACGTTTTGTTTTGATCAGAACGTGTACTATTGACTCCGTCCTGAAGGGGTTAATATCTTGATACTAAAAAAATACCGAAGCCCTCATCTGGACCCAAGTTCAAAATCAACTCTCTATGCAACTGACCATGGCAATTTTTTTTTTTTTTTAATTCTTTATTTTGCAGTGCATTATCAATAGTACAAACTTGAATGAGTACGCCACAACAGCGACTGCATGAGATATTACATTTGTCTGAACGTTTTGCTGCTGGGGTGGGGGTAATCTGTGCACCTTTTTTGTTGCTATGGTCTGTGTAGGTATATCGAGTGGTCTCCTATGTCAGGGTTGTGCGTGTGGATATAGGTTAGCATCTCGTTAGTAAGTCAGGATCACCAAGTTGTGACACTGGCATAGGTTTGATGCTGGACAGCCTCCTATCCCTTATTGCTATGTGCCATACTGTGGATTGTGCATTAAGGTAAGGGCTAGGTGCGAAATAGTTGTCTATGTGTAATCTAGTTGTCCTTTGGAGCCTGGGTGTGTGTGCCTTTGTGGGGCTCTGTTGTTGTGGTTGGGAAGTGGGGCAGTGTGGCACCAGTGGGCTAGTACAGCTCGAGTGGATAGACGCTCCATTGTTTGGTGCAAAATAGTTGTCTATGTGTAATCTAGTTCTCCTTTGGAGCCTGGGTGTGTGTGCCTTTGTGGGGCTCTGTTGTTGTGGTTGGGAAGTGGGGCTGTGTGGCACCAGTGGGCTAGTACAGCTCGAATGGATAGACGCTCCATTGTTTGCTATGCCCCTTGACCCCGGGGCATTAGGGGGGGTGTCTTGGAGCCCCAGCGCAATCCAATCCCCATATGATGCGACTTGGGCCTTATATTGCTGTTTGCGGGGCTGGGTGCCTCGGGTGCAGTGGTGTGTCAGTGGTTTAGCGTTTGTAAATAAAACATGTCTAACAGGTAACATGAACATTAACCCTTTAAGACCGGAGGGCGTACTATTACGTCCTTTTTAAAGCGGCTCTAAACGCTGCAGGGGTTAATAGTACGCCCTCCGGTTTTTCCTTACTTACCCGTTCGCCGGCGGTCTCACGCCGGCGATCGCAGTTGGGGGGACTCCCAGGGAGCCCCCCCGCGGCAGATCTTCCTCCTCCGGTCCCCCCCGGTCATGTGAGAGTGAGGTCTTTGCGAGGACCTCACAATCACATGGCCGGGATAGCTGACTTCTGTATTGCCAGCAGGGGGACTAACTGTAATGACAGTTGGTCCCCCTGCTGGCTGAAAATCTAATTAAATAATGTTAAAAGTGTAAAAAAATATATATATATACTTAGATTATATATATATATATATATATATATATATATTATATATATATGATCTAAGTATATATATACACATATACATACACACACGTACACTGTATAGGTGTATTTTAATATTAATATATATATATAATTATATATATATCAATATCAAATTACACGTAGACTGTGTGATAGAATGTATCTCTGATCCACAACAACTGATACTGATTAAATATATATATAATTATTGTTATATATATATTTATATATAATATAAAAAATATGTAAATACGTAAAAATATAAAATAAAAAATATAATTAAAAATAAAATATTAAAAAATATATAGATGTGTTTTATTTTGTTCTAACTGTATTTTAATATTAATATATATATATATTTATATCAAAATACACATAGAACAAAATAATATATATATATATATATATATATATACGGAAATATGTACGTATATATCACTATATATATATACCTATATATAAATAAAAATATTTAAAAAAATTATATATATATATATATATATATATATATATATACGTATATATACACATATGTATATATATACATATATTAATTCTACACATATATTTATGTAATAATGTTACATAATTAGGTATCCTAATTAATTACAATTAGCGGGACCTGCCTGACAACCCATGCCGAAAGTATAGGGAATTTAATTTGCTAGCACTATATTTAACCCTATAACTTTCCAAGACACCATAAAACCTGTACATGGGGGGGTACTGTTTTACTCGGGAGACTTCGCTGAAAACAAATATTAGTGTTTCAAAACAGTAAAATGTATTACAACGATGATATCGCCAGTAAAAGTGAAGTTTTTTGCATTTTTCACGCACAAACACCACTTACACGGACGATATTATTGCTGCAATACTTTTTTACTGTTTTGAAACACAAATATTTGTGTTCAGCGAAGTCTCCCGAGTACAACAGTACCCCTCATGTACAGGTTTTATGGTGTTTTCAAAAATTACAGCGTCAAATATAAGGCTTGTGTTTCATTTTTTTCACATTAAAATTCGCCAGATTGCTTACGTTGCCTTTATGACCCTATGGTAGCCCAAGAATGAAAATTACCCCAATGATGGCATACTATTTGCAATAGTAGACAACCCAAGGTATTGCAAATGGGGTATGCTCAGTATTTTTTAGTAGCCACTTAGTCACAAACACTGGCCAAAATTGGCATTTTTTGAATTTTTCACACACAAACAAATACTAACGCTAACTTTGGCCAGTGTTTGTGACCAAATGGCTACTAAAAAAGACTGGACATACCCCATTTGCAATACCTGGGGTTGTCTACTATTGCAAATGGTATGCCATTATGGGTGTAAATTTCATTCCTGGGCTACTATACAGTCTCAAAGGCAACGTAACCAATCTGGCGAATTTCAATTTCAAATGTAACACGCTATATTTGACCCTGTAACTTCCCAAAACACCATAAAACTTGTACATAGGGGGTACTGTTTTACACTTGAGACATCGCTGAATACAAATATGTGTATTGTATTGCAGTAAAAGCAAACAGTATTTTGACATCCACAGTTAAAATGTCACGTAGAACTAAAAAAAATTAAAAAAAATCCTATTTTCTCCCATTTTGTAAATATTTTTTTATATTAAATAATGTTCCATACATAAATATTTGATGTTAAATGAAAGCCCTGTTTCCCCTGAATAAAATGATATATAATAAGGGGGGTGCATTTAATATGAAAGAGGTGAATTACGGTTGGACAGACATATAGCGCAAATGCCAGGTTTTGTTTACGTTTTGTTCTGTTCACAACTTGTACATTTGGCTGCGGTCTTAAGGGGTTAATAACAGTAACAATTGAAGCTCAATTTAGGATTCAGGTCGCAGGTTCCTGGTGCTGTGTGTCTGGTCCCGTGGTATGGTTGGAAAGTTCCAATGTGTTCAATAGGGCTGTGCCTTCTTCGATGGTGGTGATTTTGTAATGTTGTTCGCCTTTGGTCACCCATAGGGTTCTCGGCGTCGCCCATCTGTATTTGAGTCCTGCCATTTGCAGGGTGGTGGTTACTGGTTGCAGGCTCTTGCGCCATAACAGCGTGTCCCTGCTTAGGTCCTGGAAAAAGGAGAGTCTGTGCGTTTCGAAATTATAAGGCGTCATTCCTTTTTTTTTTTTGTAAATCTCTTTTTTATTGAGGCATAAATTTTTGAGGATACAGAATGTAAAAGGGGAGACGATAAAGTTTTATACAAGTCGGGAGAAATACAATGCAGTACATATCATCTCTAAATATTCGTTAGCCTCATTTTATGTTAAGAATAGTAAAGTTACGTCAGGTTAATAGAAAGCGATTATGCATTTGCAGATTATTCAAATACAGGCTAGTACTAGGCTATGGCATCTGAGAGCTGATCAAAGTAAAAGTAAACAGGCTTTGCAATCATGTCATTCCTTTTAAGGCTGTCATGAGGGCTATTTTGTCCGTCAGGGTTTGGCAGCGTAAAATAATGTCCCGTGGGGCCGCTTTTGGTGCTTTTTGCGGCTTGGCGATGCGATATATGCCGTCAAACGTAAAGTGTTTAGCTTGTTTGTTGGGGATTATTGAGGTCACTAGACGCCTGATAAAGTGGGGTAATTCCTCTAGTGGTACTGCTTCATATACCCCTCTAATCTTTACATTATTCCTCCTTCCCCTGTCATCAATTACATTGACTTGCCTGAGAATGTTTGCCTGTTCTGTTCGCAACGGGGCGATTTTGGTTTGCATCGAGAGTAGGTCCTGGCGCAGATCGCTTACATCTTGTGCCGTGGCCTGGGCCCGGGCCGACACCGCCTGCACCTCCGCTGCTAGCCCCTTCAGGTCTGCCTGCCACATTTGTTGGAGGTTCCTTTGCAGTCCAGCTAGCATTGCCTGGATGTCCTGCTTAGTTGCTGGGGTCATGTCACCTGTGGTTTGAGTTTGCGGTCTGCCAGTTTCAACCGCGGACATGCTGTGCAGAGAGTCCTCATCGTCGGATCTCTCTAGTGTGACTGCCGTGGCAGCTCTGGTCCGTGCAGGTGGGGGGTTTTGCAGCATGCTGCCTATGTCTTGGTGTGAGGCATTTGCGGTTGGCGTGGGTTTGTGGGACTTCTTCCCCATGTCGTCTGAGAAGTAGGGGTCTGCAGTGGCAAGCTGCGAGCCCGCTCCCAGCCACGATGTCAGCTCCCTGGCGAGGTTCTGGTCGCGTGTGCGGTAGGCCCTAGCTCCCCTGGCGCGGCGTTTAGTGCCCGGTGTTTGAAAAAAAGGCATCTGTAGGTTCGGCAGGGTGCCTAGAATCTGTGCCCCTGTTCCGTTTTTGTCGATGGGCCGTGAGATTACTTTTATCGCCCGTTTTATGTGCTGGCTGGCCGG
This sequence comes from Pelobates fuscus, assembly GCF_036172605.1. Classification (NCBI taxonomy): domain Eukaryota; kingdom Metazoa; phylum Chordata; class Amphibia; order Anura; family Pelobatidae; genus Pelobates; species Pelobates fuscus. The sequence continues at coordinate 98,617,165 of NC_086322.1, forward strand.
AGCTAGTAGAAATGGCGACTGTCTCTGTGCGCTGTTGGCTCTGCCCCCCGACAACATTTTTAATGTTTAATGCAATTAATGTGATCTCTGTCTGCTCCTTTTTTTGTCTTTGTATATGTATAAAATGTAAATAGAATAGGATGGCGTAGGAGTATGGAGAAAAATAAATTAAACAAATAGATGCAGCAACCTACAAGGGGATCTGATACAATTCACCAAGTAAGAAATAAACCATAAAAAGTAGGTGCGCAAAAATAAATATGTCCCTTAAACAGTATAATGTGCAAAGCATGCAAACATGTCATGCAATTAGCTACATAAACACAGATATATACACATATTGGAAAAACACCATATACCAAGTGGCTTGTGCAGATTAATATACACCAATATAAAAGATTAATACTCGCACAGGTCTGCTTAGATGGTCCAATCTAAAAATATAAAGAGACACAGACCTAGTGCAATAACGTTGAAAAAGATAGACTTAGATAAAGAGGAATATTTCCAAACTCACAATTCTGGAGTGGTTGAAGTACCACTCCAAACTATCTGGCTGTGGGAGGATCAGTCCCTTGTAATCGTAGGATCCAATGGGTAGACAACTGGAAGCATTCACTCGGTAACCGGTCAGTTCAAAAGTAAAATTCCATTTTATTTCGACATAAAAAGTATGCTTAAAAATAACACTAAAAGTATATATTCCTGTCGCTGGTTTGAGAGTTCAATAAGTCCAGAGTTACGTTTTCCTAATAAAACGAAAGCAGTAGTTTTCTTACTCTGTCTCCAACTCTCCCGTCCAGCGCAGTTACTGCCGACTTCCGGTTTCCAGTTTCACGCAACGCGTTTCGCCCCGCCTCTCGGGGCTTTCTCAAGCGTAAGTGTGAGTAGCTCCCAATGTCTCTTAAATAGCATCTACCCAAACAACCAAATTAAATTCCTTGCAGACATTACTAATTGAACCTGTTGTGCAGTATTTATAGAACGCAAATGGATTTCAGAAAACCTGTTTCTAATGCGTCTTTTCATTTGGTTATGACTAGTTGAAAATACATACATATGCATAAACAATACCCATAAAATGGAAAGAGGAAATATATTAATATTTTAAATAAAGATTAGTACTACAACATATGTATAGAAAATGAAAATGATAATAATTCTAAAAAAGAGCTTATCTCTCGACAAAGTCAAAATGACTTAACATAATGTCTGAATTTATGTTAAATACTAAATACATCTATAGAGAAGAAAATAAATAGATAAAAATAAAATAAAAACAGCCTTAAGTATATTCACAGGATAATATTGAAATATCACAAATATACCAAACCAAAGAAGGGATGTCTACTAAACATATACCAATCCATGCAGGTCATTATCTCTCTATTAAAGATGAAGTAAATATTAAATATTAACTATATAGGTCCTATTTCAAAAATAACTACCAGAGGAAATTGAACACTAGAGAAAATTAGAGGAAGTTAAAGAGGTCAAAATCGATATTCAGTCCTGTGGGGGTTAATGTATCCATTTAATAGGCCCATTTCATCTCTTCCTGCCCGATTTTCTTAATAAAATCGCCCCCTCTCCAATCTTTGAATACTCTTTTGATCCCAATAAAAGAGAGACCTGAAGGGTCTTGGTTATGTGTCTCCTTAAAGTGATTGGAGACACTATGGCTTGTGACCCCCTTCCGAATGTTATATACGTGTTCACATATTCTCACATAGAGAGGCCGTGTGGTTCTCCCGATGTACTGGAGACCACAGGGGCATTCTAAAAGATATATTACATTAGCATTTCGACATGTAATATGCTCCCTTATGTCGTATTCCTTTTTATTTTTAGTTGACTGGAATATCAGTACGGCGAGTGTCTCTACACCCCAGGCATGTTCTACATTTATAAAAGCCTTTTAGATCCCCTTTGTATATGTATGTTATAATGTAAATGTCTGTTTTTGGTTTTAATACACGTTTTTTACATGTCTTAGTCCTTTGTTTTTTGTCATACTGTTTAAAATACTAAATAAAAATGAAATCTAGAAAAAAAGATTGCTTTAGAAGTTCTAAATACTTTTATTTTAGAAATATGTAATTTAACTGTATTTACTGTGTGCTGGCATAATGCTCAATGCAGGCATTCTTTTTAAATTAATTTGGAATATTTAGTAAACTGCACTACTAGTAATGCCTCAGGGTCCTTGCAAATACCTGACAACAGGAATATTTGGGATACGGCTGAGAAATCTACAATTGAAAAACAAAAGTGTACATAGTGTAAATCTACATTAAATAATTAGTAAGTGATCATGAAATGCACTCACGAGATGTAGATGAAAAGATAGTGTTCTAGGGTGCCTCCCCCGATTATGATGGGGGGCTGGTGCCTTTCTCCACTTGCTCCAAACGATAAGTGAAAAAAACAGGACTTCCAAGGTGGTGGAAAAAATAAAACAATTTATTAAGGATGAAAAAATCACCCAGCAATAAAAGTAGAAATACAGGCTTAAAAATGAGGTCCTACGCGTTTCGTTCACAAACTGGAACTTCCTCAGGGACCAGAAAATTTAAATTACATGCAGAAATGACAGGATGAAAAAATACAGCCTACTCCCACCCTCCCACCAGTCCTGTTTTATAGGGCTAACCCCTAATTTGATTGGTGATGGTCTGGGCGTCCTCCTTTGTTTCCTCCCTCATTGGTGGGATAGTAGATCATATCCAGCTGATTTCTTTTAATATTGATTGGAGTTCCCGCGTTCTATATCGGCCGAAAACCGGAACCGGAAGTGAACCTTCACTTCCGCGTTCCACTGAATCATGCGTTCCAGCAGGGAAATTCAAAGAGGTTGGAATGTGTTATAGTGTGGCCATCTAGTGGTCGCCAGGAGAACAGTCCCAGAAAATAGAAGTTTTAAACAGAAATGAATCTATCAAGAGAAAACATAATAATATCGGCAGCAAAATGGAGAAATGGGTATATGCAACATAAATCACTTGTGCTTAAGTGCCCAATAGATATCAATGTAAAATACAATTTGTTTATACTTTCATATTGAAATAACTTAGAATTATAATATATGAATCTGAAAAATACTACATACATCTATAAAGATAACTTTTACTAAAGTGCCCTGTTTATATTCATATACATTCAATTGCATTTAGAATTATTTAAAGTTATAGTATATGCAAATTAAAATTATGATATGTATGAATTTGAAAAATTAATGATAATAATATGCACGTCTACATTCAAAGTTCTCTTCGTATGTAAACGTGTATTTATCCTAGTGAAACACCCTTCATTGGGTAATGGGAAAGAGTGATAGTAGCAGCTATTTTCTCTTTGGGGAAATATATGTAGAGTTATAATGTGGGGGCTTCAATCAAATGCCCCATAGATATTGATATAAATTTAATTAGAATAGCCCAGAATCTTGATATATATGAATGAAAAACATACTGGACACATCCACCTTAAATATACTCTTTATATATATGTGTATAATCCTCACAATAAAACATCCTTAATTGGATAACCTTATTCCATTTCAACAATGTATACGAAGAGTGGTATAAGAACATAAGTCCCTACCACTACCTCTTGAAGGGGAAAAGAAGAGAGAAGCAAATATTAATCTACCAATGAATGTACAGGCAGACTAAGAGCCACTGTTCTTTATAGGAAACAGATCAGATCAATGTCCACATTCAATCCCATTGGCTCCAATGTTTGCAATTGATGGATCCAAAAGGTTTCCCTTTGGGATAGGTTCTTAATCCTATCACCCCCACGCCAATGGGGGGCTACTCTCTCGATACCTATACATCTGAACTGTTTCCATGAAAAGGAAGGGCATGTGCTGCAATGGGCAGAAACCGAATGAGTAGTTAACCCCTTTCTGATATTATTCAGGTGCTCAAGTATACGAACTTTTAAAATTCTCGTAGTACGACCAACATACTGTCCCCTTTGTATATGTATGTTATAATGTAAATGTCTGTTTTTGGTTTTAATACACGTTTTTTACATGTCTTAGTCCTTTGTTTTTTGTCATACTGTTTAAAATACTAAATAAAAATGAAATCTAGAAAAAAAGATTGCTTTAGAAGTTCTAAATACTTTTATTTTAGAAATATGTAATTTAACTGTATTTACTGTGTGCTGGCATAATGCTCAATGCAGGCATTCTTTTTAAATTAATTTGGAATATTTAGTAAACTGCACTACTAGTAATGCCCCAGGGTCCTTGCAAATACCTATCAGAACGTTTTGTAAACATTTTTATTTCTATATTTTTGTCATACCTTCAGTATGTGAGAAAAATGCATGCTTTTTTCTTTTATACTGACATTTCAAGCCCTGCGTGATACATTGCAAGATAAAGCATACATAGTACTGTCTAAAGTTTTTAATTTTCCAAATATTTTTTTATAAAGGATGAACAAATAAGTAAAAAATATAATTGTGTAAATTTACATATTTTTAAGTTTGTCTGTCAAGCAATCTATGCACATACTTGCTGTGTTATGATATGCTTATATGTTAGCTATGCATCCCTTGGTTAAAATAAACATTATCCTAATATGTTTTCAATCAAAAAGTGCTCAGTAATGATGGGGTTAAAGTGCTTAATAATGAAACGAAGCTTAAATAAGGTTTGGTAGTGAAGAAACTAAACAAAGATTACATTAAAACTTTGAAAATTAATATTATCATGATATAATATTCCAGTTATATAACTTGTATGTACGTGATTTATTGTGATCCAGTGATCCATGACAGATGTAAATATAATTCACAAAATTGTATTGCTTTTATAGGTATAAGTCTGTCTACATATATTGAGGTATTAATCATTTGTATGTATAGAAATATAGTTATAATATTTATGGATTAGGATATATTACCTTGTCTGGAAAAATAGCCCTGAAAAAAAAATATGTCTGTTAATAATTAATGAAGAATGCACATGCTAAATAAGTGTAAACACTAATAAATATAAGTAAATATGGAAACATAAATAACAGTACGATGTATACAAAAAGTAAAAGCAATTTAAAAATGAGAAAAACAATACTTTAAGAATCAGGAGGAACATAATATGTATATCAAATGTGCACAGAGAATAAGGATATTAAACTTTTAATATTAACAAGCTACCCGTTTGTCTAAAGTGTCATAATACCGTACCAAAAATAAGTAACAATAATTAACTCTTAGGAACCAAGATTTTTCAGAGAATGTGTGCATTCGCAACTGAAGCATTTTTGGTAGTTTGGCTTGTGTCCTTTTTTACCGATAATTCCCAAAGTCAACCCACACTTATCATATATTATTTTTTGAAAAATTGGTTAGCAGTTGTTAGTAAATATAAGGAAGATTTTACAGAGGGAATTTGCAACATATTGCCACTGGGGATGTGGCCTTCACTTGGTGGTCTCTTCCTCCACATCCTTGACTCCACCAATGCTGAGTGAAGTTCCTTTTATACAGCCAGGGTCAACAAACATTTACTAAAGACCATGATGATCACCATCTCGTTAATTCCATAAACAGTTTCAAGTGGCAGACATTGTAACAACTGTAAAACATCTTGAAGATGTTCGTAACAGAGGCTGTCAATGTAACATTACAGACAGGGGCTAGCTAAGTAACCCAATGGTGAGGACCTTTAGGACTGCTTTTAGATATGCTTGTAGATACTGAGGACTGCTCTTGATATGATTCTGTGAGAAAGGACTAGGTAGCATATAGACTTTGAACCCACAAAAGCCTTAAGCTGTCTTGCCTGCTCAGTGTCAGGAATGTACAGAGTCCCAAAATGCAAATCTATATCAGTAAAGGAAAATGTAATATATTATCATTCCTTAGTGGTGGCCAGACTTCAGATATGGTCAAATACCAAGCCAAGGTAAAAGGAGTACAGAATAACCACAAGGCAGCAATCCAGTGTCAGAATAGGAAAGATTCAATCCAAAAATTACAAGCCGAAGAATAAAAAAGCTAAATCAGTAACACACAGGAACTCACTCTCAAGCTACTAAAGAACACAAGAGGGTACTGAGTTTTGCAAAAGGCAAGTTTAAATAGGTCTAGCATCTAACATAATCACTATGGTGCCAAAACATCATAGAAAGGCAATGCAGGAATGATGTCCGCCTTGAGGAATTTGTGCTATATATACAGCTAATGATGGAGCAATGCACACCATTCTTGATGACAAAATGATGCACACTGACAGTACAGAGATGTTGGTTTGATGATGAATATCTTGCATAATAATTTATATCTTGAGAGCACAAGGCACCATTGTCATGTTAAAAAAGAGAGAAGATTGGGGTGGAGCCAAGCAACTGAATGGAACATTCCATGCCTGCTGAGCTCCGTGAACTGAGATCTATTTGCCACGTTTTTAGCGACATCAGCCCCAAACTAACCGACGCCACCTGGATCCCAAGGCAGTCAACATCGACATGGGTTGAAAAATTAAGAAACAAAGGCCAGACAAGCCGAAACTGGGCATGACCTATGGCGGCAGGCACATACCGCCTCATGACCCACCTACGTGGGCGAGAGCTCTGACTTTTCAGACGACGAAGCCCTGGAGCCTGAGGACCTCCACTTACCTGCCCTGCGGGAGCCGAACCCAAAACCAGGACCAACAACCTCCAAACTGGACCCACCACTGGTAACTAAGGCTGACATGCAGTAGCTGCTGGCAGGCCTAAGGAGGGATCTCCAGATGGATATGGCAATGTTCCACAAAGACCTGCAAGGCCTGACTGGCCGCATGGGAACCCTGGAAAGTGACTCCCAAAGCACAAAGGCACAACTCACTCACTTACAACAAGAGATTCACCCGCTCCAACGCCAACATACTGCCACTGAACAGCGATATTATCCTCCAAACAGGCGAAAGCGGTGACGATCGAAAAAAACATTTCGGATTCCGAGACCAACAAAGGCACCTGTTTCAGCCCCAGGGGACCTGATTGTGCGCTTTCAAACAGGGCACAATAAGGTGGCAGTCCTGGGAGCAATAAGGGGGAAAACTCCCTACAACTTTGAGAACTCACTCCTTACCTTCTTTGCTGACCTATCAGGGAGTACTCTGGCATGGCGCAAAACTCTGCAGCCCTTCACATCGCTCCTTTGTGAACAAGATATTCACTACAGATGGAAGGGTTCCCTTGCCCTAGTGGTCCTCCACGGCTGCACCTCCTACCCAGTCCAAGACCTTGAAGGAGCTGATGCCATCTTAGAGCCTTTGGGTCTCCCACGAGACGCTCTCAACAACAGAGGGATGGGGACAACGGCTACGGCGCACACCTGGGACCCAGCCGGCGCAGCCCCGTTTGTGCCATGGAGGACACACGCGGATGCTTACAAGGCAGTCACTACTTGAACTCCAGCCATTGATCTCTCTAGAGAGCCCAGTACAAACTTTTGCACCCTGACCACATGAGGTGATGCCAGTTTATGTTTTACTTTTTGTTCTATCTTTCTGTTCCCATTTCAGGTTTCACTCACACCAGACCACATTTATATTATGCACCACCGCTACACCCTTAGTGTAACTCCCAGAATGCAGACCAGCACTCTCTAATTTTTGCTGTTCCCCTGCAGTTCGGATATTGCTATACCTCGAATTGCCAACACCCTAACACGGAACACTGATGTGCGGCCATAGTACAATAGTTAAATATCAAGATTGGCGGTTGACATCTTTAAACCAGGGGTAACACCTACAGTGCCTCGTTATAGCATGCAAGTCACTTTCCCGGCTCTTAGAACAAATCTGTACTCCTGAAATGTCTATTTTGACTTCTCAGTCAACCTGTAAAGCTAAGTGCAGCAAAAACGATCTACACTATACAGACCACTATATACAGGTCCACCTCCTTTAACTAACTGTAGCCACACTACTAAAGTTAGTGCAGACTGATTAGTATAGCTTGCTCACACACCATAATCATAGAAACAGGTGCAGCCTACATATGCCCAGTCAAAATCTATGTAGTTATCCTCTGTCTCCCATTCTACATAATTTCTAAAATGTAAAGCCTGTGCGTAATACTGACCAACCATCATAATATGTAGCTTTCTGCATGTTCAATTCTCCTGTCATAATGACTTATGTTTAACAAATGTCTTTACGTCAGTATATATAAAAAAACAAAAATGCTCCCACGCCTTGCCTTGCTAAATCAATGTTCATTATTATATCGTATGTGCATGCTGTTGGGGCATGGCAAACGTACATGTAACTGCCTTTTCTTTATGCACTCAAAAATAAGAGAGAAGATTGTCTCACTCACCCTATTGTATTTAGATTAAAAGTCACTTTTACAGATTTCATATTAACTTTTTGAAGTTTTAATTAAAAACAAGTAATTATTTAATCATTGTATTTCTTCTATTACTGGACCACCCGGACTTATTTCGGGATCCGTCAGGCAATCATCACCTGCTCCTCAGGGATGGCTTCCTGCTACTGATGTCTTGGCAGATTTTAGGGGGCCCTGGCAAATCTCAGGAGTTTCGGACACAACTCGACACCCATTGGCAAATGCATGGGCTCCTGGAACTCGAAAATCTTATAGGTCAGCCTGGAGATCTTGGGCTAGCTGGTGCCTTGCTAGGGATGTGGATCCCGTTTCATCCCCTATAACGGTTATTCTCCAATTCCTCACGTCTCTGTTTGAAGCTGTCCGAGCATAAAGGACGATAAATGTGTATAGGTCTGTCATCTCTTCAGACCATAAGGGTTTTAAGGATTCTCCGGCAGGACAACACTCCCTAGTATGCCACTTCTATGGGGCTCCCACCTTCCAGCCCACTTAGACTATGATATTCTTCTACGTGGGACGTCTCTATGGTGCTCCAGGATTTTGCCCAGTGGCTTGTCTGCGAGTATATGAGGTTTGCACAAAGCCGCATGGTTCACCATCTTCTCCTCATCTGTTTCTCTCATTTCTTCTTTCTTTTACCCCGGTAATGAGTACTTCCATGGCCCATTGGGTGAAATGGGTATTGCAACAGGGGGGTATAGACACTTCGGTGTTTGGAACCCATTCGGTATGGGGTGCTGCAGCCTTGTTGATGATGACCTCGGGGGCACGGTTGGAAGACATGATGAGGGCGGCAGACTGGTCTCGGGAATCTACCTTCCATGCATTTCATTTCCGGCCGGTGACTCATGTTTATTCTACGGTTATCTGTCAGCTTTGAACTTGCAATATGAGCCTCCGTATCTTGTTATAAAATTACATGATTTTGCTATTATATGACGAAAAGTCATTTTATTAAAGACACAGAGGCAAGTATTATCCCACCCTGGATACACTGCTGAATTAGATTATATCTTCCCACCCTGGCATATTTATTGGATACGGTTGGTGTTATGGTAAATGGGGTTTTTATTGCACTAGGTTATGATTTATACATTTGGAATGACGGTCTGTTTTTGGGTTCATGGGGGTCTAATAAGGGTCTGTCTATGCCTTCTGTACACACTAAGTTGCAAGGACTGAAATAGCCGCATGGCTCCTATTTATTTTTGTTTTCACAGCCTAAATTCGGCTCGTTTGCTGGATTCCTACGGATTGTCGTATAATGGGATCCTCTATGTTGGCGATTTCTGATTCAGTGGTATTGTTCCTGGTTGATTTCTGACTGGATTTCAAGACAGTTGTTCTTATGCGGTTGGACTGATTCATTGGTTCCTGTTTGATGTTTGTTATTGTATTGTATCGCCAAAGAAAGAGGAAATATGATGGGAGGTGCTGACTATTATACTGGGTCTTGGTATGGGAGTGGCTTATCACTATGTATACATTTTTTTTTCTTACTGTTTGTATTCTTTGCTGCTATTGGTGGACAGTAAAGAAAGGGATAAGCAATACTCACCTCCGTGTATTTAATAAAATCATGACTTTTCATCATGTAATAGCAAAATCATGTAATTAAAGCTCATGAGTTGTATTTGAGGAATAGTGCAAAATCCGGCCAGGAAAATATATATGGAGAGAGAAAAACGGGTCGCAAGAGTATTCTGAGAACGGACAGCAGCTGAAATAGCCTGCCCTTCGGTGGGTCCCCGCTCAGAACTCAAGCTGGTTTTAGCTCATCTTGTGCCATTACAGAGAGAACATATCTGAAGCATATCAGACTGGTCCCACCCATACGGGCAGTCCAGATCCGAAATGCCAGCAAGTTCTCTCTGCACGAGAGATACAGCAACCCCAGATGATCATTTCAGCCTTGTTAGGCATCATCAGTGAGGCATAGCTGATATCTCTCTAGGCACCGTGAGCAAGGGGTCCACGTCTGGATTACCCTTTAAACTTATGGAGAGAGAAAAACGGGTCGCAAGAGTATTCTGAGAACGGACAGCAGCTGAAATAGCCTGCCCTTCGGTGGGTCCCCGCTCAGAACTCAAGCTGGTTTTAGCTCATCTTGTGCCATTACAGAGAGAACATATCTGAAGCATATCAGACTGGTCCCACCCATACGGGCAGTCCAGATCCGAAATGCCAGCAAGTTCTCTCTGCACGAGAGATACAGCAACCCCAGATGATCATTTCAGCCTTGTTAGGCATCATCAGTGAGGCATAGCTGATATCTCTCTAGGCACTGTGAGCAAGGGGTCCACGTCTGGATTACCCTTTAAACTTAAACCCTTTAAACTTAAACCAGCTTGAGTTCTGAGCGGGGATCCACCGAAGGGCAGGCTATTTCAGCTGCTGTCCGTTCTCAGAATACTCTTGCGACCCGTTTTTCCTCTCTCCATAAGTTTAAAGGGTAATCCAGACGTGGACCCCTTGCTCACGGTGCCTAGAGAGATATCAGCTATGCCTCACTGATGATGCCTAACAAGGCTGAAATGATCATCTGGGGTTGCTGTATCTCTCGTGCAGAGAGAGCTTGCTGGCATTTCGGATCTGGACTGCCCGTATGGGTGGGACCAGTCTGATATGCTTCAGATATGTTCTCTCTGTAATGGCACAAGATGAGCTAAAACCAGCTTGAGTTCTGAGCGGGGATCCACCGAAGAGCAGGCTATTTCAGCTGCTGTCCGTTCTCAGAATACTTTTGTGACCCGTTTTTCCTCTCTCCATAAGTTTAAAGGGTAATCCAGACGTGGACCCCTTGCTCACGGTGCCTAGAGAGATATCAGCTATACCTCACTGATGATGCCTAACAAGGCTGAAATGATCATCTGGGGTTGCTGTATCTCTCGTGCAGAGAGAACTTGCTGGCATTTTGGATCTGGACTGCCCGTATGGGTGGGACCAGTCTGATATGCTTCAGATATGTTCTCTCTGTAATGGCACAAGATGAGCTAAAACCAGCTTGAGTTCTGAGCGGGGATCCACCGAAGGGCAGGCTATTTCAGCTGCTGTCCGTTCTCAGAATACTCTTGCGACCCGTTTTTCCTCTCTCCATAAGTTTAAAGTGTAATCCAGACGTGGACCCCTTGCTCACGGTGCCTAGAGAGATATCAGCTATGCCTCACTGATGATGCCTAACAAGGCTGAAATGATCATCTGGGGTTGCTGTATCTCTCGTGCAGAGAGAACTTGCTGGCATTTCGGATCTGGACTGCCCGTATGGGTGGGACCAGTCTGCTATGCTTCAGATATGTTCTCTCTGTAATGGCACAAGATGAGCTAAAACCAGCTTGAGTTCTGAGCGGGGATCCACCGAAGGGCAGGCTATTTCAGCTGCTGTCCGTTCTCAGAATACTCTTGCGACCCGTTTTTCCTCTCTCCATAAGTTTAAAGGGTAATCCAGACGTGGACCCCTTGCTCACAGTGCCTAGAGAGATATCAGCTATGCCTCACTGATGATGCCTAACAAGGCTGAAATGATCATCTGGGGTTGCTGTATCTCTCGTGCAGAGAGAACTTGCTGGCATTTCGGATCTGGACTGCCCGTATGGGTGGGACCAGTCTGATATGCTTCAGATATGTTCTCTCTGTAATGGCACAAGATGAGCTAAAACCAGCTTGAGTTCTGAGCGGGGATCCACCGAAGGGCAGGCTATTTCACCTGCTGTCCTTTCTCAGAATACTCTTGCGACCCGTTTTTCCTCTCTCCAGGAAAATATATATGTATGTAAACAAAGCTGAGTTAGCGCAAATCATGGATATTTCTAGCATTGCTCACTTAACACCATTTAGTAAATCCATCTGTTTGTGTCCCTTTCATATAAATAGTGATGACTGATTCTAATAAAGCTTCCATAACATGAAGCCAGAAATGAACCGTTAGAACATGGAATCTTTTCTGGTATCTTTTTGGTCCAAATCTATTGTAATATTGGGCCAGAAAAATGCACACTGTTTAATTCTATAGTATTATGCTCCTTCTGGGAATCTAGTCATTGTCAAGTTTGCCGTTTTGCAGAATATAAAAAAATCAAATGGAATGACTTGCTTTAGTAATCAGACTAAGAAACTTTAACGCTTAGATGCTGATTCAATGATGTAAGTCCTCTGTATGCCTTTCAGATAGAGAAATTATTTGAATTACTGGAGAGCTAAAGACTGCATGTGTATTTCTCTTCAAGTTAAATAAAGATAATAACATCCAATCTGTAAGTCAAACATTAATCTCTTTTCTTTGATTTCATTCTAGTGTTAAAATTGTGCAAATGCTTACAATCAATTAAAAATAAAATTGTAAAAAGCCGGTTCTTATTTTATATTTACACTAGATAGTTTACTGTGAAGCCATTACTTTTATGATGTTGCAGGAACATTTACAAGACAACTACTAAAAACACAGCTGGGCTCTCAGGCATCTCAAACATAGTTAGAAAAGAAAGCAAGGAATTCTACAGGGTGCGTTTTGTCTTAAATGTTTCATAAGTGCATTTTACTGATGTGTTTTGTGTGCAGTATTAGAACAAAGGATTCTGTTATATATGTGACATTTTAATACTTGGAAAAATCTATTTCCTTAACAAGGTAAACACTACAAGAAGGCAAGAAAAATCACAGTGATAGAAGAAATGCCTTACATAAATCTATGCTTTACAAGAGTGAAAATAATTGGCTGATGCAGATCTGTGTAGTGTAAATTATTTTGGGAGGATATTTCATAGCATGACAAACCTTGCAAAACATTCTAAGCAGAATGTCATAAGCATTCACTTCTAAAATTGCATTTTGTCTTTAACTATTTGCTGTTCTTTTCCTATAAACATTATCTTTGATTTAAATTATCTGGAATAACCATTCAAGGGCAAGATATATGTATTTTTTTAAGATTGATACTATATAACATCCACAAGATTTGTTTGAACAGTTTGTCTTATATTTCTAAAGCTGCAAATTTTAGTGTATCAACCCCAACTATCTAGTCTGATCCTCTGTTACCCCCAACTGAAAGACACCTCTCTGAGTTGTGTGTGTGTTCCCTGCATTCAATCAAGACCAAATAATGCCAATCAAGACTATTGAGCAATCACATTCAAGGCTCACATTTATCTAAAAGTAAAAGATAAAGCAAACCAGCATGTAAGTCGGTTGAAATTCAAGACAGTTTGTTGAATAATCACAAATTCTGAATATTCACAGCCCCTGGTAACCTAAACGTTATTGTGCATTTACAATATGACTTACAGCCATGGCTCAACGTACCTATTAGCCAAATACTGTGCAGAGGATAGAAAAGGGAAAATAGAAGAGAACTGTTTTGTAAAAGGTGACATATATATAAACCAATTAGACAAAAGAGTGACAACTCTAATCTTGAGTGACACTAACAACCCTCATTTAAATATATCTATTTTATAGCAGAAGTAAGTCAATCAGTGACTCCGTTTCATTCCATTTACTTTGAGCGCTGCTACCTAATTAAGTAGATTTGTATCTGCTGGTTAGACAGAAGGTTGGTTTCTGGCTGATAAAGAAAGGCATTATATATATCCTGCAAAACTATAAATGGTGCCATTCTTTCATGTCATATCTTTAGATGATATGATTAAATGATTTAAGGCTTATTTAGTTTTATCTGATTGTTTTAATCAACCAATTCATATAAAATCATTAACATTGTATTCCATAAAAATTGTCAAAACTAAGAGTGTTTTGCAGTTTTGGCAAAAATAAAGTATATTGGAGTATTGCAATGTGAAAGTTTGCATATCATGAAAATCAGAAAATATGTAAATCCCAGGTATAAATAAGTCTTGTTATTATTGCCTAATATCAGTCCTTACATGATTTGGCAACCACCTGTATTTAATTGTATCAGTAAGGAAGATCCACCAGCGCTATGTGAGACTGTTGCAGATTAAATGGTACTTTTTTTTTTTCCTTCTAGGATAAAGGAAAGTTGATCTTGATTAATGTTTCACCATTTTTTTTCAGTATACTTTAATTTTCATCCTGTACAAAACAACAACAAAAAAATGGTCAGATGTAAATAACCTCTGTGTGTATTATTTTTCAGTAACTCTCCTGGCTGACCATTGCTCAATGATGTCAGCTATCTTTAAATATATGTTATGTTGGTAAATATATGGTATGTTGACTGTCCAATAAATGGTGGTTCTGACTAAAGAATATTTAAAGATGCTTGTTCAAATAAAAAAAAAAAAAAAAAAGGAAATGTATTAAAAAAGGTATTTACCTATATGTATTTATTAGAAAGTAAAACACACAGTGGCAATATTACATGTAAGCTTTTTTTTTTTACTAATTATTTTTAATGAAACAATTCATTTTTTCACACTTAAGGCTATCTCAAATCAACAGTGATACAATACATGGAAATCTAAATGTAAAACCTAATAAAGTGGGCTGGATCTCCAACCTAATCAAGATGAAAAGGGACAGGCACTTGATAGAAATGCAAAAAATTAAGTGTAGCACGGTGGGCGCTTAAACATAAAATTTAAAAACAAATGTGTAACATGTACACTGAATTATGTGCAGCTAAAATCACTAATGAAACAAATTAGTCGAATTTCACCTAACAAAACTATTTTAAGAAATGATCAACACACTCTTCTATTTAAATACTTTTTATTAATTACCTTTACAGGAAAGATTTTTTTTTCTTTAAACACAGATTTACAAAACATTAAAACACAAGACAATAATACCCACAGCATTACATTCTTTGTGATACATACAAAACAAAACAATAACTACTGGAGCATGCCGATACTCCCTACAGGAAATAGGAAACAGGGCTAAACTTCTGTAGTTAAAACATAAACTTAAATCTTGTTGGCTGCCAGTCAGGTACAAGGATATTTCAACTTTATTATATTCTCTAAAAGGGACTACTGTAATATTTTGTGTGCTATTTCCAAGACATTATTTGATATGACATTTAATATTTCCACTGCCCCCTCAAACCATGTTCTGCCATTTTCCATCTTAGGCTGCCATAACACTTGATTAGAAAATGTTGATTTTGAGAAATCATGACTCTGCTTCCAACCTCTTGCATTTAAAATATTAACTGCTGTACAGGTATGAGTTATTAAATATGCTTGTTCCTTTGACTATCCAGACACAGTCATATTTAATAAAGCATTTTGGGGGGAAATATTAATGTTTGTCTTTAATGCTTTTTTGATTAACTCAGAAGCCCATGACTAGTGATGCACCGAACTGTTCGCCAGTGAATAGTTCCTGGCGAACATAGCGTGTTTGCGTTCGCCACAGCGGGCGAACACATGCGCGGTTCGATCTGCCCCCTATTCGTCATCATTGACTAAACTTTGACCCTGTGCCTCACAGTCAGCAGACACATTCCAGCCAATCAGCAGCAGACCCTCCATTCCAGACCCTCCCACCTCCTGTACAGCATCCATTTTAGATTCATTCTGAAGCTGCATTCTTAGATAGAGGAGGGAAAGTGTAGCTGCTGCTCATTTGATAGGGAAATGTATAGCTAGGCTAGTGTATTCAGTGTCCACTACAGTCCTGAAGGACTCATCTGATCTCTGCTGTAAGGACAGCACCCCAAAAAGCCTCGCACCCCAAAAAGGGCTAGAACATCAGTCTGCTTTTTTTTTTTCGTAATCTAATTGCAGTTGCCTGCCTGCCTGCCAGCTTCTGTGTCAGGCTCACAGTGGATACTGTGCCCACTTGCCCAGTGCCACCACTCATATCTGGTGTCACAATAGCTTGCATTTAAAAACAACATTTTTTTTTCACTGTAATAGATTAATTAGCAGTTAGTTGTCTGCAAGTGTATGTGTGTCAGGCCAACAGCGTGTACTCTGCAAGTGTGCACAGTGCCACTCATATCTGGTGGCACAATAGCGTGCATTTAAAAACCCACAAACTTTTTTTCACTGTAATAGATTGAATAGCAGTTGTCTGCAGGTGTCTGTGTGTCAGGCTCACAGTGGATACTGTGCCCACTTGCCCAGTGCCACCACTCATATCTGGTGTCACAATAGCTTGCATTTAAAAACAAAAAACATTTTTTCACTTTAACCCCTTAAGGACCAAACTTCTGTAATAAAAGGGAATCATGACCTGTCACACATGTCATGTGTCCTTAAGGGGTTAATAGATTAATTAGCAGTTAGTTGTCTGCAAGCGTCTGTGTGACAGGCCAACATCATGTACTCTGCCAGTGTGCACAGTGCCACTCATATCTGGTGGCACAATAGCATGCATTTTAAAACCCACAAACATTTTTTTCACTGTAATAGATTGAATAGCAGTTAGTTGACTGCAAGCGTCTGTGTGTCAGGCTCACAGTGGATCCTGGCCCACTTGCCCAGTGCCACTCATATCTGGTGGCACAATAGCGTGCATTTAAAAACAAAAAAAACTTTTTTCACTTTTATAGATTGAATAGCAGTTAGTTGTCTGCAAGCGTCTGTGTGTCAGGCCAACAGTGTGTACTCTGCCAACCTCTGCAGGTGCACATTGCCACTCATATCTGGTGTCACAATAGCGTGCATTTAAAAATATTTTTTTTTCACTATTATAGATTGATTAGCAGTTACTTGTCTTCAAGCGGGTGTCAGGCCAACAGTGTGTACTCTGCCAACCTCTGCCAGTGCACATTGCCACTCATATCTGGTGTCACAATAGCGTGCATTTAAAAACAAAAAACGTTTTTCACTGTTATAGATTGAATAGCAGTTAGTTTTCTGCAAGCGTCTGTGTGTCAGGCTCACAGTGGATACTGTGCCCACTATCCCAGTGCCACCACTCATATCTGGTGGCACAATAGCATGCATTTAAAAACCCACAAACTTTTTTTCCCTGTATTAGATTGAATAGCAGTTAGTTGTCTGCAAGCGTCTGTGTGTCAGGCTCACAGTGGATACTGTGCCCACTTGCCCAGTGCCACCACTCATATCTGGTGTCACAATAGCGTGCATTTAAAAACCCACAAACTTTTATTTCACTGTAATGGATTGAATAGCAGTTAGTTGTATGCAAGCGTCTGTGTGTCAGGCTCACAGTGGATACTGGCCCACTTGCCCAGTGCCACCACTCATATCTGGTGTCACAATAGCGTGCATTTAAAAACAAAAAACTTTTTTCACTGTTATAGATTGAATAGCAGTTAGTTGTCTGCAAGCGTCTGTGTGTCAGGCCAACAGCGTGTACTCTGCCAGTGCACAGTGCCACTCATATCTGGTGGCACAATAGCGTGCATTTAAAAACCCACAAACTTTTTTTCACTGTAATAGATTGAATAGCAGTTAGTTGTCTGCAAGCGTCTGTGTGTCAGGCTCACAGTGGATACTGTGCCCACTTGCCAAGTGCCACTACTCATATCTGGTGTCACAATAGCGTGCATTTAAAAACAAAACACTGTTTTCACTGTTATAGATTGAATAGCAGTTAGTTGTCTGCAAGCGTCTGTGTGTCAGGCCAACAACGTGTACTCTGCCAACCTCTGCCATTGCACATTGCCAATCATATCTGGTGTCACAATAGCGTGCATTTAAAAACAAAAAACTGTTTTCACTGTAATAGATTGAATAGCAGTTAGTTGTCTGCAAGCATCTGTGTGTCAGGATCACAGTGGATACTGTGCCCACTATCCCAGTGCCACCACTCATATCTGGTGGCACAAAAGAATGCATTTAAAAACCCACAAACTTTTTTTTCACTGTAATAGATTGAATAGCAGTTAGTTGTCTGCAAGCGTCTGTGTGTCAGGCCAACAGCGTGTACTCTGCCAGTGCACAGTGCCACTCATATCTGGTGGCACAATAGCGTGCATTTAAAAACCCACAAACTTTTTTTCACTGTAATAGATTGAATAGCAGTTAGTTGTCTGCAAGCGTCTGTGTGTCAGGCTCACAGTGGATACTGTGCCCACTTGCCAAGTGCCACTACTCATATCTGGTGTCACAATAGCGTGCATTTAAAAACAAAACACTGTTTTCACTGTTATAGATTGAATAGCAGTTAGTTGTCTGCAAGCGTCTGTGTGTCAGGCTCACAGTGGATACTGTGCCCACTTGCCAAGTGCCAACACTCATATCTGGTGTCACAATAGTGTGCATTTAAAAACAAAAAACTTTTTCACTGTTATTGATTGAATAGCAGTTAGTTGTCTGCAAGCGTCTGTGTGTCAGGCCAACAGCGTGTACTCTGCCAGTGCACAGTGCCACTCATATCTGGTGGCACAATAGCGTGCATTTAAAAACAAAAAACTTTTTTCACTGTTATAGATTGAATAGCAGTTAGTTGTCTGCAAGCGTCTGTGTCAGGCCAACAGCGTGTACTCTGCCAACCTCTGCCAGTGCACATTGCCACTCATATCTGGTGTCACAATAGCGTGCATTTAAAAACAAAAAACGTTTTTCACTGTTATAGATTGAATTGCAGTTACTTGTCTTCAAGCGGGTGTGTCAGGCCAACAGCGTGTACTCTGCCAACCTCTGCCAGTGCACATTGCCACTAATATCTGGTGTCACAATAGCGTGCATTTAAAACCCCCCCAAAAAATGACAGGCAGAGGCAGGCCACCCTGCACGGGCCATCGTGGTCCTGGTGCTGTGATTCCCTTTTGCCTTAGAATAATGCCCAGTTTTCAGAGGCCACGTACCCTGAACTTGAAAAGTTCAGAGGACATAGTTGACTGGCTAGCACAGGACACCCAATCTTCTACAGCTTCAGCTCGGAATTTTGATGCACCATCCTCCTCCAGCTTAGCTTCGGGCACCTCTCAAGATACCACTCACCCGCCTGGCGCCAACACCAACACTAGCACCACAGCCACTTCACTTGGTATGTCAGAGGAGTTATTTACACATCCGTTTGAAGAAATGAGTGATGCGCAACCATTATTGCCAGAGGATGTAGATAACAGGGATATGTCTCAGGCAGGCAGCATTACACACATGGACGTACGGTGTGATGATGATGATGATGTTGTACCCGCTGCTGCTTCCTTTGCTGAGTTGTCAGATACAAGTGAAGCGGTTGATGATGACGATGCTTCCATGGATGTCACGTGGGTGCCCGCTCGGCGAGAAGAAGAACAGGGCGAAAGTTCAGATGGGGAGACAGAGAGGAGGAGGAGGAGATGAGTTGGAAGCAGGGGGAGGTCGTCGCAAGGAGCTAGTGGCACTGTCAGACAGCATGCATTGGCACCTGGGGTCAGCCCGACAGCACGCCAATCAACGCATGCTGTGTCCACCACCAGAATGCCGTCATTGCAGAGCTCAGCAGTGTGGCATTTTTTTTGTGTGTCTGCCTCTGACAACAGCGATGCCATTTGCAACCTGTGCCAAAAGAAACTGAGTCGTGGGAAGTCCAACACCCACCTAGGTACAACTGCTTTGCATAGGCACACGATCGCACATCACAAACGCCTATGGGATCAACACATGAGTACAAGCAGCACACAAACTCAAAGCCGCCATCCTCCTCCTGGTCCAGCATCTTCAGCCACGTCAACCACTGCTGTCCTCCTTGCCCCCTCTCAACCATCCGCCACTCCGTCTCTCGCCTTGAGCAGTTCCCACTCATCTGCCCACAGTCATGTCTCTGTCAAGGACATGTTTGAGCGTAAGAAGCCAATGTCAGAAAGTCACCCCCTTGCCCAGCATCTGACAGCTGGCTTGTCTGAACTATTAGCCCACCAGATTTTACCATACAAGCTGGTGGAGTCTGAGGCGTTCAAAAAATGTGTGGCTATTGGGATACCGCAGTGGAACGTACCCGGACAAAATTTCTTTGCACAAAAGGCAATCCCCAACATGTACTCGAGTGTGCAAAAGGAAGTAATGGCATGTCTGGCACACAGTGTTGGGGCAAGGGTCTATCTGACCACTGATACCTGGTCTGCACCGCATGGTCAGGGCAGGTATATCACCTACACTGCGCATTGAGTAAACCTGCTGACGGCTGCTAAGCTAGGAATGCGTGGCTCTGCAGAGGAGTTGGTGACACCGCCACGACTTTCAGGCAGGCCTGCTGTCTCCTCCTCTACTCCTCTTACTCCATCCTCTTCCATAACCTCCTCGGCTGAGTCCTCTTCTGCTGCTGCATCTTGCTCCACATCAACAGCACCCCCCCAGCTCCCCAGGTACTATTCCACATCCCAGATACGGCAGTGTCACGTCGTCTTGGGTTTGACTTGCTTGAAAGCAGAGAGTCACACCGGACAAGCACTCCTGTCCGCCCTGAACGCACAGGTGGAAAAGTGACTGACTCCGCAGCAACTGGATATCGGCAAAGTGGTTTGTGACAACGGAACAAATTTGTTGGCGGCATTGAAGTTGGGCAAGTTGACACATGTGCCGTGCATGGCACATGTGTGTAATCTGATCGTACAACGCTTTGTGCATAAGTACACAGGCTTACAGGACGTCCTGAAGCAGGCCAGGAAGGTGTGTGGCCATTTCAGGCGTTCCTACACGGCCATGGCGCACTTTGCAGATATCCAGCGGTGAAACAACATGCCATTGAGGCGCTTGATTTGCGACAGCCCAACACGTTAGACTTCAACACTTCAACACATGTTCGACCGCCTGCTCCAACAAGAAAAAGCCATTAATTAATATTTGTATGACCTGGCTGCTAGGACAGCCTCTGGGGAGCTGGGATTTTTTTTGCCACGTTACTGGACGCTCATGCTCAATGCCTGTAGGCTCATGCGTCCTTTTGAGGAGGTGACAAACCTAGTCAGTCGCAACGAAGGCACCATCAGCGACATCATACCATTTGTTTTCTTCCTGGAGCATGCCCTGCGAAGAGTGCTGGTTCAGGCCGTAGATGAGCGTGAAGATGAAGAGGAAGAGTTGTGGTCACCATCACCACCAGAAACAGCCTTATCAGCAAGTCGGAAAGGATGCAGCATTTTCAAAATAAATTAAAAAGTATGCTTTACACAGCGTATAAGGGTGATGTCACAGCACAACGGGAATCTAACAGGGGAAGAGATGAAAGTAATCCTCCCACGACCACGCCGGCAAGGACAGAACGCTTTAAAGACGTGTTGTTGATGGAGGACATGCAGAGCTTTTTAAGTCCTACGCATCGCCACAGCCCTTTGGGATCCACCCTCAGAGAACGACTCGACCGAAAGGTAGCAGACTACCTTGCCTTAACTGCAGATATCGACACTCTGAGGAGCGATGAACCCCTTAACTACTGGGTGTGCAGGCTTGACCTGTGGCCTGAGCTTTCCCAATTTGCGATAGAACTTCTGGCCTGCCCCGCTTCAAGTGTCCTGTCAGTAAGGACCTTCAGTGCAGCAGGAGGTATTGTCACTGAGAAGAGAAGTCGCCTAGGTCAAAAATGTATAGATTACCTCACCTTTATTAAGATGAATGAGGGATGGATCCCGAAGGGACTGAAAGTGGGCGATACATTAGACTAAAAAAGGCCTGATGAGATGAGGTGCCTTGGGCTAAAAATGGTGACCCTATGTAGGAGGAACAGTCCCTATTCTGCTCTGTGTCTGTGTGTATCAGGGTCCCTGAGGACAGGTGTCAATCCATATCTGCCAAGTGACCCTATGTATGGGGAAAAGTCCCTATTCTGCTCTGTGTCAGTGTGTATCAGGGTCTCTGAGGACAGGTGTCAATCCATATCTGCCAAGTGACCCTATGTAGGAGGAACAGTCCCTATTCTGCTCTGTGTCTGTGTGTATCAGGGTCCCTGAGGACAGGTGTCAATCCATATCTGCCAAGTGACCCTATGTAGGGGGAACAGTCCCTATTCTGCTCTGTGTCAATGTGTATCAGGGTCTCTGAGGACAGGTGTCAATCCATATCTCTCATGTGACCCTATGTAGGAGGAACAGTCCCTATTCTGCTCTGTGTCAGTGTGTATCAGGGATCCTGAGGACAGGTGTCAATCTATATCTGCCAAGTGACCCTATGTAGGGGGAACAGTCCCTATTCTGCTCTGTGTCAGTGTGTATCAGGGTCCCTGAGGACAGGTGTCAATCCATATCTGCCAAGTGGCCCTATGTAGGGGGAACAGTCCCTATTCTGCTCTGTGTCAGTGTGTATCAGGGTCCCTGAGGACAGGTGTCAATCCATATCTGCCAAGTGGCCCTATGTAGGGGGAACAGTCCCTATTCTGCTCTGTGTCAGTGTGCATCAGGGTCTCTGAGGACAGGTGTCAATCCATATGTCAAGGTGTCAATATGTCATATGTCAGGTGTCAATCCATATCCATTGTGATTTAGGAATGTTAGGTGATTTATGCCCTTTATGGATTAAAACCAGACTCTGCATCAACTGTGTAATTTTCCATGGGAGTTTTGCCATGGATCCCCCTTTGGCATGCCACAGTCCAGGTGTTAGTCCCTTTGAAACAACTTTTCCATCACTATTGTGGCCAGAAAGAGTCCCTGTGGGTTTTAAAATTCGCCTGCCCATTGAAGTCTATGGCGTTTCGCCCGGTTCGCCGGTTCGCGAACATTTATGGAAGTTCGAGTTCGCCGTTCGTGAACCGAAAATTTTGTGTTCGCGACTTCACTAATTGTAACTAATTGATATCTAAATGATCCATTTTTGTAAATTTCAATTATTGAAAATTAAAGGTAATTCTTGAAATCATCAGGGTTACTATCAATATTCCTTCAGAAGCTCTTATGAAAATATATTTATTCATTCTGTCTGCTTATGCAGTTCTTAAACCAATTCACTGCTAAAAGTAAGATTTTTTTTCCCAGTGTTAAGGTCAGCATCCTCCTGATAGTGTGATTTTTATAATGCAAGTGGATAACCATTTAAAAAAGAAAAATATGAATACTGGGCTTATTATTAATATGTATTATACAGCTTGAATTTTACACATTGGCTTCAAATTAAGCATGCCCCTGCTATCTACCAGATATTTTTAGTTGTTCAAAATAATGTCTGTACATATATATATATATATATATATATATATAAATTTTTTATGCACGTTGCTGTTCACGGAAGGCATCAAAATGAATACAAAAGAATGGGTGATAATATGTTACTAAAAGTAGATTACGAAGATTAAGGTTTTCATCAAGATAAATAGGAAATTCAGTATAATTTCCCAGAAGATGGATAATAATGAAACCCCTCCAATATTAACATTGCATGAAATGCCCACTACTCTGGTATGACCACAATTCTAATAATTTATCATACAGTGCTCCTATCCAGAGCATAGGGACACATAACATAGGGACACGTACATATATTTACTGATACAACAGCTCCATATCTCATTATATTTACTCTCTGATCTACAAATATACACCTAATAAATAAGTATGCTTTACTAGCAACCTGGCATCCTCTGTGTACACTGACATTGCTAATTCTACATTTCAGAATCTCTCAAGAGCAGTATCATTTCTATGGAATGATCTTTGTTGTTCCTCTGCAGTCCTTTTAAAAATTTCATGAAATGTATCTTCATAGGGTAACTTCTCTCATTCTGTTAGTTCTCCTGAAACTCATTTTACAGACTAGTTCTTTCAAATTCTACTGCACTTTCTCACCTTCCCCTCTACAGCTCTTCTACAAACCACCAGTCCTCTCAAGTATATCAGGGTCCTGTCCCACTATTCCAACTTTGTTCCTCGGTGTTCCGTCTTTAATGGTACTGATGTTGCTGGATATGCACCACATTTTTTACTCCACAAATGTATCTATATACACAAACATTAATCTATCTTCCATTTGGGCAATATTTCTTCCTCTTGTGCTCTTTTACTTCACTTCCTCCTAAATTGTAAGTTTATAGAACAGGGCTCTCTTTGCCTATTATTTCTTGGGGCATTATGTTTGTTAATTACTTGTTTTATAATCCTTATTGTCAAACTGTAAAAAAAGCTGTGGAATATGCTGGAACTATAAAATATTAACAGTACCTATGGAAATAAGCATCCTTATAGAAACAAACAAACAAAAAAACATTAATGTGGCTCTGTCACCAAAAAAACTTAAGCTGTTAAAAAAAAACATTTTAAAAACTTAAAAGACACCCTCACCCCCCCCCAAAAAAAAGGATCTGGTCTCCAGCATTTGCAAGCCATCCTGTTCATCCTCAGATCAGACTTTGAAATGGCTATCCTACCTCAGCTCATTGAGAAGTCTATGTAAGGCAGGTGTTCTGGGCAGTTGCCTGCCAGCTGAGTTTAGCTTTACTGAGCTAAACTACTAGGAAATAACAGAACCAGTTGCATGATTAGCCAGCAGGGGGTGTAAAATGAAATAATAAGTATACACTCTTCACGTATAAATGATTTCACAAAGGAAAAGTGCTTGGAAGGAATATTTACAGATAAATGTAATTACTTTTCCTTATGTATAACAGACAAGTTGACAAAACTAGATAATGGGTTTGGTTGTGCACAACAGCAGACATCAAAGACATATGAGAACACTTTTGCCATGCATTCATTCTATCACACTTTCATTCATTCTGTTTAAGAACACCCACACATTATAATAGATATATACATAACACAATATTAAATATAAATAAATGTAAAAAAAATGAAAGAAATAAAAAAATATTTTTTTCTCAGTTTTGCATTTAATAATTTCTACACAAATGCTATTAAAGTTAACTTACTCCAAGTTGATTCATTAATTACACGTATTTGTTAAAATGTGAATTATGTCTAGGATTTTAATTAATTGTTAGAAGTTATAAAACAAGTATGGCAAGGAGTGAACTATAGTTTTAACCCCTTCACGTCAGTACTCGTGCATTCACGATTGCCATGGTATGCATTCAAACCCTGCAATCATGTGTACACAATTTGCAGAACTGAAAATGAAAGTAGTTTATTGCAAATTAATTTCATTTGCAAGTTATGCCTTTTGTAACTCTTGAGGAGAGTAAGTGGTGAGAACCGCACTCAGTCCCAACGGCCAAGGGTGCTCCAGAGCAGGACCAGCAATCTCAGTACAATAATCCAAGAAGAAAAAACTCACAGGCACTCCAATTTTCAAGCCACAGGCAGATTTATTGTGACAGAATGTAACGCAACGTTTCGACCGGAAAGGTCTTTTTCAAGCTGGAAAAAGACCTTTCCGGTCGAAACGTTGCGTTACATTCTGTCACAATAAATCTGCCTGCGGCTTGAAAATTGGAGTGCCTGTGAGTTTTTTCTTCTTGGATTTTTGTAACTCTTGAAACATCCAGAGCAGCAGCACCAGGAGCTACCAGGCTGTGAGTTTCATAGAGTTGAACACAAAGAGACTGAGTTTCCTCGTAGCAGCTCTTCTGCTCAGAGCAGCTTGAGAGTCAGTCTGATGGCTGCGTTCAGGAGTTACAATAAACTACTACACCACCAGGGTATAAAGGAGTGTGTGTGTGCTTCTAACAGTGGGTGTGTCAGCATGTATGTATGTTTGTGTATGTGTCTGACAGTGTGTGCTACTGGCAGTGTGTGCGTGACAGTGTGTGTGTCTTTCAGCATGTATATGTATGTATGTTTTTGATAGTGTATCTTGGTGTCTTTGTGCATATATATATATATATATATATATATATATATATATATATGTCTCTGTCATTGTCTATTTGTGTGTGTCTGAGAACACGTGCCTTTGTGTGACGGCAGTGAATATCTATTTGTGTTTGGCTTGATTGCAGTTGTATCAGTGAGTGTGTTTGGACTATCTATCCATATGTGTGCCTGCACGTGCATGTGTCTATTTGTGTGTGTGTAACACAGTATGCATATACACGCATCTATCAGTGTATATATGTATGTGCATGTATTAGTATGTGTGTGTGCACAGAAGCAGCATGGCTGCAATGAGAGTAAAATGTCATGGGCACATTATGGTAATGTGACAACATATATTATATTTATACAATACATATATATATATATATTTACTTCCAATACAGTTACCTTGCCCGTATCTTCATTATTTGATTAAATAAGTTTTTCTGTCCAACCAAAAATTTCATTTTTGTTTCCATTTAATAATGTACTATCTATGCATACTGAAATGAAAAATACATTTAAACATTACTTCCCAGGACACCAATATTACTCTGATTTTTATTTTTATTTGCAAACCGTTTGCTCGGGAAGGGGTTAAAGCTAAAACTTAGCAAAATTTGACATGCTGCAAGTACAACTTTTATAGTAGTCACAGAATCCAAGATTGTTGAACAAAAGTATATATTTGGCCAAAATATTATAGTTTTGGTGTTTTTTTCACACATGTTATTTTGGGGAAATTTGCAGACCTTACATGTCCAACTACTGTAAACACCCCATATTTGTATTCTGCTACCGTTCTCGAGTACAATGAAGCCCCACATGAATAATTTCCCCCAGTCCTACTCCTAGTCCAACTGCTAAACAACCCTTAATCCAACCATTAATACTACCACTGGTAATACCCATATTCTATCATATAACCCATCCCACAATCCAAATTATTTACCTTCTAATCCAACCCTTAATCCTACCCATAATCAAACCTGTAATCTGACTCATTATTTACTCATATTCCTACTAATAAACCTACCTATAATTAATTTTCTAATCCTGCCCATAATCCATCCCCTAATTCCCTAATCCCCTCTGCTGATCAATTACAGCAGAATGATTTTCCAGCTAACACTGTACAAAATGCTCTCTGAGCACTCTGTAATGTGTGTTTGTAGCATGCAAGAGAAATCTCCCACTCATGCTGTAGCTCCTGAAAATGTGATTGGAGCTGGGCAGAGGGACACGAAGACATGACCAAGATCTTCTAAAACCCTGAGGGTCACCTCATCATGGGGGCATACAGGTGATACTCGAAAAATTAGAATATCGTGCAAAAGTTCATTTATTCAAGTAATGCAACATAAAAGGGGAAACTAATATATGAGATTTGTCATAAGTGCGATGATTATGGCTTACAGCTCATGAAAACCCCAAATCCACAATCTCAGTAAATTAGAATATTACATGCAATCAATAAATTAAGGAGTGTACATAGAACAATATTGGACCTCTGAAAAGTATAAGCGTGCATATGGACTCAGTACTTGGTTTGGGTCACTTTTGCAGCAATTACTGCCTCAATGTGGCATGGCATGGAAGCTATCAGCCTGTGGCACTGCTGAGGTGTTATGGAAGACCAGGATGCTTCAATAGCGGCCTTCAGCTCTTCTGCATTGGTCGGTCTCATGTCTCTTATCTTTCTCTTGGCAATGCCAAGGTCAGGCGAGTTTGCTAGCCAATCAAGCATAGTAATCCCACAGTCATTGAACCAGGCTTTGGTGCTTTTGGCAGTGTTGGTAGGTGCCAAGTCCTGCTGGAAAATGAAGTCAGCATCCTCATAAAGCTCATCTGCAGAAGGAAGTATGAAGTGCTCTAAAATCTCCTGGTAGACGGCTGCGTTGACCCTGGACCTAATGAAGCACAGTGGACCAACACCAGCAGATGACATGGCTCCCCAAATCAACACAGACTGTGGAAACTTCACACTGGACTTCAAGCATCTTGCAGTGTGTGCCTCTCCATTCTTCCTCCAGACTCTGGGTCCTTGGTTTCAAAATGAGATGCAAAAGTTGCTCTCATCAGAAAAGAGGACTTTGGACCACTGAGCAACAGACCAGGTCTGTTTTTCTTTAGCCCATTTGTAAACATAGCAGTTTCTCTGAAACTGCTATGTTTATAGAAGAAAAGGTTTAACCTAGCTGGACCTGGCACCCAGACCACTTCATTAAGCTGAAGTGGTCTGGGTTCCTATAGTGGTCCTTTAAATCAGCTTGTGTGTATTCTGGGATGTATGGCAAGTCACTTTAGTAGGTGCAATAAGGCTGCACAGTATTTTATATACATTTTACTTAAACCCTTAAGGACCAAACTTCTGGAATAAAAGGGAATCATGACATGTCACACGTCATATGTCCTCATGGGGTTAAATACTCTGCATACCAGCATTTCATAAAGAATGAAATGTGTCTATATAAGGAACTTAGCTCTATTTGAAATCATGACATTTAATATTTTTTTTAAATTCATTGTTCGTGTTTTAACATATTCAGATAACATAATAGTTTATGGGAAATAATATTATTCTAACCTTAGACTTTAGTCATTTCCTAAAGAAATGTGAAAGCTTTTATTATCTTGAAGCCAAAATCATTTTATCAACTATGGGATACTCTGCACATAAAATCATTGAACTCACAAAAGTTAGTGACACTTGACATTACAATTTCATTTTGTCTAGCTCCCTTAATGTCATATTCCATGGTGAAAAGGGCTTTTTTGGTAAAGATCATATAATTTTATTTCCTTATTAGCCTTTAATATTTCACAGATAAAGAACACAGCAAATTTCCTTACAAATAATAACTGTTTAATGTCCGAATAGATCTGTCTCCAGAAGTATAATTAAGCAGTTGCTCATGTATTTTGTATTTCAGGCAGTAAACAATAACATCGATGCAAAGACATCTGTAAACTTTTTCAAAATTTGTCACGTGTTGTACTATGAATCACATGTTTAGTCAGAACATACTCTTTAATTAAAAGGATAAACTTGAAAACAGAGTATGGTTAACAAAGAAATCTCACCTAAACAAAAAGGCAACAACATGTTACTGTATTATTTGAGTTCTAGGTTATTTGTATTTATCATGGCATATACTATGCTTATGATCTAAAAAAGAATAAAACTATCATAAATAAAACAAAAACAAAAAAATCAATGTTTATTATTAGTTTAGATTAAAAATTACAATACAAATATTATACTTAAATCAGATGAATGTCACTTCTATAAGGGCTAATGGTACCATTAACCCCTTCACTACATAACACTTTTTGATTGAAAAAACATTAGCATAACATTTATTGGAAGCAAGGTCAACATTGCTAGCATAAAAACATATATTTAACCCCTTAAGGACACAGCTTCAGAAGCTTGACTTACGCTTAATGACACAAGCAATTTTTGCATTTTCTTGCTGTTTGCGTTCAACTGCAATTTGCATCTCTCTCATTTATTGCACCGACACATATTATATACTGTTTTTTAAAGGACAGAAAGGGCTTTAATTTGATATAACATATATATATATATATATATATAAATGCTTACTTATTATAAAAAAAATACAGAAAAATGCAAAAAAAATGAAAAATATTGTTTTTTTTTACAGTTTTTGCAATCATAATGTGTGCATAATTAGTGCAGGTTAAGGAAAGTAATTAAAAATAAATTAATTTATTTGTTCTGATTTACAGAATATATAATGTGTCTGGGATTTTAAGTTTTTTTTGGTAGTTACAGGTCACAAAGCACAAGGAGTAAAATAAAATTTTAATGTGGAGTGATTTTAGAATTTGGTATGTTTGTCTTGTAAGCCTAATGGCCATAAAAGAAAACAAAATTGCCACACAAAAGTATATATTTATATAAAGTAGACATCACAGGCTATTTACCTAAGGTTGTTTTGACACTTTCTACGTAGCCATTTTACCGCCAACCTCTGCTAAATATTGGAGTAAAATTATGTTTTTTGGGGGTTTTCGCACACAAACAAAGAACTTCTCATGTGTATTTTGTAAAGTTGGTGTGTGCTATTCCTGTACAAAGTTGTATTATGTGTTCAGTTACTTCTGCTGAGTACAACGGTACCCCCATTGTATGTCTTTGGCACTATTTTGTGAAGCTACAGTGCCATATAGGAGACCTGTCCTTTTCAGTATTCACAGTAGAATTTTGAGAGAGGGATTTAATGAGCCTATGCTTCCATTTGGGGTATTATAACAGTTTGACTGTTCAAAACCCCCCACAAAGGCTTACCATTTGTAAAAGTAGACACTCCAGGGTATCTCATAAGGTGCATATTGTGCCTTAACATGCCCCCATTTTTTTACCATTACATGCCAAAGTATGTGGTAAAAAATAATTTTGTGCATTTTTTACATACGGATTGCATTTTTGCTGGGCATTTTGTATATTTCATATGTGCCACTAAGTTCAAACCCCCCCAAATTATGCTCAGCTAAGTCTTCTGAGTAAAAGGACACCCCCATTGTATGTCTATGGCACTATTTCGTGAAGCTACAGTGCCATACAGGAGACCTGTCCTTTTCAGTATTCACAGTAGAATTTTGAGAGACGGATTTAATGAGCCTATGCTTCCATTTGGGGTATTATAACAGTTTGACTGTTCAAAAAAAACCCACAAAGGCCTACCATTTGTAAAAGTAGACACTCCAGGGTATATCATAAGGTGCATATTGTGCCTTAGCATGCCCCCATTTTTTCACCAATATATGCCAAAGTATGTGGTAAAAAATTATTTTGTGCATTTTTTGACATACGGATTGCATTTTTGCTGGGCATTTTGTATATTTCATATGTGCCACTAAGTTCAAAACCTCCAAATTATGCTCAGCTAAGTCTTCTGAGTAAAAAGACATCCCCAATGAATGTCTTTGGCACTATTTTGTGAAGCTACAGTGGCATATTGGAGACCAAGCCATATCAGTTTTTACAGAACTTTGAATTTTGACGCTGGGCCTATGTGCAATTTCCAAGCATCTTCGCAGGTTTTAAATTCAAACTACCCCACAAAGGCCTACCATTTCTTAAAGTAGACACCAGGGTATTTCAAAAGACATATTGTGAACCTTAGCGTGGGATCATTTTTCCGCTAGCTTGTACCAGGTGTAGTGGTAATAAGCGTTTTTTCTGCCTTTTTGACACACAAAGTGAGTTTGCACAGTATATTTTGCAAACCTTATGTGTACCACCACTCTATAATGCTTTATATGTTTCTCAGCTATGTCGGCTGAGTACAAAAATACCTCCGTATGTACCTTTGCCAGGTATATGTGGACATCGGAGGGGCACATTTGGGACACAGCCATTCCATTTTTTTCAAACTTTACATTTTTACGCTGTGCCCATGTCCCATTTTAGAGTATTTTACCAGGCTATATAATCCAAATACCCCATAAAGCCATACCATTTCTTAAAGAAGACATCCCAGGGTATTTCAAAAGGCATATTTTGAACCTTAGCGTGGGATAATTTTTCCGCTAGCTTGTACCAGGTGTAGTGGTAATGAGCGTTATTAAATTCATTTTTTAACTTTTTAAAACTTTTTTTACTTTTTAAAACTATTTTTTAAACTTTTGTTTTGCTTATTAATTTTTTTAAAGTTTCCTAAACTTTCGTAAAACTTTTTTTTACAGATTTAACATTTTTTCTAAGCTTTTTCTTATACCGTTAACCCCTAACTAGCAGTAAGCAGCACTAACAGTAAATTCCCAATTTTCCCATAACTCCCACCCACCCCAGCTAGCAAAATATTTAATTATACAATATTTAAATTAGTTAATTAAATAAATTTAACCCCTGGGGGTTAACAAATAAATAAAAGTTAATCGTCAGGGGTTAAAAAAAAATAAATCACAGTATAATACTGTGATCTGTATTTTGATCACTGTAGGCAGTGATAGACTGGCAGGGAAGGGGTTAATTTTTATTTGGACTGGGTAAAGGGTTTATTTTTTTTTTAATTTTTTACTTAAACGTTATTAAAACTTTTTTTAACTTAATTTTTTACTTTTTAAAGCTTATTTTAAAACTTTTTTAACGTTAACCCCTAGTTAGCCTAACACTAATTCCCCCAATTCCCCACTAACTTCCACCCTCCCCAGCTAGCTAAATTTATAATTTTAAAATATTAAAATTAATTAATAAAATAAATTTAACCCCTGAGGGTTAAAAAAAAAAGAATTAACCCTCAGGGGTTAAAAAAAAATTCAGATCATATTAAAATGTAATCCCTGCCAATTGATCACTGTAGTCAGTGATCAATTGGCAGGGAAGGGGTTAATTTTTTATTAATATGGGTAAAGGGGGGGTAAAGGGGGGTGGGATTTTAATTGAACTTTTTTTTTTTACACACCAGGGGGCAGGATCACTTAAGATCCGTCTCCCTGCACTTCACACTGAACCCGGAAGTGCAGGGAGGCGGAGGTGAGTATGCAGAGCACATGTGCCCGCTCAGACATGCTGTCAGAGCGGGCACATGTACTGGGGCAGCCCGATCTGGTGCTCCCGGTCTGCCTCTAATACAGAGGCAGACCGGAGCACCATTAACCCCACGATCGCCGCGATTGCGGCGATCTGGGGTTAATTTTACCGCGTGACGGACGAGGTCCGTCCTCCGTCGTTAAGGGTATCCCCTGGATGACCGACCTCGTCCGTCACCCGTCCTGAAGGGGTTAAACATCAATTTTGTGTATAGATTGCTTTGCAGACAAACTTAAAAATGTATGTAAATTTATTAAGTTTTATATTTCACTTAATTTTAGTCCTTTACAAAAATATTTGGGAAATGAAAAAATGTAAACGGTGTAGTCCTTTATCTTGCATATTTTGCACAGGGAATGAAATGTAAATATAAAACCCCAAAATGCAATTGTTCTCACATACAATAGGTGTCACAAAAATATAGTATACATTTAACTTACTTAAATGTATTTGTAAGAACCCTGGAGGCATTAGTAGCAATGTAGCTTACTAAAAATGGCAACTGAATGTAAAAAAATAATGTGTGCATTTGAGCATAGTGCCACATATCATATATATCTAAAACAAAGATAATTTAAACTGATACACAATTCTGGTATTGTTATAGAACTTGTACATAATACTTGTATTTTTATAAAACGTACAAATAAGTCTAAACTGCTAATGTAATGCTGGCAGTGAAATGGTAGAGTCAAATCACTCCTCCTTCCTCTCTGACTGAATTGGGATAACGCTTGATTTGAAAACAAAAAACTATTTATCTTAATTAGAGCTTGGGTATTTATGCCTAAATATTGCATGTTGTTGTTCAATTCACTTTTTAGTGAATTGACTCCATTGATTCTAAATTATAAAATGTATTCTCAAAAGAGTAAAAAAAACATTAAAATAAAATTAATCAAAATAAGTAAATAAATTATAGAAAAGGGAAAGCTATGCTGATACCTACATGTCTAGAAACTTAGTAAACTGAAACGAAGAACAAAATATAATTGGGCACCCAAAGGAAAAACAATGTCAAATATCTACATTTATTAAAATAGTGGAAACTAGTAACATATGCTAAAAGATTTAACTACAAAATCCAAAGCTCTGTTGATTTTACTCTAAGCAAAGTGATGTTATTTCATCTAACTAGTAAATGTATGTTTTGGCTCCAGATGGTATGAGAGCAAATGTGTTCTTTTTATTTGCAGTAATAATAGAACAAAATAAGCACTAGCACATATCCTAAAAATAGGGCAGGGTAAATATAAAACACCCATAATATTTAGTGATAGATATAGCTATAGCCATAATAGTATTTAACCCCTTAAGGACGCAGCTTCAGAAGCTGGACATACCCTTAAGGACACAAGCAATTTTTGCATTTTTTGCATCTCTCTCATTTATTGTACCAACACATATTATATACCGTTTTTTAGACAACAAAAAGGGCTTTAATTTGATGTGACCTATACATGTATAAATTCTCATTTATTAAAAAAAAAAATGCAAAATAATGTGGAAAAAACAAAAAAAAACGCTTTTTTCCCCACGTTTTGGCAATAATAATGTGTGCATAATATGTACAACTTAGGAAAAGTAATTCAAAATCAATTCATTTATGTGTCTTGATTTACAAAGTACATAATATGTGTAGGAGTTCAGTTTATTTTGAAAGTTACAGGTCACAAACTACAAGTTCTAAAATAAAATTTCAATGTGAAACAATTTTAGAAGTTGGTATGTTTGTCTTGGAAGTTTAATACCCATTACAGGAAACAAAATTGCCACACAAAAGTATATATTTATATAAAGTAGACATCACAGGCTATTTATCTAAGGTTAGTTTGACACTTTTTTGCATAGCCATTTCACCGCCAATCTCTGCTAAATATTGGAGTAAAATTGTGTGTTTTCTCTATTTTGGCATATTCACATATAACAAGGTTTTTGTAATGTATATTTCGTAAATCTAGTGTGTGCTATCCCTGTACAGAACCCCATATTGTGTTCAGCTACATCTGCTGAGTACAACGATACCCCCATTGTATACCTTTGCCCTTATTCTGTGAAGCTACAGTGCCATATAGGAGACCATGCTATTTCAGTTTCTATAGTTGGAATTTTCATAGATGGTCATATGTCTGAATTTGTGGCATTATAACCATTTGACTGTTCAAATAACCCCATAAAGGCCTTCCATTGAGAAAGCAGACACCCAAGGGTATGTTTTCACCAATTTATTTCAAATTTTGTGGTGAGAAAAAAAAAAATCCTTTTTTTTTTTACATACATGTTGCATTTTCGCTGGGTATTGCTTACATTTAATAAGTGCCACTGTCATAAATTCCCCCTAAGTATGCTCAGTTACCTCTTCTGAGTAAAACAATATGCCCAATGTATGACCCAGACACTATTTTGTGAAGTTACAGTGCTGTGAAAGAGATGTGATAAGTTCAGGTTTTTAAATGTGAATTTACATGGAGTTTTAATGGGTCCGTATTCTATTTTTAAATATGTTAGCAGGCTGCTTTTTCCAATTACCCCAAAAAGGCATACTATTTCTTAAAGAAGACGCCCAAGGGTATTTCAAATGGCAAATTTTGAACCTTAGCATGGGATAATTTTTCCGTTAGCTTGTATCAAGTGCAGTGGTAAAAAGCATTTTTTTTCTACATATTTGACACACAGTGAGTTTATACTGTATATTTTGCAAACCTTATGTGTGCTACGGCTTTATAATACTTTATATGTTGCTCAGCTATGTTGTCTGAGTACAGCAATACCCCCGTATGTACCTTTGACAGCTATATGGGGACGTTTAAGGAGCACATTTCAGACACAGCCATTGCAGGTTTTGTCAAACTTTGAATTTTTACGCTGTGTTGTTACCCCACTTTTAAGTTTTTTAGCAGGCTATACATTCCAACTATCCCGTAAAAGCATACTATTTCTTAAAGAAGACATCCCAGGGTATTTCAAAAGGCATATTTTGAACCTTAGTGGGGGATCATTTTTCTGCTAGCTTGTAACAAGTGTAGTGGTAATAAGCATTTGTTCTGCTTTTTTGACACACACCGTCAGTTTGTACTGAGTATTTTGCAAACCTTATGTGTGCTACAGCTATATAATACTTCCTGTCTTGCTCAGCTGTGTCATCTGAGCACAGCAATACCCCCATATGTACCTTTGCCAGGTATATGCGGACATTGAAGGGGCACATTTGAGACACAGCCATTTAAGTTTTTTCAAACTTTACATTTTTACGCTGTGTCCATACCCCACTTTGGAGGTTTGTTTGTAGGTTAATTATTCCAGCTACCCCATAAAGGCATACCATTTCTTAAAGAAGACACCCTAGGGTATTTCAAAAGATGTATTTTGAACCTTAGCGTGAAATCATTTTTCCGCTAGCTTGTACCAAGTGTAGTGGTAATAAGCATTTTTTACTGCCTTTTTTACACACACAATGAGTTTGTACTGTATATTTAGCAAACCTTATGTGTGCTATGGCTATATAATACTTCCTATCTTGCTCAGCTATGTCGTCTGAGCACAGCAATACCCCCATATGTACCTTTGCCAGGTATATGCGGACATTGAAGGGGCACATTTGAGACACAGCCATTTAAGTTTTTTCAAACTTTACATTTTTACGCTGTGTCCATACCCCACTTTGGAGATTTGTTTGTAGGTTAATTATTCCAGCTACCCCATAAAGGCATACCATTTCCTAAAGAAGACACCCCAGGGTGTTTCAAAAGGCATATTTGAAACCTTACCGTGGTATCATTTTTTCGCTAGCCTGTACCAAGTGTAGCGGTAATACGCATTTTCCCCCCTTTTTTAAACATTTTTTTAACTTTTTAAAAGTTTTTTTAACTTTTTAAAAGTTTTATTTAGCATTTAACAACTTATTTTACTATTTTAAAACTTTGTTTAAACTTTTCAAAAGTTTTTTTTTAACTTTTTATTGTTTTTTTAACTTTTAACCCCTAACTAGCCTAACCATAAATCCCCAAATTTCCCCACTAACTTCTACCCACCTTAGCTAAATAAATAAATATTTTAAAATATTGAAAAGAATTAATTAAATACATTTAACCCCTGAGGATTAAAAAAAATAAAAGTTAACTCTCAGGGGTTAAAAGAAAAAAAAAATACTGTGATCTGTATTTTGATCACTGCAGGCAGTGATCAAAGGGCAGGGAAGGTGTTACATTTTATTTGAAAGAGGTGAGGGGGGGTGGGATTTTGTAACTAACTTTTTTTTCTTGCAGAGAGAGACAGATCAGCACTGATCTGTCTCTCTGCTGTTCACAGCTCACACGGAGCTGCAGGGAAACAGATCGGGTTTCACTGCAGCACATGTGATCGCTCTGACTCCCGGTCAGAGCGCTCACATGGGCTGAATCAGTGAAACTGCCCATGGTAGTGTGCCTCCGATAGGGAGACACACTACAGGAAGATTAACCACACGATTGCCGCGATTGTGGCAATCAGGGGTTAATTTTCATTTATGACGGAAATTTTGCGTCCTTAAGGGGAGTGCTGCAATGACGGAAAATTTCCGTCATGCGTCCTTAAGGGGTTAAAGGTATGTAATTCTTCAAATATAAAGTAGGCAACAACTCCAACAAATATTACTATACAAGTCTTACATCAGTGTCTATTAATAAGTGTGTTACTGATACTTACTGTTTATAATCTAGTTTTGTTTGTATTGGTAATTCTGTCAATGAACCTTATTCTCTGTTGTGTTAGTTATTTGTTGGATTGACTATTACTCATTGACCTATTGTTTCTTTTCTTTTGGAGTCCAGTGTTATTTTGTTTTAGGGATATGGTGTGCTTTAGAGCTCTTAGGTGTTCATTTAAATTCTACTTATTTACATATCTTCATCAGTCTTATTCTTCTTGACATTACATGTAAAACAATAAATACAAACAATAATCTCTGTCACAAAACATAAAATATTTAAATATACATAAATCAAAGAAAATATATGATCTTGCAACAAAAAGAAATTATGTGACTGCCCCAGCCATATAATTTATATCAGGAAGGTATAATAATTATACTATAATGCTGTAACATTGAGTTTTTCACTTACTCTTTAAAAAGGATCCCAAACCTATCCCATGTCTCTGGCGTTGGTGACTTAATTCTCAAAATCCACAAATAATAAATGAATAATGCCGGTTCCACCATAAAAGGCAGATGTTCTGTGTACCTAATTCCATAAACTCAATTATTAATTAACAGTGAATATTCTTCACCTTTAAGATTATGAGTTCAGCAGCGTCATTGAGTATATTATGTAGCTTGACACATTTCAGATTCATGATTTGATCTATTCGTTTGGCAATCCGCTGTATGTGGATCAGAATAAAATATACTGGTTGATTTTGCTTTTTATTTTGGTTTGATTATGCTATGTATGCACTATTCCCAATAAACTGGCACAGAAAGGTATGCTTCATCTCATCTTATGTATCAATCTTCAGAGTGCAGCAAACAAAATATATAATTTGTTTAATTAGTTTAATGAAAAAATTGGTATCAATCTCACGTTTGTGAAGCAAGTTCTCTTGCCTTAGTATAGGTGTTGATATGTAGATACCACTCCAATCAGTAATTACTGGTAACAACTCCAACTCAGTGTGGCCATGCAAGGAGAGACAGGAAAATGTTCTTAAAAACTACTATTCATTTATTAACATTTTAGAGTTGGAGGCTGTTTTTCTAACTTCTGAACCAAAGCAAAAACTTTGTGCTATGTGTTTGTTCCACCGTAATTTAACCCCTTAAGACCGCAGCCAAATGTACAAGTTGTTAACCAAAAAAAATGTAAACAAACCACAGATTTTGACTATGTCTGTTCAACAATAATTTACCTATTTCATATTAAATGCACCCACACTTATTATATATCATTTTATTCAGGGGAAACAGGGCTTTCATTTAACAACAAATCTTTAGGTATGGAACATAACGTAATATGAATACAATATAAAAAAATGAGAGAAAATAAGATTTTTTTTTAATTTTCTTAGTTTTATGTGACATTCTAACTGTGAATGTCATAATACTGTTTGCTTTTACTGCAATAAAATACACATATTTGTATTCAACGATGTCTCACGTGTAAAACAGTACCCCCTATGTACAGGTTTTATGGTGTTTTGGGAAGTTACAGGGTCAAATATAGCATGTTACACTTTTTTTTACATTGAAATTTGCCAGTTTGGTTACGTTGCCTTTGAGACTGTATGGTAGCCCAGGAATGAGAATTACCCCCATGATGGCATACCATTTGCAAAAGTAGACAACCCAAGGTATTGCAAATGGGGTATGTCCAGTCTTTTTTAGTAGCCACTTGGTCACAAACACTAGCCAAAGTTAACGTTAATATTTGTTTGTGTGTGAAAAATGCAAAAAACTAATTTGAAAGCCAAATTTGGCCAGTGCTTGTGACTAAGTGGCTACTAAAAAAGACTAAACATACCCCATTTGCAATACCTTGGGTTGTCTACTTTTGCAAATGGTATGCCATTATGGAGGTAATTCTTATTTCTGGGCTACTATACGGTCTCAAAGCCAACGTAACCAATCTGGCGAATTTCATTGTGAAAAAACTGAAACGCAAGCCTTATATTTGACTCTAACTTTTGAAAACACCATAAAACCTGTACATGAGGGGTACTGTTATACTCAGGAGACTTTGCTGAACACAAATATTTGTGTTTCAAAACAGTAAAAAGTATTACAGCAAAAATATCGTCAGTGTAAGTGCCGTTTGTGTTCAAAAAATGCAAACAATTTCACTTCCCCTGATGATATCATTGTTGTAATACATTTTACGGTTTTGAAACACAAATATTTGTGTTCAGCGATGTCTCCCGAGTAAAACAGTACCCCCCATGTACAGGTTTTATAGTGTCTTAGAAAGTTATAGGGTTAAATATAGTGCTAGCAAATTCAATTCCCTATACTTTCGGCCTGGGTTGTTAGGCAGGTCCCGCAAATTGTAATTAATAAACGGACCTAATTATGTAAAATTATTATATAAATATATATGTAAAATTACTATATATACACGTGTGTGTGTGTATATATATATATAAGTATATAATTTTTTTACAATTATTTTTATTTATATATAGGTATACATATAGTGATGTATACGTATATACTTAGGTATATACATATATATATATTATTTAGTTCTACGTGCATTTTGATATCTATATATATATATATTAATATCAAAATACAGTTGGAACGAAATTACACACATATATATATATATATAATTATTTATTTTTTATTTTTTTATTTTTATTTTTTTACGTATTTACATATTTTTTATTATAAAATATATATATATAATTATAATTATGTATATATTTAATCAATATCCTTTTACGTGTATTTTGATATTAATATATATATATAATTATATATATATAAATATTAAAATACACTTAGTGTATGTGTAAATGTGTGTGTCTATATATATATATATATATATATATATACATTGTAGTAGCTTGCACTCCAAGAAGACTTTTGTAGTGCCTGGTGCTGGTTGTGGCAAAGGTAGATATGGGTGTAGAAACAATCGCACTCCTGGGACTTGGTTGAAGTAGTAAAATTTAGCTTTTATTTATTCCATATAAAATATCAACGTTTAAGCTCACAAAATGCACTAAGGTCCAACTGGCGCATCCTAGAACGTGACCCAAGCCTACCAGAGGTCTTCCACAATCCCCCCATGATGTGTTATAAAAGAGGGAGGAACCTGAAGGATCTTCTTGTCAAAACAGATCCAGTGCACTGTTACACCAAGGAACAGACATCTGTTAACTGGGGCTGCTACAGTTGTCTGGGCTGTGTCACCTGTAGTCACATGTCACCAGGTAAATACTTCACTCACCCTCATTCAGGGAAGAGATACCCTATCAAACATAGACTCACTTGCACACAGACTTTGTAATCTACAAGCTGCTGTGTCCCTGTGGACTGTCCTATATAGGAAAGACAGATCTCCCCTTAAGAGAACGCATAAGGAACCATCGTTCTAATATCCGCATAGCCTATAGGGACAATAAGGCTGACCTCCCTGTGGCCAAACACTTTTTGGCATTTGGACACCCCCTTCCAACGTTGAAGTTTATGGCTATAGACCCCCCCTTCGCAGAGGAGGAGATCGTAAGAAACTTTTACTTCAACGGGAAGTCTATTGGATTAAAACTTTGAATACTGTCCACCCTAAGGGTCTCAATGAAAAATGTGCCTTATCAGTGTTTTTAGGATAATTCCTCTATGTCTATACTTAGCATCTGCTACTTATCTCTGGTGTGCTAAACTTTAATGTGACAACACTTCCAGTATATTAATTGTTGCTACATGTGTTAGCTACTGTATTGACAATACCATGTCATTATGTGTCCAGCTCAATATACCTAATATGTACAATTATATTATGTTACTATTTTCAAATAGTTACTTCATTGCACTGTCACTGTGTGTCAAGTCCTGCACCAACTCATTCCTATTGCTATTACCCTGCTATAGCTATTCTGTTGAGGTTATGTTGTCTTAGCACTAAAACCTTTTTGCCACTTAAAAAAAGTGCCAGTACAAGCTATTACTATAAGGTTGACGGTACTCTGTCGCTACTCCCACCAAGTCCTTCCCTTAAACTTATAGATAAGATGCATTCTAACTATCCGTCTATTATACTAATAATTTGTTAGCTTTGTGATTCACCATCTTGTCCTGCGAGTATTTGTTTTTAATAATTAACTGCTTAGTAACTTTCTATTTATACAAGCTTTTTTACACTCCTGAATCAAGTACCTGGGCAACACCGCTGGCTAAGGATGATGACAGTTAAAGTTCTGTTTGTAATCATGGTAACCTCAAACCATGCATACTGGATATTGCCAGGAAATGGTTGGAACACAAACACTCCCCTCCCCCCTTCCCTCTGAGCCCCAATTATGCAGATACAAGGGCAGAGTGGGAGACAGCCATGGCCAGCTGTGCTACATCCGGACACTGATTCAGTAAATACACTCCTGTGGTGCATATTTAATTTAATTTGAGTGTTCAGTTTGTTTTGGAGGGATCTGGGGTATATATTCTCTTGTCTGCACATTTGTTACATGTTACCTGTCCTGATGAAAGCTCCATGTTGGAGCTGAAACGTTGATATTTTATATGGAATAAATAAAAATATAAGCTAAAATAAATAAAAGCTAAATTTTACTACTTCAACCAAGTCCCAGGAG
This sequence comes from Pelobates fuscus, assembly GCF_036172605.1. Lineage (NCBI taxonomy): Eukaryota > Metazoa > Chordata > Amphibia > Anura > Pelobatidae > Pelobates > Pelobates fuscus. The sequence goes on from NC_086322.1 coordinate 98,658,941, forward strand.
TGCGATTGTTTCTACACCCATATATATATATGATCTAAGTATATTTTATTTGTAACTTTAATTTATTTTAAACTTTACGGGGTTAAGAGGGGAGGAGAGGGGCAGAGACAGGGTCAGTCAGTGATTTTACATCACTGGCTGACACACAGGATCAGTGATCACAGTAACTGGCTGTCACTGTGATCACCTCCTGCAGATTGCGGTAATTGGCCACAGGGGGAGTGCCTAGTTGGCCAGGCATGCTCCCCACCGCGATCTGCAGGGGGATCCTGCCTGCAGTTACTATGGGTCAGCCAATAGGCTGACACATAGTAACCTCTGATCGCAGTGACAGGCTGTCACTGCGATCAGATCACAGGGAGAGGCTGTCTCTGCATTCAGATTGCAGAGACAGCCTCTCACTGCGATCATACTCTGCAGATCGCGGTCACTGACCGCAGGGGGACTGCCTGGGGGGCCAGGCATGTCCCCCGACCGCAATCTGCAGAGTGAAAATGCCGCGGCTCCATGTGTCAGCCGATTTTAAAATCGGCTGACACATGGTAAATACCGATCGCAGTGACAGCCTGTCACTGCGATCGGAAGCTGCAGACCGCAGTCCCCAGGCACAGGGGGGCTGCCTGGGGGGCCAGGCATGCCCCCCCGACCGCGATCTGCAGCGGCCATGTGCCGCCGGCCACGTGGGAGGTAAGACCAGCCAGGAGGTTCTATGATGTCCTGCGGCGTTTAGAGCCGGCCAATTAAGGACGGCATAGAACGTCCTGCGGTCTTAAGGGGATAAGAGTTACTTTTAAAGTGCACTCATATATTATATATTGTTTTTTCAAAAGTCTTTAGTGGCTTTCTTTTCATATCCTATATGCATACCTAACACTACAATAAGTGTGAATAAAATATTAATATTTATAATTTTTATATAAAACCTACAAATTCCATGGCGGTTTACAATTATAGAATGGGTATATTTACAGGTGAAGCTCAAACAGACTTACAATCTGTTAGGATTTGGGCTAGGTACCGGTCTGACATAGATTCAAGCCAGGGTTTCCTGGTTCAAACTCAAAGATGTTACCATGGATCTAAGTAGTGGACATGTAAAAAAAAGTCGAAAAACATATGTTTCCATTGTTTTGCTCATAAAGATTTTTATACATAATGACTCAAAATGGATTGACAATCCTATTTATCCTGTGACAATACTGGGTTAAAGCTAGGTTAGGTTTAAGGATAGTATAAGGTTAAGGCTTGGTGTAAGATTAGGACAGGTGCATGGCTAGAGTTAAAGTAATCATAGAAATTTGGGTAGGTTTGGTGTAACAGTGTCTCATTGAGAAGCTTGTGTGGCACTGGTTCTTGTCGGTGCCTCTGTCTGGTGCCCGCCAAGGGATGCATCCTGGATCTGGGTATGTACTATATTTTCTTTATTACCTGCTATTGTCTTAATTAGCAGTCTCTCTTTATGTATACTTGTACATCTGATGTGGCATGATGTATATCCTCACATCTGGTGAAGTTAATATTAAGGTTTATTTTCTATACTTAATGTAAATAATTATGTTTTATTTTATGTTTTCATAACTATATCAGCCATGTTAGATTTCCTCCCACTACCACTGCTCCTCTTCTTATATCTATAAGGTTGATAATAATTTTATTATGAAAATCTACAATCTAGCTTCTGTTGTGGCTTGTAAACTGTCATTATCCATTAGAACGAGTCTATGTTTACCCATTTATTAGCAACCGGGTGTGATGACGTCATGCGCTGAGGATGTCACATCTGATGTCATCACGCACGTTTTGACAAACCAGGAAGTGGATGGAGCTCCCAGGATGGCAGATGGACGCTGGAACTAGCTACACAGCTGATTTTTACCCTGTTTGATATTATGGGTGCTAGAAAATAGAGAAGGGGAGGGTGTTAATCTCCCCTATTGAGGGCGCTAATCACTGTGACAAAAAAGATATAGTGTAAAAAAACTGCAGTTTTTTACACTATATCTTTTTGTCACAGTGATTAGCGCCCTCAATAGGGGAGATTAACACCCTCCCCTTCTCTATTTTCTAGCTTCTTGTCTATAGGCTTTTTTTGGGGTGTGCCTATTATAAATGGCAGCTTTTCTACTGTAGGACTTATCTGTAGAACCCAGAGTCTGGATCTCTTTTCCATTTTTGTATCTGATATTATGGGTGGCAGGATTTGATTAATGTGAGCACTTTTATGTATATATATATATATGTATTTGATTTCATGCTATAACTAACAACATTAGCATTGATAAAGGGCTATTGCCCAAAACATTTGCAATCCTGTACATTGTCCTTCAAATAACTGTGGTAGCACCTGGGTGTGCACTTTAAATACCAGTTGCGCATTTCTCAATTTTTTCTGTCTTGGCTATGATATACTGGAGGAACTGCAGTGTAGAGTCACTGCTGCACTGTTAAATTGTTGTCACCTTTCTTTGGAATTCGTACAGGCAGGTATCCTGCCTCTACCTCATACCATATATAGTAATCTTAATTTACTAGCATGTTCATCTCTGATTTCAATGTACCTACACTTACATTTTTCTTTTTTTTGTACCTTCTTTTTTTAAATTAAATAAAGAAATAATAGCTTTACTCCTAAATTTTGCACTGTGTCTGAAAGCCTGCTATGCTTCATTGATATATTGGGCATAATATAAAAGATCAGTGATACAACTGTCTGGCTATCTCTGGAATGTGTTGATTCCATTACACAGTGCAGCTGCATTAAAAAATAATGCAGAATTGAGGTACTGTTATAGTGAGATGCAAAATCTTTGATTGATTAAAATAATTCTAGAGGAATTAGAAATACGCGCTAGACGCTAAACACGTTGCGACTTTCTGTATGACCAGTGCTACTTGTAATCACAACCTTTATTAACCCCTTAAGGATGGCAGGCATGCTATGTGTCAGGCCTTAAGCCTCCCGATGTCTCCTCATACTTCCGGGTTTGACGGAGCTTAGCCACACCCCCATTGCCGCAGGTCTGCTATTTAATGCGACCGCACCAGCTGATAGACGCTGGATTATTGAAACGCGTACCGCGCCAAACTCACCAGCTCACATACCTCGCTGAGACGACCACTCGCTACTAGACCGGACTGGAGGAATATTCAAGTCCCCAACATCTCTCCTCATCACAGACAGCTACCAGCACTCTCGGCAACCATTCACTGAAGCAACCGCCTCTGAGGAGACACAATCCCTCTATTTCTAGAAGTTAAGTAATTTACAGTCTCTGAGTTAAGAGCTAACAATGCTAAAGCTTTATTTCAACTTACTAAAGTCTGCTATCAAGTTCTCCAGCAAGCCTGTTACAGCTTTCCTCAATTCAAGTATTATTCAAGTTCAGCTGTACCTGTCTTGCTACAGATAATCTTATTTCTTCATACTAAAGTCTGCTATCAAGTTGTCCAGCAATCCTGCTACAGCTTTCCTCAAATCAAGTATTATTTAAGTTCAGCTGTACCTGTCTTGCTACAGATAATCTTATTTCTTCATACTAAAGTCTGCTATCAAGTTGTCCAGCAATCCTGCTACAGCTTTCCTCAAATCAAGTATTATTCAAGTTCAGCTGTACCTGTCTTGCTACAGATAATCTTATTTCTTCATACTAAAGTCTGCTACCAAGTTGTCCAGCAATCCTGCTACAGCTTTCCTCAATTCAAGTATTATTCAAGTTCAGCTGTACCTGTCTTGCTACCGATAATCTTATTTCTTCATACTAAAGTCTGCTATCAAGTTGTCCAGCAAACCTGCTACAGCATCCATCAAAACAAGTACTATTTAAGTTTTGCTGCACCATTCTTGCTACTGATTATTCCAATGTATATAATCTCTTATAATTTGAACTGTTAACAAGAATAACGGACTCTAATGAATTCTGAACCTTATCAATGCTAAATGAAACAAACCGTTTATTATTTAAAGAAACAGTAACTGTAATTCTGGAACTGAAGTCTCAGTTCCATCTAAGTGTCTTAATAAAATATCAAAGTCCTAAGAAATCTGCAGTTGTGTTCCACATCATTTACTGTGAACGTGACACTATGCCATCCTTGGGGACACGGCTCTAAATGCCGGCAGGCAGCATAGTACATCCACGCCATCTTTCCAACTTACCTGCTCGCTGGCGATCCCCCACCGGCGACCGCAATGGGGGACTTACCTGGCATCCCAGGGAGTCCCCGTGCATCTGATCCAGCCCTCCTGGGCCATGTGATCGCGAGGTCGTTGCGATCACATAGACGGAATAGCCGTCCATAGTAGTGCCATCAGGGAGCGTGCCTGGAATGTCAAACACTCTTGAGAAAGGCAGCCAGGAGATGCCAAAACATTGGTTGTATTATTGGCTCATGTTTCTGCCAGAATAGGCTTGTGTAAGTTGTTGTTATTGCCATTGTTTAATTTATTTGCCTTATTGTTGTCACTTCAGTTTTGATATTTTGCTCTATTTGATGTTTTCCCTTGAGTTTGTTATAACCTGTGAGGTTTAATAAAACATTTATGTGTATCTCTTATGAGCAATCTAGTGTGCAATCTCTTCTTTATTATATTTGACTTTCTATGGGCATTTGAGGGAGTGGTGTGGAGTATTGGCATCTAGTTATATGTATTTTAGCATTTGATTTCTCCATACGGTGTTGTTGTTGTTGTTATAGTATTCACAGTTAAAATGTCATGCAGAACTAAAAAAACAAAAAAAAAAACACATTTTTTAATTTCTCACATTTTATTTTATATTTTATTCATATTAAATTATGGTTCATAGCTAAATGTTTTATATTAAATGAAAGCCCTGTTTCCCGTGAATACAATTATATACACTGCTCAAAAAAATAAAGGGAACACAAAAATAACACATCCTAGATCTGAATGAATTAAATATTATTCTGAAATACTTTGTTCTTTACATAGTTGAATGTGCTGACAACAAAATCACACAAAAATAAAAAAATAGAAATCAAATTTTTCAACCCATGGAGGTCTGGATTTTGAGTCACACTCAAAATTAAAGTGGAAAAACACACTACAGGCTGATCCAACTTTGATGTAATGTCCTTAAAACAAGTCAAAATGAGGCTCTTTAGAGTGTGTGGCCTCCACGTTCCTGCATGACCTCCCTACAATGCCTATGCATGCTCCTGATGAGGTGGCGGATGGTCTCCTGAGGGAGACATGATGTCCCAGATGTGCTCAATTGGATTCAGGTCTGGGGAACGGGCGGGCCAGTCCATAGCATCAATGCCTTTGTCTTGCAGGAACTGATGACACACTCCAACCACATGAGGTCTAGCATTGTCTTGCATTAAGAGGAACCCAGGGCCAACCGCACCTGCGTATGGTCTCACAAGGGGTCTGAGGATCTCATCTTGGTACCTAATGGCAGTCAGGCTACCTCTGGTGAGCACATGGAGGGCTGTGCGGCCCCCCAAAGAAATGCCACCCCACACTATTACTGACCCACTGCCAAACCGGTCATGCTGGGGAATGTTGCAGGCAGCAGAATGTTCTCCACGGCGTCTCCAGACTCTGTCACATCTGTCACATGTGCTAAGTGTGAGCCTGCTTTCATCTGTGAAGAGCACAGGGCACCAGTGGCGAATTTGCCAATCTTGGTATTCTCTGTCAAATGCCAAACGTCCTGCACGGACTGTAAGCACAACCTCCACCTGTGGATGTCGGGCCCTCATACCACCCTCATGGAGTATGTTTCTGACCATTTGAGCAAACACATGCACATTTGTGGCCTGCTGGAGGTAATTTTGCAGGGGTCTGGCAGTGCTCCTCCTGTTCCTCCTTGCACAAAGGTGTAGGTAGCGGTCCTGCTGCTGGGTTGTTGCTCTCCTACGGCCTCCTCCACGTCTCCTGGTGTACTGGCCTGTCTCCTGGTAGCGCCTCCATGCTCTGGACACTACGCTGACAGACCCAGTAACCTTCTTGCCACAGCTCGCATTGATGTGCCATCCTAGATGAGCTGCACTACCTGAGCCACTTGTGTGGGTTGTAGACTCCGTCTCATGCTACCACTAGAGTGAAAGCACCACCAGCATTCAAAAGTGACCAAAACATCAGCCAGGAAGCATAGGAACTGAGAAGCTGTCTGTGGTCACCACCTGCAGAACCACTCCTTTATTGGGGGTGTCTTGCTAATTGCCTATAATTTCCACCTGTTGTCTATCCCATTTGCACAACAGCATGTGAAATTGATTGCCACTCAGTGTTGCTTCCTAAGTGGACAGTTTGATTTCACAGAAGTGTGATTGGCTTGGAGTTACATTGTGTTGTTTAAAGGACCACTATAGTGCCAGGAAAACATACTCGTTTTCCTGGCACTATAGTGCCCTGAAGGTGCCCCCACCCTCAGGGACCCCCTCCCGCCGGGCTGGATGGAGAGTAAAGGGTTAAAACTTACCTTTATTCCAGCGCCGGGCGAGGAGCTCTCCTCCTCCGATCCTCCTCCTCTCCTCCCATTTGGCTGAATGCGCACGCGCGGCAAGAGCTGCTCGCGCATTCAGCCGGTCTCATAGGAAAGCATTATCAATGCTTTCCTATAGACGCTTGCGTGCTCTCACTGTGATTTTCACAGTGAGAATCACGCAAGCGCCTCTAGCGGCTGTCAGTGAGACAGCCACTAGAGGATTTGGAGGCTGGATTAACCCATTTATAAACATAGCAGTTTCTCTGAAGCTGAAGTGGTCTGGGTGCCTAGAGTGGTCCTTTTTGAGCAGTGTATAATAACTGTGGGTGCACTTAATATGAAAGAGGTGAATTACGGTTGAACAGACATTTAGTAAAATTCCAAGTTTTGTTTATGTTTTATTTTGACCAAAACATCTAGATTTGGCTCTGTCACTAAGGAGGACTGAGCCAAATATGCACGTTTTGATCAAAATAAAACGTAAACAAAACTTGGAATTTGACTATATGTCTGCATATATTGGAAATGCCAGAACGTTACTTTTTTATGTTTTTCTATTGTTCTTGTGTCTATGAATACTAATAGAGAAACTTGTTATGTCAGTTGTTTGTTTGACTGAGTGAATTTAGACGTGTTTTGTCCAGTGTTTGCAGCTCCTGGTTACTAGAGCCTGGAAAATCAAACAGTGATGCTGCGTGTCAAAAGCAGTAAACACAGGCAATAAATGATTACTCTTAGCTTGTTTTCTTGCACATTCAAGGAAGAAATGCATGAAATATATGTTTCTTTTCAGTATTACTTTGTCAACTGTCTTTTTTCTTAGTACTGAAATATTGTCTGATGGTTGTGATAGTTGCCAGTTTTCTAAAGCAACAGCCGTCCTTAATTGTCCTGGTTCGGTGAACAAAAAGAGCATCTCTTTACAACAATGCAATTAAAACATAAAGGCATTTTCTAACCTTATTATAATGTACATCCTAATCAAAGTGCTTTCTTTCACTATATTATGATATGTGGAGCAAAAAAAAAAAAAGAATTTAGGTCTTCATCAATCCCCTAGTCGTGAAATGTATTCATGTGTAAATTATTTTTGTAAATTATTTTTCAACTAATTATTATTCTCTTTATTATTACAAATGATTAAGCAATAAATGCATTACGTTAATGATAAAACAACATTTATATTGCGACTCCCAGCAGATATTTTAAATGGACTTAAATTGAGAAATAAAACGTACAGATAGATTACGATAAAAGAAATATAGTACATTTCCTACACAAACAATAGGGCAACCATAAAAACTATTCAAACGTGAGTGCAAAAAGAAAAGAGATTTAGAAACGGATAATTAAAATCTACTAAACTCGTTAATGTCTGCATAAATCCTACTTTAAACTATTTATATTTGAAAACTATTAACTTTCACACGATATATCTCCATGGCGTTTACCCACATAACCAATCTGGATATCTTCCTCAGTACAGGTAGTAAGTGAGTCTAGTAGAATGAAATAGCACACTAGAAGAAGCTGAAGAAACCACATGGGCCAGCAAGTGCAACCAGAAGAAACCACATGGTCCAGCAAGTGCAGCTATCTCAGCATACCCCTTTGGGTCCACATAAATGTACAACACCACAATCAAAAATGTCTCCTTATAATATTAAATACAATTACATTTCATAGTTTTCCCATGACTTAACATTGGGTACAATGTTATATTTTACCCTATAAACTCATACACCTTATTTCATTTTTTTTTATCTCATGTTATCATATGAGATATAAATTCTTGTGACTCTGACTGCTCATCTTATTGTGCCCATTCATGCCTTTGCCCATTTCACTGTCAACACCCTTGTCACTGTATAATTACATTAATTTAATATGCAATGTCTCATTACCATCCTTAGCGTCTCTTACCAGTGCACTGTCTCTTAGACTTGGAAATATTCGCCAGACAAATTCTATCAGTCAGAATATTAATAACTACACGTAACTGCAAGCACAAAATATTCCAGAATTATTACATCAAATATGGTAGCAATGTTTGTCGGTTTCGGTGATACTTCAATTTTGATAGTTATGGCTCGCTTCAGGTATGATGTGGACCTTTACCGACAAAAGGTCACTCCGGGTCATTCTAAGCTTAGCGTGTCTTTATGCAATCTATAGCTATATACGGAGTAGACCTTTCCGTTTCCAAATTACTTATAAATACTGTTTTCTTTAACCATTCTAGATGATATTTTTGATTTATCACTAAAAATAGTTCAGTGTCTGAAGACCCGAAAAGGCACTGTAAAAATATTGTAATAAATGAAACAATGACTCAAATAAATATAAGATAAAAGTGTATTGGATGAATGTAACAGAATGCAAAAATAGTCAGTAAATAATTAATCTTACCAAAGTATTACAGCATATGTCCTTGTGTATGATGCTCTGCGTGCAAGTGAGAATGGAATAATGTTTGAATGAATGAATGTTAAAGAATGACAACGTCCTATCCTTTCTCCTTCAGTTAAATAGGCATTTTGTCCTCTATAAAGCAGCCCCCACCTGTGTGATTTTCCCAAAAAGGTTTTCTAACTTGTTACATGATGTAATGTATTGCATATCTAAGTTTGGGATATTCCCTAAATGGCTCGAGCTTGTAATTAGCTTACGAAGTGTTTTTGTATACATTTAACTGACAGCACATGTGTTTTTGGAATATTCTCTAGAAGGCTCTTGCCTGTAATTAGCTTACAACGAGTTTTGCATACATTTGACTGACAGTACATGTGTTTGTTCTAATTTAATTTTAACCTTGTGGAAATGTCATTGAAAGTGTAACGTTTTTCAAATCTAAGCTAAGTTAAGAAGCCTATTTCAGTCAATAGTCATTCAGTCAGTATTTCATACAACCAAATGTACATTAGTATTAAATATATATATATACATATATATATATATATATATGTATGCGCCACACCATATAATACACATATATATTGCAAACTGCACATTAAATAATGATCCATACTCCACACTCCCCCACTTGTTTTTCTTCTATGACAAAACCAAAAAGAGAAACAAGAGAAAAACAGAGAAAAAGTAAAACAAAACAACACTTGTGCCAAAGAGAAGAGAAAGAGAGAAAGAGAGAAAAATAAATTGCATACAAGTGGTACCAGCAGAAACACAGGAATAAGAAATATAACACAGAGTGACGTAGTAAACTGTGTTAAAGCTACATTAAAGTTATTTAGAGATCTTGATTGAAGAAGTCAAATACCAGTATCAAATTTGGAAGTCCAATAGAAGGAATATCAGTGACATAGCAAGAAATATAGTTCATGGAGAGTTCAGAATTAGCGTCCAGGCCGCAGAATGAAATAGCAATTTGCAGCATGAGATTCACCCATAAAATAGCAACAATAGACATTCACAGCAACCAAACAGGAAGTTTGAGAAGTAGGATAACCATGATAGCTCCTCAACTCCTTAGGTATATGCAAAGTTTAGGAAATCTTCGTCCGACGTTGCATGCAAAGTCTTCATCCTAGTACCGATCGGACCCATAGACAGTAGAGCAGTCAGTAGGAACTCTTCTTAGAAATAGAAATTCTTCACAGATAAGTGTAATAAAAGCAGCTGGATGTACGTTGACAGAGAAAGTTACTGATAATAGAGTGTAGCTGGTAAACCTGTCATCAGAATGTACCACTTAGTATTTAAAATAAAGAGACAGAAACGCCCAAGTGCTGTTTAAAAATAAAAGTAAGGAACCAGTCATGACATAGAAGAAAAGCAAAATGGAGATCTAAAAGAAAACAAAAATAATGTAAGATCATGGACACAGAATATAATCCAAAATTAACGAGGAGTGGGAAGCTGAGAGGGATCCAAAGATACAGAATAACCATTTAGTGTATATAATGGGAGAAGACGTTTATGCTTAGACTCTAAGTCCTCCAATACAGCCACCTTTTTACACAGATTACGATGTAAACGTTTGAAATAGCAACCACTGATACAGATGAATAAAAATAAAATCAGTTGTAAGAGAGAAATAACTACAACTGGATGCAACATTATATTAAAAAAATGTGTAGCAGTATTACTGTATCCCAAAACAGATTCCCACCATGAGGTCTGACCATCTTGTTTAACAGCCGCAGAGACCTGTTTAAGAATCCCTTGTTTATGTGTGACAGTAATTTGAGCTTGGTGCGAAACACTCTTTAATGAATTAAGCAATGTCGTAATTGATGTTGAGTCAGTTAACCATTTTTTCATCTCAGAACCCATACCCAAGGGCAAATCTGACATAGAAAAATCAACAATACGTTCCCATGATAAATCCAAACTTATGTTAGTAAGTTGAGGCATAGTGAAGTTCCATACTGAAGAAGCAATGTAAGACACAGGAATGGAATTACACCACGTGCCAGGCAATAAGTGAGTGCTGAGAAGGGATTCATCCATTGTTTTAAAAATAATTTGATCAGGCTGAAATAAGTGAAAACAAACACGATCTAACCCCAAGTAGTAGACAGGATTTGTAACATTAAATCGACCATGAAAACTACATTCATCCTGATTAACCCAACATGTTTCAGTAGTAGTTTTATATTGGGATGGAGAACATATATAAGAATTAGCATTAGAGTGACACAAAGAAATGTCTACAAGGGTCCAGTTGGAACTATCCGTACCCTGGGCTACCCATTGATGTGAAAGTTCAGGCAACAATAATGAACCATTAGATGGTAGGCCAATTGTAGCTAAACGATAAATAATAGCATCTTTGCCTGCCCATGGTATTAATGTTTGAATGGCACATCTTTCAAGTGAGCAGTCAGATAGAAGAACTTCCCACCACAAAAGATGAGTCATCGCAAAGTCAGTCACAGATTTTGAAGCAGCAAGACTCAACGAAGCAGGCCATCTACCAGACCATAAACTTTGCAACTGAAGTTTAAGATCGGCAGACAGATCAGCCTGAACCTGTGAACATAGCATTGCCCATGCAGTATCATGCGTAACATTGTAAACTGAGTCGACCAGAGTGTGAAACTTATCAGAAATAATCTCAGTTGTATCTACCATAACATGAGTTTGATGCTGTTGAAGCTTAACAATATTAGTATTAATACCATATTGGGTATCCAGACCTGTAGAAGTATGAGAGGCTAAAGAAGCAAGTTTATATCTTAGAATTTCTGAATTAATTTGTGCAGCTGATCCCATAACACTACCATATGTACCTAACCCAGTAGCTAAAATATCTCGTCTAGGGCGATGGTGTGATCGAAGTGATACATTATATAACATGCTTTCATGAAACCACCACTGAAAAGCTCTTTCCTGTACTGATACGAATGGTGTACAATTGGAATATTGTGTGGAAACCAACCATTTATTTAATTGTAAGTGCCAGGTAACCAAACGATATGAAACATCATATGCTACTTGTGTAGCAGAGTCTAAACGAACTTGAATAGGGTCACCTTCCTTAAATGGAGGTGTGGTAGATTCTGGTATAGGAGTAGAGGGAGATACAAAAGCTATAGGAGTAGAAGGTTGAGCTATTTCATCAATTCTAACTATAAACTGTGGAATACCATTGTCTGTACATTGCCATTCACCTACAGAATCAGAGGGGTTGGAAGTATCAACCAAAATAGTCGCAGGCATTGCAACCGAAGTAGAGTCCTGGACTTCTGGACTTCCACAGGTATTAAGATTATCCATGTTAGCCATAGGGCGACTTTTAGAATTATGAAAAATGCCAGAAGTAGTAGATTGCAAATCAATACTGCATATCAAACAAATATTTTTATCAAGATGCGGAAGTGCACCATATTCTGGAATCAGAAGATGTGTTTTATTAATAAACCATAGCTGAGCATAGTCAAATTTTGGAACACTAGCAATAAAAAGTGCAACAAATTGTGGGGATGCAGAACTATGAGAAATATGATATATGGGACGGTTAGATTTAACACTATTACGCTGAAAGTTAGACAATAAGGAAAAGATAAGGTCAATGCTGGTAGTAGGGTGTGAGACTAAATATATAGGTTTAAAAGGAGCAAGCACTTCAGAAGAAGTGACAAGACGCTTCTGCAGATTATGATTATCTGGATGCCAAATGTTAGTAAAGGTATAGAGCAAACACATCACTGTAACGCATCCCATCAAGCAACATGTCCAAGATGCCATAGTCTAATTTGTAGGTTATGAAAACCAATAAAATAATTAGTTATGATCAAACTGTAAGTTACGGACACCAAACTTCAAATGTAACATGAAAAATGTGGATAAGAAGATTATTACACAACGTTACTATTTATTATTAGTAAATACATAAAAGTATCACACTATGCTAGGAAAACATGCAACACATGCAGAAAGTAGTCTAGCCAAAGCTAGTTTTGTACATCCGGTAGGACTGTTTTTATTTTTCTTTGTCCATATGAAGATTAGATGTAAAGGCGCCGATCATTCATAATGAGCAGTAGAGTCTGGAACAGCCGTTCTAGAGTCTCAGTCCCTTTGTACACTTTCTAAAAAACAAAGTAAATATAGAATAACAAACACAGGGCTTTAAGAGCCCTTAAACAATTTAAGCTGCATTGCATGCTTGTAGACATTTAAACCATCTGATTTTTGAATAAGATAAACTGAGGGTCCCACTTTGTCCACAATAAGATATGGACCTTCCCAGCAATCTTTAGGAAATTTCCTAGGGTTTTTCTGTCCTTGTTTAAGCATGCACACAGAATCTCCCACTTGGTATTCAGTGAGGTCAGATTTTTTATCAAAATCACTTTTACTTTTTAAGGCGGACACCGCATCTGTGTGCAGCGCCTGTCATGTTATTTCAGAAATCGGAGAGGGTGTAGAATATCTAACCACTACAACTTGCAAACGGTCAAGCCATGAATTAAAGTCCACATTCCTCATGTCACCGTAACAGATGGTCATAACATGAGAAATGTTACTTGGTACAAGAGTGAAAATTAACTCCCGCACTGCTGGATCTAATTTAAGGTCAGCTTGTATGTCAGAACGTTTTTCTGAAGAAGTAGCCCCATTAGTAAGAGCAGCTAGGAAAACAATTACTCTGTTAGCAGTTTCTGTGATTGACTCATTAGGAATTTCCTTCAATTTGTCATCTGATAACACTTCGTTAGCCTCTAATTGAGGACCACGTGTTATAGGATTACAAGGAACAAGATCAGTTTTAGAATGTTCAATTGGCAATTCTGGATACAAATGTGTATACGTGGGAGGAGCAGTGGGGACAGAAGTTACTTGTGAAGGAAACTCAATATTTTCATATTTATGCTCCATCCATATTGCATTGTCGTCTTCATTAATTAAAGCAGAAGGAAGATCGACTGACAAGGTGGCAATCTGATACCATTTGTTTTCATGAGCAACAGGGGATTTTTTAAATATAGCACTTCCCCGTGCTTTACCTCCTAGTTTTAAAGAAGGAGAGTGCTTTGTACGCAGGCATTGTAAGGTGTCTACAGCTTGATCAAGAATTATATTTTTGGATTCTAACTTATGAACTTTATCTTGTAAGAATCCAGCAGTGTGAGCTGCATTTTGTGCCTGGGTGCGGTAATCTTCTATTTGTACATGCAGCGTATTAATAAGAGAAGCTTGCAGATTAAAACTAACTTGCAACTGTTCAATCATTTGAAGGGACATTAATAGCATATCTAGTAAAGCTTGCAAACTTCTACCCTTTTTTACTTTGTCATCTTTAAGCTGCATTAATGAGGGTAATACTTGAAAAATGTCCTCTAGAAACAGTGCATCACTTATATTTTCGCCCAACTTAAATGGACCTCCATATTTTTTAATCCAACATTTTATAAATTCTTGAAACACAGAAGGGAAAGAAAACAAAACAGGGGAATCAACGGATCTCTGTTCAGTATTTAAATCAACAGGGTCACTTGAACTAGTTTCAAGATTACCTATCCTATTTGGAAACTTAAAGAAAGACATACTTACAAAACGAGAATCCTCCCGGCAACTGAGTACACCGTGTTCTCCACTGCAAAAGACACGACTAAACCTCCCAAGGACGAGGCCCCCAGAATGTCGGTTTCGGTGATACTTCAATTTTGATAGTTATGGCTCGCTTCAGGTATGATGTGGACCTTTACCGACAAAAGGTCACTCCGGGTCATTCTAAGCTTAGCGTGTCTTTATGCAATCTATAGCTATATACGGAGTAGACCTTTCCGTTTCCAAATTACTTATAAATACTGTTTTCTTTAACCATTCTAGATGATATTTTTGATTTATCACTAAAAATAGTTCAGTGTCTGAAGACCCGAAAAGGCACTGTAAAAATATTGTAATAAATGAAACAATGACTCAAATAAATATAAGATAAAAGTGTATTGGATGAATGTAACAGAATGCAAAAATAGTCAGTAAATAATTAATCTTACCAAAGTATTACAGCATATGTCCTTGTGTATGATGCTCTGCGTGCAAGTGAGAATGGAATAATGTTTGAATGAATGAATGTTAAAGAATGACAACGTCCTATCCTTTCTCCTTCAGTTAAATAGGCATTTTGTCCTCTATAAAGCAGCCCCCACCTGTGTGATTTTCCCAAAAAGGTTTTCTAACTTGTTACATGATGTAATGTATTGCATATCTAAGTTTGGGATATTCCCTAAATGGCTCGAGCTTGTAATTAGCTTACGAAGTGTTTTTGTATACATTTAACTGACAGCACATGTGTTTTTGGAATATTCTCTAGAAGGCTCTTGCCTGTAATTAGCTTACAACGAGTTTTGTATACATTTGACTGACAGTACATGTGTTTGTTCTAATTTAATTTTAACCTTGTGGAAATGTCATTGAAAGTGTAACGTTTTTCAAATCTAAGCTAAGTTAAGAAGCCTATTTCAGTCAATAGTCATTCAGTCAGTATTTCATACAACCAAATGTACATTAGTATTAAATATATATATATACATATATATATATATATATATATATATATATATATATGTATGCGCCACACCATATAATACACATATATATTGCAAACTGCACATTAAATAATGATCCATACTCCACAATGTTATAGTAAATAAAAAATTTGTTGTAATAAAAGTGAAATAAATTTGGTGGAGTATCTTCCAAATTCCAGTCCATATCTTAAAGTTGCAGTGTGGAAATTAAGTAGCTTTGTTGCAGATTGGTTGTGAAATTGGCCTTAAAATCTCAATGCAGATATAAAGTGGTTTTGTTGCAGATGGGTTGTGAAATGTAACTCTTTTAACCACAGATAATTAATGTTGTTTCTCTTTAAGGGAGAGCCTGTACAGTATCTTCTCCTCACCAATGTAGTTTAGTTTTGTCTACTCCAATACATATAACATCATAAAGTCATTAAAGTTAAAATTAGTACAATTGCAAAAGTATCTAGGGACACTGTGTTTTTTGCTATTTTTATTTATTCCTTAAAAATGTTCAGCTAATCTCTCTCTAAGCCTTCTAATTGTTCTTCTGTAATACTGCTTTCTGCATTTACAATGTAATAGGTATAGTAAATTTTTACTGTTACAATTTTTAAAATTGATCATTTCAATTTTCTCTTTAGTGATACTACTTTCAAATTTTAAAATGTAGGTTTTATTTTTAATTCAATGCAATTCCCACATTTTAAGAGTCTTTTAGTTTGTTAAAAATATTTTCAGAATCGGGCATTTTTTTTGGGGGGGGGGGAGTATATTAAGTGCTAGACTCATTTTTGAATTATCTGCTTTTTGGGGTCTGGAGATAGAAATACACAGACATTGAGAAAAACCAAAAGAGCTAATGGTGCATAAGCTGTTACTGTAGTGTTTCAAGATTCCATTTCACAGACGGGGTTTAAATAAAAAAGTGATTTTAAAATACAGTAATCTATAGGACTATGCAAAATTAAAACCCTTAATTCCACGTAACAATATTGAGCATTTTTTATTGAAATTTGAGGTGACATGTTCTGTTTGATAAGAAGGAGAAAATATATATATATATATAACTTGATGAAACATTGGAGAATATACACAGTTCACTTTAAATTACAGTAATAATTGGCATACAGAATGATACTGTCCGCATAGAATAGTCTGGTTTCAGCTAATTGTTGACAGCTTCCATTAACCAATTCAATAATTAAGGTTGACAATACATGCTCAGTAATTGCTGACTACTCACCCATTATGCATAACTGGTATATTGCCACAATATAAATTATTAGAAGCTGTCCAGTAAAAATCTTCTCTTGGACTTATAGATCTGAGGGGCCATGAATCAAAGGCAAAGGTTTTGTCACAAATGGTTTAAAGCTCTTTTGAGTTAATGGTCGATCTTTCCGGTAAAATCTCATTGAAAACTTAATCCTGCTTTAAAATTGTTTAATACAGTATCAACAAATCTCCAAAGGAAATAGACATCCAGACTCAAGCGAGTGCGTAAAGTCCAAGATGTATTCTTCACTTCATAAAATTATCTAATTCATATGATTAACATACAGAATAGTATCAGTAGCTAGTGCACAAAAAGAGTTACAGAAGGCACATTTCAGAATTGGCCAACATTTCTCCAGTGCTTTTCTAATTTCCTTTGTTTTATCATTATACTTAGTTACAAATGCTAAATTATAATAATTTTTCCCTTTTCTCTCTTTTCTCTCCTAATAAATCTTTCCTTTATACTTTTTGCATTTCTTTTTTAGTTCTCTCCAACAAATCAGCTTGATGTCTATTTAAAAATATATATTTTTAATTATTTTAGGTTGTTCTATAAAGTCTTTTTCTCTAATACAATTCTATTTAAGTCTAGGTTGCTGGCCTTTAGAGATATTGTTTAACATTCTAGGGTGGTGACAGATTGAACATTCTATATAGTTGTTTCCATCTGTAGGATTACAGACCTTAAAATCTTCTAAAAATAGCATTCAATCAAAAAAAATAAGATAATTTTTTTGCACATCCGCAGAAAACATCTTCAGACTGTATACAAAGAGACTACATTCACATATAATTATTTTTCCAGTCCATTCTTCCCAGTTCACAGACTATTGAGAAGAATCCTTAATACACTCATGTTTCTGGAGGAATTCAACTATATACTGTACTCTTATTTGTTAAGTAATTTATTCTACTAATTATTGGCCTTCTTGGAATATAAATATTGCTATTTTTGTGATTTTATAAATACATACTCTTATTATTCTCCTTTATTGACAATCTAATAGTTGTAATTGTGATTTACACTCTTAAATCTTGGGTTGTTATATGTGTTTTCATCCCCTAGACTTCTCATGGCCTCTTTTCTATATTATGCCCTATACATTAATACAATTCCTCCTCCCATACCAGCTTATCTTTACTAACTTATCAGCTTATCTTTTAGTTTTATTAACTTTTTTTTTTTTTAGATAAATTATTCTTACTACCATTACTCCTGTTAATCTTGTAAACCTCATTTAAGAGCATATCCCGAAACACTGGGATCTCAGTGATCCCACCACACCATGTGAGGAGGCCCATGATTGGGGCCAGGTCCAGTCATCATGGCAAGACACCCTGTCTCTGACACCTTATGTAGTAAGGAGACATAAAAAAAAAATACAACCTTCAATAATAGAGACACGCACGTTGAAAGGAAAAAACTCACAACAGCCAGGCGATGTTTCAGCTTATCACCCCTAAAAGGGGTTTGTGTAGATACACGTGCTTTAATCTTAAGTATATGTCTTCATAGGCATGAAATAAACAAGTTCCTATATATTTTATGATAGTTCAATTATTTTTGGTAACTACAGTCACTGGGTGCTCTCTTGCCCTTTTAATTTGTTTATTTCCCTTTAAGTTTTTATGGGGTTGACAATGCTTGTATTAATAGTCAAAGTCTATTATTATGGTTTTTATAAAATGATAATGCAAATTTACATAAATAATTTAAATATTTTTTTGTTTCCTGTTAATATTTAAATAATTCTCTCATTGATTACTTTGCATAGTTACTTACTATACTGGATTTGTCTCCAGAGAACCATGCTGAATTAAGTGCAGTATATATATATAAAAAAAAGTAAATTAAGCTCACATTGCTTAGTTCATCTGTGAGCAGTATTATTGGCACAAGCATAGCCTAGAACACAAACACTGATTTATATAATGACCCAAGTAAGATTTTGTGCCTATTGTATAGCATCCTGTTAATATCCAGTGTCACATTATATTATGACAATTGTTCTATAATCCACATTTAACTGTTGACAAGTTGCTCATATGACATATGATGATGATGATGAGTGAATAATTTTCAGTAGGAATTACATAATTTTTCATACTAATGCTTTCATCATCTATGGATTATGTAAAATGTGACCTTTAAGTTCAAATACAATATGAATAAGGAAGTACATTAAACAAGCAATCATTACATGGTATTCTAGTCTCACAAATAGTGAATATCCAGGTTTTTATAATGCTCTGTTCATAAATGGCTTTTAGATATTGGCATAGTGATAAGATAGTAGTATTGGCTGCTATGACAACAGCTATAACATTTATTCAAAGGTTTTTTAAGCAGATATTTTTCATTTACGGCCATAGTTCTATATTACACACTAGATTATGCTTACATTACCTACGGAATGGAAATGTGATTAAATGTGTCATAAACATTTTAATTGCCTATATTTTTTATACATAATTACAAGCAGGGTCTGTTGTCTTATTTTGCTAGTGTATTAATTTGTGAAGCCATTTAATAAAAATAAATAAATAGTAGTCATGGTGAAAAGAGTCTGAAAAGAGTCATGGTGATTATATTAGGATAATATTTCTGAAAATTATTATTTGGGCTGAACATTTTGCCCTATTAGATAAAAAATGGTAATGCATCAAAATATTAATAATTAGAAGGAATAGTCCTCATTTCGGACCCTAATCCTCCTGTCTTATTTTCTACCCTAATATCCTTTTTTTAAAAGAGCTCACTATTCTTGGTGCTTCTAAATATATACACCAGAGCTCCAGAGCAATACAATTAATGGTAATGTACATTTTAACTAGAATCAATATGTGTAGAAAGCAGTCTGTGTAAATAAAATACATTGTAATGTGTTTTAGTTACATTTCAGTTGCATACATTTATTCATGTAATTTAGATTGCCAGGGACCCGATCAAAGTTGTATAAAGCAATTTGCTAAATATATTGAACTACATAAAATACACACTTTTACGTATTTTCCATTTGAAAATACACAAAGGTGTGTCAGCACTGGTGAATGAAGACACTCTGAGGAACACTCCCACTAAGATCCTTTTGGGGCAAACCTGATCCTCTGGAAATGTTATATTGCCGATGTCCTTTTCCTCTGGGTAAGCAGTAGGATGGATTTAGAGGATTTCCTCTTATATGTGAATGCTGAAAAATAAAGGCTGAAAATTACAGTAGAAGCCGGATAGAATAGTATAATTTGTTTTGTTTTTTTATTGCTTTTTTGTTGAAGATGGGACATGTATACTAAGGCCTATGAATCAATGAATACAGTTTTATATAATGGTCTTGCTGCTACCATCCTACTTGGCTTCAAATATATCTAAAGGCCAGCACATAAAAATTCAAATTGCACTGAAGAAAAAGATTTTAGAGAACAAGTTAAATAATTACCAATGGAAAACTTGAGAATATAAGTTATCCAAGGCATCTGTTAGAGTGAACAAAAAATTATTTAATAAAGAAAGAGTCTTTTAAAAAGTATTCAAATGAGAACAAGTAACCATAAACATTTTAAGGTGACTTTTTAAACCAAATATAACAGCAAAACTAATATGATATGATAAAACAATTTTAAAACAGGACAGGTTTGAAATTATATCAGAGAGACTGGGCCATTATATACAAAAAATCAGAAAGTCTGAAAATAATTTCAAACCAACAGTGTTCTCCCAAACACCAAAAGATGAAATCAAGATAGGACAAATAATAACTTTTTAAAATTCTAAACCTAAAGGTTTACAATTTCAGAAAAGAAAACCAGAGGAATTTAAAAGTGATACTGTGAAATAAGTCTTTAGGGTTAATCATTTTACTCGTTATGATAGCTGAAATGTGTCATATCTACCGCAATGTAAATGTGACCATCAATATGTAGGGAGAACAATAAGGAAGGATTCATTAAAAATTATTAGAATATTTCAGTTGTATTAATAGAAAGATAGTAATAAACATAATGTTCCTAGACATTGCTGTAATTGTCTTGATTTTGATTTTAAGATTTTAGTTGCCTTGTCGTATTTACCTGAAGTTCATCAAAGGCCTGAAATCTCTTCCCTTCCAAAGGTGATTTTAGTTTTGAGAAAAGCCAGAAGTCGCAGCGCACCAAATCTATCAACAGATTCTGGACCATCTTTGAAGAATTTGTGCCATACTTTTATTTGCACAACGACAGACCCAGAAGCCGGATAGCACTTCACTGTGAACCACACATCATCCATGAGGAACTCAGATGAACAGAATCCGTCTATCAATATATATATTAGGAGAACACACAAGAACAGTCCGATATCCCTGAAGAAGTCCAGAGGACAAAACACATTGGATTCAGACTGCTCATCCCCTTGGGACTTTTAAATTCGTTTTTATTGTTTCTTATATTTTACTTTGGCTTTTCATTTTTGGATACTCTCCTTCATCCTTGGGATCACATACAGCTCAGGATTTCGGCTTTGATCCACTGGGTGTTGTGAGCGTAAAAGTGGCATTGTGGTTGATGGAAGATACATCAGGCCGGATTTGCTAAACTGCAACCTGAGATTTTTCAGTTAAATGCCCCAGGGAGATGTTAGTGTTTGCAATCTACATTGCTGAGGTTCTGCAAAACATGGTATGGGTCCCTGGGGCGGAGTATTTGGAGAGTAGGGTCGGCCAATGCTCCAACAGCATTAGTTGCTGTGTAACAAACCACACTTTAGATCTGACTTAAGAGTTAACTAATTGACACTCACCTGTAGCTAGTCAATTAGTAGACAGGCCTTTAAATGAAGAGGGCAGCCTGCTGCAGAGTGAGGGAGGAAAATACAGCTAGGAGAGTGAATGACAACTGTGTTTGTTGCAAAGACATTTCTTTTGTTTGGAAAATTGGTAAGTGGGAAAGCCACCCAATTGCAGATAGCAATTTCCTGTCTAGTAAGAGCAAGGGATTTTGTTTGTTTTTGTTATTATTTAAAGCACCTGTTTTCTTATTGAATAAAAAAAAGGAAAACCGAGCTGACTGTGTCCTGGACTTTATATACCCTAGAAGGCGGTGGTTACTGCAAGATCTGTGACAACCCTACCTGTATAAGAGGTGATTTGTTACAGTGTGTAAATATGCCCACATTGCTGATTATCTTTTAAGTGCAATTGTAATAATACATTATTCTGTGCATTCTATCTGCACTATATTTCTCTTATGTTTATTTCATGCCTATGAAGACATATACTCAGGATTGAAGAACCTGTATCTACACATACCCCTTTTAGGGGTGATAAGCTGAAACATTGCCTGGCTCTTGTGAGTTTTTTCCCTTTCAACTTGCATGTCTTTACCTTAATATTACGTATTACACGGTACAGTTTATCTTTGTAGGCATTCCGGATTGCTTCTATTATTGAAGGTTGTATTCCTTTATTATTTTTTCTCACTACATGAGGTGTCACTTTTTTGAAATGCTACACCTTGTATGTTTTATACTTTTATTTGCCCTGCACTCATTGCATCATCTCTTAAAGTTTGAGAAGATTCTTGTTCAGTAATTTTGAATGTGAGACAGCCATGCAGTACACATGTTCACTCATCATCTAGCACCCCCACTGACCAGTACAGTGAAGTCATCATTGTTCACGCATGCACAATTCTCCACTCTCTATACATATTTAGTTAAGGTACTTACCTCCATTGTAACTTTAATGGATATTCAATAGAGACTTTTATTTTGTGTTTGGTAAGATTATGCAAATATATGAACAGTTTTGGACATCATTTGTTTGCCCGATTGACATTCACATGCACACACACGTAATGTAATTGATAAAAAAAAATAGGGACAAACACCGTGCCAGTCTGCAGGGAAAAAGTGATACCACGTGCTGTTCTGTCTGATATCAATAAAGTTCATCATATGTTTGTTTCAATAAAGTTTTTTGTATTTTTCTGAGATGGTGGTGCATGCATGCACGGTGCCTTCACACATTCACACACGCAGAAAGTATGCAAATATAAAAATAAACCATATTTACTTACTTTTCTGCCTGCAGAATGTGACATCTGCTACCTGCCATAAATTTTACCAGATGAAAGGATTATTAATTAAGTTAAATTATAATTTGAAAACATTTCAACTAA
This sequence comes from Pelobates fuscus, assembly GCF_036172605.1. NCBI lineage: Eukaryota > Metazoa > Chordata > Amphibia > Anura > Pelobatidae > Pelobates > Pelobates fuscus. The sequence goes on from NC_086322.1 coordinate 98,681,820, forward strand.
ATATACTGTTTATTATTTGTCAAATAAATAGTTAATTATATATGTTTTGAATACATATTTATTCTACTTGTTAAAATGGAATGGAATGTGTTGATGTGCTAATTATGACAAATAAACAGTAAATATGTAAATAATTAAGCTTTATGAATGCTAGGAATCAAAATAAACAAAGCAATCCAGTGTCAGATGACTAATAAAATAGTAATCATAAATTACAATGACATAATATGACTTTCAGCAGTCTTGGATAATTGACAGTGCTTGGGTGACCTCAATATGGGAAGAGAAAGAAAACATATTGCATGCACACATATAATTATATTTATGTTCGAAATATGATTAGAGCTTATTATGTACCAGTGTAGAATGCAGCTGTCACTCCTACCCATTATGCTATATGGGAGCTATTTAAAGTAACATCAGCCTGCAATTCCCTGTATCTAATGGTAACATTTTGCAGTTGAGACACAGTCGGTGTGCACTAAAATTAATGACAGCCACTTTAATTAATAAAGGCTGGTCCATAAAAGTTACCTGTAACATCAGAAAGAAGCCCTGATTTGTTAAAAGGACACTCTAAGCCATCGATGGGCAACCTTTGGCACATTAGATGTTGAGGACTACATCTCCCATGATGCTCTTACAGCCATAATGGTTGCAAAGCTTCAGGGGAGATGCAGTCCCATGATATATGCACTGAAACAGCTTTAGCTTAATGAAGCAATTCCTATGTGTAGATCACCACTGAATTATCTGCCATTTAAATCACTATTATTTCTGTTTATGTAGGACCTACCCTCATCTCCTCTGGATGTTGCTCACCCAGCCTCTATGACAAAATGGTTTAATTTTCAATCTGATGGGACAGAACAGTGTATTAACTTCAGAAGTTCTTATCACCTGCTCTGTTAATTTGATAGAAAGTACCAGTCACCACCCTGAAGGGCTTTTGTAATCTCATTGGGCATAGATTTATACCACTTCAGTTCTCACATATAAGTATTAGTGATAATGTTTACATTTATCCCATCTTTATTTAGAGCTGTGGCTAAGCTGTATCTTTCTGAAATGTCCATCTGCTAATTAGGGAATACAGTTAATATTATGTTATTATGTAATTATTTATATAGCGCCAACAAATTCCGCAGCGCTTTACAGTTGGTGGACGAACAGACATGTAGTTGTAACCAGACAAGTTGGATACACAGGAACAGAGGGGTTGAGGGCCCTGCTCAATGAGCTTACATGCTAGTGGGAGTGGGGTAAAATGACACAAAAGGTAAGGATAGTATTAGACTAATGACAGTTCAAGAGAGGTATCAGTTGGGAGCTATTAACAGTTTAATTGATACACTTTTATGAAGAAGTGGGTTTTTAATGATTTTTGAAGGAGTGGAGACTGGGTGAGCATCTAACGGAGGAGGGAAGTGAGTTCCATTAATAACCTCAATATTTAATTCATGTTAAATGAATACTTATTTCTTTATCCCCACATTGAATGGTAACAAATATTGTGATTCCATCTGTTGAAAATTGACCTGTAGTCAATATTTTTGTTACTTTGGGATTGTAATATTTTCACTCCTTCGTTTGATCATATGAATGTTCGGCCTTATAATTAATGAATACGCCTATTTAATATTAGTTTTCTAATACTAGTGATAATTGTTTGTGGCTGCTCACATCCTTTGATATGTTACTTGATAAAACTATTCATACATTAAATATACATGATTTATTGGTAAGTACTACGGTATTTGTTGGTGCTATATAAACACTTCTTATACTAATAATAATAATCATAATAGTGAAATTAAATTGTCTTTTATTTTCATACATAATTTTACTGTGTCTACATATCTAAATAAGATCAAAGAATTCAGAAAAGTATTAAATATTATCATGGCTGTTTTATATATGTACTAAGAGTTATATTAATCATTTGGATTACAAATTTTAGATTGTTAGATCCATAATATAAGACACTATATTTTGTTGAAAGTATTGTAATTAAGTCACAGTATACAATTAATGCAGTTGTGTAAAATATGCAGCATTATAAAAGTAGGATTGAGTACATAATGCAGTTATACATCCATCTCATCACAAACTCAAGTTTCTAGAAAGACGGGAACATTAATTGGAGCAGCTATTTAATATAGTTTAAAGTGCAAATACAAATATCAGAAAAATATTATTGTTCTGTTTTGTTTCTCATTGAAAAATATTAACCAGCCACTACCATTTAAAAAAAAATTACAAAGTCAACAGTTACATTTTTTTGATAATTTTATAGTGACAGTAATTATGGATAATTTTTTGTTCTCCATTAGTTACTATTTATTCTGTAATGATATAAGTATAAGGTATATTTGTGCTTGTGTTTTTAATCTGCTTCTTTTTAATTTATCCTGCTGTAATAAGTAAGAAAATCAGTTGTTCCTCTTTGAGTGTTGACTCATCGAGAAGCTGAACACAGGATATCACTAAGCAGTAAACATGCATAGTGAGAGAATAAAAAAAAGCAGATTTGAGAAAACATCCACCATCTGTTAAATAAGCAAACTGCTTTAATGGGAATTTAAAAATGATGAAAGCATATGATGATCTGACCTTTGCTTTAAATAGTTTGACACATTTTTGCATTGATTTAAACGCAATTACTCATAGTGAAAATGTGCATGTATGAGTGTTGATGTGTAAATTTGTATAAGAGATCATAAATGGTAAAGTAGTAATTCTTATTTATTTTATGATAATTACACCCTCCTCCCCCCCTAACAAAACACATTGTCAATGAAAATAATACATCATAGATTAAAATCACTGAATTGCCTCCAAACTACAAAATGAATTGATAACTTTATAAATTGTTATTTGGATTTTAATTGTATCATATAATTTATTAAAGGAACACTGAAGCGTTAAGGATGCATGTTTGTATTCCTAACACCTATTTAGGTCTCCCTCCCCGTGTGTGACACCTATTTAGGTCTCCCTCCACCCACAACTGTGCTCTGCCTCTTTGGCTGTAACGGCGCAACTGGGCCCCATGTTTATCGGCTGCATGGGAGTAAGTGACAAACGTGAGTCACTTCCTCCCACCTCAAAGACGATGATCCGCGCGGGAGTCTGAGTCAGGATGAATTGAGGAGGGGGACTGAGCAAGGAGAGCCAGACCCCAACTCCCAACCACCCCAGTCAGCACACTGGACACCAGGGAAGGTAGTCTCTTGCAAAGGTATTAAACTGAAGAGTGCCTTTAAAGTGTGAGGTTTGCACGTGTATGTGTGTGTGTCAGTATGCCTGTCTGTGTGTGTGCCAGTATGTTTGTCTGTGTGTGTGCCAGTATGTCTGTGTGTGTGGGTGTGTGTTTGTGTGTGCCAGTATGTCTGTCTGTGTGTGTGCCAGTATGTTTGTCTGTGTGTGTGCCAGTATGTCTGTCTGTGTGTCAGTATGTATGTATGTATGTGTGTGTGTCAGTATGTCTGTGTGTGTATCTATATGTTATCAGTATGTGTGTGTCTGTGTGTGTGTGCCAGTGTGTATACCTGTGTACATATCTGCGTGTCAGTGTGTATACCTGTGTGTCAGTTTGCCAGTATGTCTGTCTGTATGTGTGCTAGTATGTATGTCTGTGTGTGTGTTAGTATGTCTGTCACAGTGTGTCTGTGTGTGTCAGTTTATCTGTTTGTGTGTTTGTCAGTATGTGTGTATCTGTGCGTGTGTGCCAATCTGTATACCTGTGAATGTATCTGTGTGTCAGTGTATATATATCTGTGTGTCTGTGTGTATATATCTGTATCTGTATGTAATCAATGTGTGTATCTGCATGTGAGTCAGTGTGTGTCTGTGTATCTGCATGTGAGTTAGTGTTTGTATCTGCATTTGTCAGGTAATGTATCTGTGTGTCTGTATGTTGTCATTGTGTGTATCTATGTATCTGTTTGTTGTCAGTGTGTGTATCTGTGTTGTCAGTGTATCTGTATGTGTATCAGTGTGTGAATCTGTGTGTCTGCATGTGTGTCAGGCTGTGTGTCTGTATGTGTGTGTGTATGTGTCCATGGAGCTGCATCTGTATCATTGTGTATATCTGTGTATCTGCAAGTGTTTCAGTGTGTGTGTGTATGTATATCACAGTGTGTGTGTGTGTGTGTTTGTGGCAGTGCATGTGTATATGTGCATACATCTCAGCATTCAAACACCAACACTACACACAAATACACACCTGCATCCAAACTTCAACACTACACTACAAACACACCTCTTTGTTAAACACCATAATTATATATAAACATGCCTGTGCATTCAAAAACCAACATTACACATAAATGCATGCTTGCATACAAATGCCATTTCCACATGCAAACACAACCCTACATTCACACAAACATACTGCATTCAAAAACATGCTTACATTCAAACACACAAACACTGCTCAGTGCTAAATACAACCCTGCATGCATGGGGAAATGGTAGAGCCCAAGCTGTCAAAGCATTGTTGGAGTTGCACGACAGATGGGGATCTAACTTTTGCCCCTCTCTTGCCCAAAATAATTAATGCACCAGAGCCCTCTCTACTTTACGTCTGCCCGATCTTAAGCAAGTTTTATATATTTTTTTTCTGTGCATAATCAAACTTATTGTGATATATAGCATTTGATATTTATACTAATAATTCACAGTTATAAGTTGTTGGTTTTCACATTTACACTGATTCCCTATTGTAAGGCTATCATTAGAGTTGAGCGAACCCGTACTGTAAAGTTCAGGTTCGTACCAAACATTACGTTTTTTGGACCACGGACCCGAACACGGTTACATCGGAGTTTTAAAAAGTCTTTTTAAAAATTTTTTTTTTTGGTGCTAAATAGTACATTAGTGGGGTGCACTTCATATCTGAGAGTCAAATAGAAGCGTCAAATACTGGTGTCACATTGCAGTTTTAAAACTTAAATTTTTTGGGATGCTAAAAAGTACATTAGTAGGGTGCACTTCATATCTGAGAGTCAAATAGAAGCGTCAAATACTGCTGTCACATTGCAGTTTTAAAACTTAAAATGTTTTGGGTGCTTAACTGCTAAATAGTATTTTAGTGGGGTGCACTTCATATCTGAGAGTCAAATCGAAGCGTCTAATAGTGCGATTAGAGCGCAATTGTAAACATTCTTATTTTCTGGGTGCTAAACTGCTAAATAGTACATATTGGGGCCTGCTCTTCATATCTGAGAGTCAAATCGAAGCGTCTAATACTGTGGTTACATCGCAGTTTCAAAAATTCTATTTTTTGGGGTGCTAAATAGTACATTTGAGGTCTGCAGTGCATTTCTTGCAGTCCAATAAACTAATAAAAAAAATTGTTGACTGTTGGCGGTTACATTGTCGCCTGACATAAAACATCTGTTAGTTTGGTGGGTGAACGCAAAGAATTATGAGAGCGTCAAATAAGGGACGTGGCCCTGGTCGTGGTGCTTCTGGTGTTGGTGGAATGCCTGTTGCAAGGAGAGGATGTGGTCGAGCTGTGCCAGCTACACGCACAAGTGAAACACCTTCCTCATGTGCCAGTACGCGACAGAACCTCCCGCGTTATTTAGTAGGCCCGAATACCGCGCTACGAAAAGTGAGGCCAGAACAAGTACAGGTGATAGTAGATTGGATGGCTGACAGTGCCTCCAGTTACATAGTTACATAGTTACATAGTTACATAGCTGAAAAGAGACTTGCGTACATAAAGTTCAGCCTTCCTCAAATATGTTGTTGCTGTTGATCCAAAAGAAGGCAAAAAACCGAGTCTGAAGCGCTTCCAATTTTGCCACAAACTAGGAAAAAATTCCTTCTTGACCCCAAATTAGCAGTCAGATGTCTCCTTGGATCAATCAGCTATTACCCCACTAATTAGAAATTATATCCCTGTATGTTATGTTTTTGTAAGTATTTATCTAATTGCAGTTTAAACATGTGTAGTGACTCTGACAAAACCACCTCTTCAGGCAGAGAATTCCATATCCTTATTGCTCTTACTGTAAAAAAACCCTTTTCTTTGCCTTAGATGAAATCTCATTTCTTACAGCCTAAATGTGTGACCTCGTGTCCTATGTATAGCTCTGTTTATGAATAGATTTCCAGATAAAGGTTTGTACTGGCCCCGAATATATTTGTATAAAGTTATCATATCGCCTCTCAGGCGCCGTTTTTCCAAACTAAACAGATTTAATTTTTTTAACCTTTCTTCATAACTAAAATGCTCCATTCCTTTTATCAATTTTATAGCTTGTCTCTGGACTTTTTCTAGTGCCATGATATCTTTCTTTAGAACAGGTGCCCAAAATTGCACAGCATATTTATAAAGAGGTAAAATTATATTTTCTTCCCGAGAATTTATGCCCCTATTTATGCATGACAAAACCTTACTGGCCTTAGAAACTGCAGATTGACATTGCATATTGCTGCCTAATTTGTTGTCTATAACAATTCCCAAATCCTTCTCGTGTGTGGTTATCCCTAATTCACTACCATGTAGTGTGTAAGTTGCTTGTGCATTCTTAACCCCGAAGTGCATAACTTTGCATTTCTCTACGTTAAATTTAATCTGCCATTTTAGTGCCCAGTCCCCCAATCTATCCAAATCTCTCTGCAGCAAAGCAATATCACATTTTATTACTTTACAAAGTTTTGTGTCATCTGCAAACACTGATACTTGGCTTTCAATGCCTATTTCAAGATCATGTATAAATATGTTAAATAGAAGTGGTCCCAAAACAGAACCCTGAGGGACACCACTTACCACTTTTGTCCAGCCTGAACATTTACCATTAATTACAACTCGTTGTACTCTATCCTTAAGCCAATGTTCTACCCAAGAACAAGAATATTCATCTAGACCAATTTCTTTTAGTTTGAAGGCTAATCTATTGTGAGGAACCGTATCAAATGCCTTGGCAAAATCCAAGTAGATCACATCCACTGCAACACCCTGATCTATACTTCTACTTACTTCTTCATAGAATGCAATTAGGTTAGTTTGACATGACCTATGTTTCATAAAACCATGCTGATTATTGCTAATAACAAAGTTCTTCCCAATGAATTCCTGAATATTATCCCTTAATAGCCCTTCAAATATTTTCCTAGTTACAGAAGTTAAGCTCACAGGTCTATAATTTCCACACAAGGATTTTGAACCCTTTTTAAATATAGGAACAACCTCTGCCTTCCTCCAATCCTCCGGTACAACACCTGAAACAAAAGAATCTTGAAAAATTAAATACAGAGGTTCACTTATTTCCCCACTTAGCTCCTTAAGTACTCGTGGGTGAATACCGTCAGGCCCCGGAGCTTTATTTACATTAATTTTCTTTAATAGCTGTAGCACCTTGTCTAGACTTATCCAATCACAAGTTATTTGCAAGTTTTTTGCAGCAATCATTTGCATATCTCTTGCCATACAATCCTCATTAATATATACTGAAGAAAAATAGTTATTTAAAATGTCTGCTTTTTCATTAGCTAATAAACCCAACTCTGTTTCCAGTGTACCTACACTTTCATTTTTTGTTTTTTTTTTAGAATTGATGTACTTGAAAACAATTTTGGGGTTGGTTTTGCATTATTTAGCTATCAATTTCTCATTTTCTAGTTTAACCACTTTAATTGCCTTTTTGCAAGCGTTATTGGCTTCCTCATATCTTAAATAGGATGCCTCTGATTTGTCTGATTTAAATGCTTTAAATGCCCTTTTCTTATTTTTAATCTCTTGTTTTACTTCTCTACTAAGCCACATTGGTTTTAACTGGTTTCTTTTATATTTATTACCCAATGGTACATACTGTGAAATGTACCTTTCTAATATTTGTTTGAATAGTTTCCATTTATTCTCAGTGTTTTTATCACTAAGGAGTTTATGCCAGTCGATATGTTGTAGAGCTGCCCTAATCTTATTGAAATTGGCTTTTTTAAAATTATATGTTTTAGTATACCCCACTTGCTTTTGCTTTTTTGAGTTTATTTAAAAATGTAACATATTGTGATCACTATTTCCCAAATGCTCCCCTACTTGAGTGTTGGTTAAAAGATCAACATTGTTTGTTATGACGAGATCCAGACAAGCATCCTTTATAGTTGGTGCTTGCATCAGTTGTGACATAAAGGTGTAATTTAACACATTCAAAAACCTGATTCCCCTTGCTCCCCTGATTCCCCTCTATCCCAATTTATGTCTGGGTAATTAAAATCTCCAATAATTAACGTGTTACCTCGATTTGCAGCTTTCTCAATTTGCTCTAACAGCTGTTCTTCCTCATTAATTTTTACATTAGGTGGTTTATAACATATCCCAACCAATAATTGATTTCCCTTTGTTTGCCCCAAGCAGATATCTACCCATAAAGCCTTTCACATTTTCCTCGTCACATTCCACATGCCTAAGATTTTATTTTAACTCATGGTTGACATATAAACATTCCCCACCACCGTTCTTGTTTTTCCTATCCTTCGTAAATAACGTGCACCCATTTAAATTAACTGCCCAGTCATGTGTCTCATCCCACCATGTTTCTGTTATGCTTATTATATCATATTGTTTAGTGTATGCTATTGCCTCTAGATCCCCCATTTTGTTATATAGGCTCCTTGCATTAGTAAGCATACAGTTAATATTATCATGAGTCTTTTGTACTTTTTGTGAATTATCAATATTACATACCTCCTCTGTTCTGAGCTTTCACCTCCCCCATCTCCACCCCCTTTGTTCTGAGCTAAAGCCCATCTCCTTTCCATCCTATCTCCATTTTCTAGTTCCTACACATTGTCTCCCACCCGGTGCCCTGCTGAAAGCTCAGAGTTGGCACCTGCAGCCCATGGCCATCTGTTTATCACTTCACCCCCTTGCAAATCACCCAAGCAGTCTGAGCCACAAGTCATGCAGCAGTCTCTTATGCTTTTTGATGACTCTGCTGGTGGGGTTTCCATGGGCCATCCACCTAGCCCTGCCCTAGAAGTGGAAGGGATTGAGTGCACTGATGCACAACCACTTATGTGTGAGGATGTGGACATGCAAGGACCACCGCATCACATCTCTGATGATGACGAAACACAGGTGCCAACTGCTGTGGCTTTTGGCAGTGTGCAGACCGGCAAGGAGGGCAAGGGTTGAGGAGTGGGTGGAAGATGATGTGGAGGATGATGAGGTCCTAGACCCCACATGGAATGAAGGTCATGAGAGTGACCTGTGCAGTTTGTAGGAAGAGGCGGTGGTCGCACAGAGGCACCAGCACAGCACAAGAGGGAGCAGGGTGCAAAAGCAGAGCGGCCGTCCCCTAGACGGTACGCCTGCTACTGCCCACCGCACCCAGGGACACAGGGATCGAGCACGCCAAAGCCAGCTCCAAGAAGTTCCCTGGCGTGGCAGTTCTTCAGACAATGTACTGACAACAAGACACGAGTGGTTTGCACGCTCTGCAATCAGAGCCTGAAGCGAGGCATAAACGTGCTAATCCTGAGCACAACCTGCATGACCAGGCATCTACATCCAAAGCACGAGCTGCAGTGGAGTAAGCACCTCAAAAACTAAGAAAGGTCTCAGGATCCTCCTGCTTCCTGCTGCTGTCTTGGCCTCTTCCTCCACCTCTGGAGTCACAGTGGCCACCATGTCTGCCACCATCCCCAACCATCTCCACACTGTCCCATGGAAGCGTTCAGCTGTCCATCTCCCAAACACTGGAGAGAAAGTGGAAGTACCCCCCCATCCACCCGCGATCCCTGGCCCTGAATGCCAGGATTTCAAAATTCATGGCCTTTGAAATTCTGTCATTACGTCTGGTGGAGAAGGACAGTTTTAAAAACCTGATGGCTGTGGCTGTCCCGCAGTACGTCATTCCCAGCTGCCACTACTTTTCCAGGTGAGCCATCCCTTCCCTGCACAATCAATTGGCGGACAAAATCAGGTGTGCACTGCGCAACTCCATCAGTGGCAAGGTCCAGATAACCACAGATACGTGGACCAGTAAGCATGGGCAGGGATGCTATATCTCCCTAACTGCACACTGGGCAAATGTAGTGGCAGCTGGGCCTGAGGCGGATAGCAGTTTGGCGCATGTCCTTCCACCACCGAGGATTGTAGGGCATTTCTCTTTGCCTCCTGTTGCTTCCTCCTCCTACTCCGCTTCCTCCTCCTCTACCACCACCTCATGTAGGCAGCATAACACCTTCACCACCAACTTCAGCACAGCCAGGGGGAAACGACAGCAGGCTGTTTTAAAACTCATATGTTTGGGGGAAAAACCCCACACCGCGCAGGAGCTGTGGACGAGCATGGAACAACAGACCGATGAGTGGTTGTTGCCACTGAGCCTCAAGCCCGGTCTGGTGGTGTGCGATAATGGGCGAAATCTCGTAGCAGCTCTGGGCCTAGCCGGTTTTCCGCGCATCCCTTGCCTGGCGCATGTGCTGAATTTGGTGGTGCAGAAATTCCTGAAAAACTACCCAGATATATCAGAGCTGCTGCAGAAAGTGCGGGCCGTCTGTGCGCGCTTTCAGCGTTCTCACCCTCGCCTGTGCTGCAGCATAACTTCGGCCTTCCCGCTCACCGTCTCATATGTGACGTGAGCACAAGGTGGAACTCCACCTTGCACATGCTGGAGAGACTGTGCGAGCAGCAGCAGGCGATAGTGGAGTTTCAGATGCAGCACGCACGGGTCAGACGCTCTGCGGAACAACACCACTTCACCACCAATGAGTGGGCCTCCATGCGAGACCTGTGTGCCATTTTGCACTGTTTTGAGTACCCCACCAACATGGCCAGTGCCGATGATGCCGTTCTCAGCCTTACTATCCCACTTCTATGTCTCCTTGAAAAAACGCTTTTGGCGATGATGGAAGAGGATGTGGCACAGGAGGAAGAGGAGGAGGAAGAGGGGTCATTTCCACGGTTATCAGGCCAGTCATTCACAAGTGGCTTGAAGGGTGGATTACTGCACCAGCATAGGACAGGTACACAATTGTCCAGCCAGGGCACAGTTCTGGAGGATGAGGAGGAGGAGGATGATGAGGATGAGGAGGAGGAAATGTGTTCACAGCAGGGTGGCACCCAACGCAGCTCATGGGCATCACTGGAGCATGGCTAGGAGGATACGGAGAACACAGATGATATGCCTCCCACAGATGACAGCTTGTCCTTGCCTCTGGGCAGCCTGGCACACATGAGCAACTACATGCTGCAGTGCCTGCACAATGACTGCCGAGTTGCCCACATTCTAACTTGTGCTGATTACTGGGTGGCAACCCTGCTGGATCCCCATTACAAGGACAACATGCCATCCTTAATTCCCTCACTGGAGCGTGATCAGAAGATGCGCGACTACAAGCGCACGCTGGTAGACGCGCTGCTGAGGGCATTCCTAACTGACACCGGGGACTCAGTGGAAGCACGAGGCGAAGGCAGAGGAGGAGGAAGAGGTCGCCAACGCAGCTGGGGCGCTGCCAGCACCTCAGAAGGCAGGGTTAGCATGGCCAAAATGTGGAAAAGCTTTGTCAGCACGCCACAACAACCAGCACCACCATCTGATATGGAACGTCTTAGCAGGAGGCAGCATTTCAGCAACATGGTGGAACAGTACGTGTGCACACGCCTACACGTACTGACTGATGGGTCTGCCCCTTCTGGGTCTCCAAATTGGGCACATGGCCTGAGCTTGCCCTTTATGCCTTGGATGTGCTGGCCTGCCCTGCAGCCAGTGTATTGTCTGAACGTGTGTTTAGCACGGCAGGGGGCGTTATCACAGACAAGCGCAGCCGCCTGTCCACAGCCAACGTGGACAAGCTCACGTTTATTAAAATGAACCAGGCATGGATCCCACCAAACTTGTCTGTACCTTTTGCAGAATAGACATTTATCCCAGCCTTACCCAGCCATTGTTATACTCAAGTGCACTTATTACTTTGTTTTCTTTTTATATATGTCTCAATATTTTGGGGGCTACCGCAATAAATAAACAATAAAACAAAAACAAATAAAAAACAGTGTTGGCTACCTCCTCCTCCTCCGCAAATGTTCCTTTTTTTATATGTCCCAATATTTTGGGGGCTACCCCAGTTAAAATAAAAAATAAAAAATAAATATATATAAAAAACAGTGTTGGCTACCTCCTCCACCTCCACCGCTGCTTCCACCTACACTGCCACAGTCACCTTCTCCTCAACCTATGGGTCACTTAGTATAAACTATATACACAATAGCAGAGGCTTGTGAAGGCCTTTTCTCAAAGCATCAGGAGTTGAGCATTTCACCATGCATCTGGACTGCAAGAAATGCACCTCAGGCCGCAAATGTTTCTTTTTTTATATGTCCCAATATTTTAAGGGCTTCCCCAATTAAAACAGTGTTGGCTACCCCTGCTCCTCCACAGCTGCTTCCACCTACACCTCCATGGTCACTGCCTCCTCAACCTATGGATCACTTAGTATAAACTATGCACAATAGCAGAGGCTTGTGAAGGCCTTTTCTCCATGCATCAGGAGTTGAGCATTTCTCCATGCATCAGGACTGCAAGAAATGCACCGCAGGCGGCAAATGTTTCTTATTTTATATGTCCCAATATTTTGGGGGCTACCCCAATTAAAATAAAAAAGAGATATGTATATAAAAACAGTGTTGGCTACCTCCTCCTCCACTGCCGCTTCCACCTACACCGCCACGGTCACCGCCTCCTTAACCTATGGGTCACTTAGTATAAACTATGTACACAACAGCAGAGGCTTGTGAAGGCCTTTTCTCCATGCATCAGGAGTTAAGCTCAGTTTGAACAATGAAAGAGAATACCTTGCACTCAAACCCTCTCTCAAATAGATAATTCTGGTGATCCTCCTGACAGCCATGCTTTAGATATTGATTTATGTTCTTCCAAAGCTAAAATTAAAGATTCCATCTAGTGGTATTTTATGGCTCAGCTGTATTTTTATTTTTTATGTTATTTTAAGTGATTTCCCTATCCACATTTGTTTGCAGGACACTTGTCCTACTCTTACCCCCATTTTACTTCCTTTTGCAGCCCTCTAGCCCTTTCCAGGACTTTTTTAGAGGCATTTTTGTGCCAAAAAGTTCGGGTCCCCATTGACTTCAATGGGGTTCGGGTTCGGGCTCAAGTTCGGGTTCAAGTTCGATCACGAACCCGGACTTTTTTTCAAAGTTCGGCCGAACTCGCCGGACCCGAACATCCTGGTGTCCACTCAACTCTAGCTATCATATATAGCGCTGACACTCATTTTATGAATTGTATTTAGAGTGTTTCATTAAAACATCCATCAAGAAATAATTATGGATGCGGCAAAACTGGCATTTTGATACCTTGCTTGTAAGTGTGTGTGCATGATACATTTATCCACCAGTGAACAAATGCAATAATTAGAATTAAAGAAAAATTTGAAAAATCTATTCAAATCTGAATGCAAGCATACAAGCAAATACATGATAATGACTGTAGTATTTTCTTAATCCAATAGTAATTAAATAAAGATAAGGCAATAGAGATACCCCAACCACTAAAGAACAAAGACAGCAAACCTACCAAAAAGTGTGCCCTCTTACAACACCAAAAACAATAATGTAACAAATAAATGAGTAGGGATGCAAAACCAGAGATACACTTCTAAGGTGCAGATATAAAAATATATAAAACCTTTCAATAGCGAAGTAGGCGATATCTATATGAAAATAAATAAATCGCACATAGTGTATTACAGAATAAACATAGAGGACACACAGGATGATAATGTGGAACTCACAAGATTGCAGTGGTAATCAAGCCCATCATCCTCAGTCAGAAAAAATCTTCAGAATATATGAAACACAATCTTCTATTTTTCCTTGTAAGGTAAAAGAGACCAAATAATAGTGCAGATGTAAATATTTACATCTGCACTATTATTTGGTCTCTTTTACCTTACAAGGAAAAATAGAAGATTGTGTTTCATATATTCTGAAGATTTTTTCTGACTGAGGATGATGGGCTTGATTACCACTGCAATCTTGTGAGTTCCACATTATCATCCTGCGTGTCCTCTATGTTTATTCTGTAATACACTATGTGCGATTTATTTATTTTCATATAGATATCGCCTACTTCGCTAATTAAATAAAACCATAAGGAGTGTTACTTTGTTCTCAATAATGTTAAAACACCCATTATTTCTTATCAAATGAAGTTTGAAAAATGATAACAATCACATTCTGTTTTAGCACATTGTTAATATCTATTTTTGCATGGTTGTGCATCTTTCTATAAGCCCTCTCATGACTTGCTAAACTTATTTAGTTCTAAAAAAAAAAAAAGAACAAAGGGCAGAAGCATCTCCTCTGACATGTTATTTGAACACATGCACCTGGACAGCAAAGGTTCTTCTGCAGATTTTCGACTATTTCATTTTGTAATGCATCCTTCAAAACACTGTATCCTTCATTGTGTTCGGGGTGATCTGTTGCTTTTCATGTTGTATTCCTTAACAACTTTGAGCACATTTCTTTTCACAAGATATATAAGGACAATCCATGAAATTCAAAGGAAGAAAAGTCCTTCACGATGCCATTGGAAAAAAAAAAAGTATGCTTTCTTTTTTTCAAATAAATATTTCATTCTTTCGGCGTGAAAAAGGAAAATAAACGTACTTTTTGAAACTTAAAGATAAACGTGGAAGAAAATCACCCAGTATGATATTAAGCAATTCTAGGTATTTAAAGAAAATGGAGAGCTCGGTATCAGTTCTAGAATAACAGATATTCTTGTTTATATCTCTATAAAAAAAAAAAAAAGATAAATGTCCTGTAGATAAATATCATTGCACATTGCTAAAAATGTAACCTAGTTTAAATATATTATTATAATTATATATATATATATCTCGTGTATATATATATATATATATATATATATATATATAAATATATATATATATATATATATATATATATATATATATATATATATATATATATATATATATATATATATATATATATATATATATATATATATATATATATATATCTCATATATATATATATATATGTAAGAATATCCAACATCCCCCGCACTCACGCTTAGTAGATTTCCAATGTGCCGGGTGCCATAGCCTGGACTCCAATGTTACAGTGTGGCAAAAAACAGCTGCTCACCGGTCTTTAAAAGTTCCAATATTTTATTAAGTATAAGTTAAAATAAGAAACCAATGTTTCAGTCCCCGCTCTGGACTTTCCTCAGGGTAACAAAACAACAATTTTGTTTTGTTACCCTGAGGAAAGTCCCGAGTGGGGACTGAAACGTTGGTCTCTTATTTTAACTTATACTTAATAAAATATTGGAACTTTTAAAGACCGGTGAGCAGCTGTTTTTTGGCATACTATATATATATATATATATATATATATATATATATATATATATATATATATATATATATATATATATATATATATATATATATATATATAAAAGGCCATACTCTGGCACTCATCCGCAAAACAATTAAATAAAAACAGCAATATTACCCGGGTGCTTCCAAGCCAGTAGATAAATAGTAAATCAGGAGCACTCCCTTGGATTTTCAAACGGTGTTTAATCAAGTGTTAGTAACTCACATCAACGTTTCGACCCTACAGGGTCTTGAAGACCATGTAGGGTTGAAACGTTGATGTGAGTTACTAACACTTGATTAAACACCGTTTGAAAATCCAAGGGAGTTTAATCAAGTGTTAGTAACTCACATCAACGTTTTGACCCTACAGGGTCTTGATAAAGACCCTGTAGGGTCAAAACGTTGATGTGAGTTACTAACACTTTGTTTCGACCCTACAGGGTCTTGATAAAGACCCTGTAGGGTCGAAACGTTGATGTGAGTTACTAACACTTGATTAAACACCGTTTGAAAAATCCAAGGGAGTGCTCTTGATTTACTATTTGGTATATGTATATATTTAAGGCCAAATGGCTGTATTTGTGGGAGGAGTTTATCCTATATAGAAGTTTGTGGGAGGAGTTTGTTTCCTCTAATACCTGTGCCATTCCGTTTCAGGTGATCCCACCCACCTTACCCCATATTTAATCATTTTATTACATTTTTAACCTTGGTGGGCCCTCTTTTATATACAGGCCTACCAATACGTTTGTTTTGGCACACCGCTGTCAACTTATCACCCCCCTCTACTGTTACATAATACTATCATGTTATTGATGTTTTCAATCCTTCTACAGAGTTGAGTAGGTACACATTAGATACGTTGAGGCAAAATGGCACTAGAACAAAGGAGAGGGAAAGTTGAACTGCAAAACAAAATTTAACATAAACATATATTTTGGGAAGAAAGGGTTTTATATGATTTTAATATTTCTCTGTACAAGTGAATATTGACATGTGTTATTGACAATAACTATCATCTCCTGTTTTACTTTCATGAGATTTATGACAATTCCACTATAAGCTGTGTCATTAGAAGGCTATGAAAATACCCATCACATTAACATAATAAGAACGTATACATTTCTGTAAAAATTCATACATTGAACAAAGATTATTTTTTTCTTCTTTTGTACAAGGCCAGGTAATATATCGAGTACCAGTGACTGTAATTCATAATCCCTTCTGGCAACCATGAGGGAATAACAATCTAAACTATTTTCACAGTTCGGAGTTTCTACTGTGATAGATGCTGCGTAAAGGATTTCTTCAGCCAAAATTCATTGCCAATTTTTCTTTCTCTCTTTTTTTTCTTTTTGTTTTATTTTTATTCAGTTCACACAATTTAAAAATACATTTGATGCCTGAAATCCAGGAAATTCAGTTTGAGTAGTCATGGCATCAGTGTTTATTTTTTCTGCTCAGAAGTATTCTGCACTTTTAGCTCATTTTGTAGTGATCGAATGGAGTGAAATATAATATATTGTATTCAATCCAATCACTGGAAAACACATATATATATATATATATATATATATATATATATATATATATATACATACACACACACACACACATATGTATATAAGTATTCTTCACTTTTAAAACAGCTTGTTTTTATATATATATATATATATATATATATATATATATATATATATATATATATATATATGTGTGTGTGTGTGTGTGTGTACTAGACAAGTGTTTAAATGCTGTAAAGTAGGCAGAAATGTTATTAGTTTATATTTATCAATTAACAAAATCAAAAGTGAATGAACAAAATCAAATTTAAACCAAATCAATATTTGTTGGGACCACCATTTGTCTTCAAAATAGCATCGATTCTTCTAGGTACCCTTTCGCAAAAAGTCAGGGATTTTGTAGGCATGTAGTCAAGTGTATGATTACCAAATTTTACAAACAGGTGCAAATGGTCATGAATTTAATATATAGGTTGAAACACAACCATTTAGTGAAATAGAGACAGCTGTGTAAGAGGAATTAAACTGGATGACTACAGCCAACTCTGCTGTCAAGGTAAGGTTGGTGAAGACCATTTAATGTAAACAATCATACACCCTGGCAAGACTGGCACAGCAACAAAGTAGTTGTACTGCATCATTAAGGTAACTTCAAGGTAAATATTTAAAGGCATACGTGGGGTTTCAGATGTACTGTCTAAGCTCTTCTAAAGGAGCACAAAGAAATGGGAAATGTTGAGCACTAGAGTCACAGTAGTTGGCCATGTAAATTTAGTTCAGCATATGCTCACTTCCCTTCACAATCAAAGGATGTCCATCAGTGGGACACCACTGGGATCCTGGAAAATCCTTCTACAGGCCAGTAGTCTGAACAGAAATGAAAAAAACAATCCATCCATTCAAGGTTAACTATGCATAAAAACACAGGGAATAGGGTGCAGAAGATAGTAGGAGGTTGTCACGGTGCCTGCTCAGCACATCCCCATGCAGCGCATGCCTGTGTGGCTCATTTCCTTACCTCAGGTGCTGCTCCCACCAGTTGCTGCTTTTCTGCAACCTTGCCTCCTTTTTGCATCCCTTCTGAAGCCAGTTGCTGCACATGGGAGCCCTCTGTCTCCTACGGCTTAGTTGGCGATGCAAACATGCTTGTGTCAGTATACCGCCACAGCTAACACACATTTTAGCGTCACATAAGCAAGACCAGCTAACCACTATCCTCCTAGATCTATTTAAGCTCATTTTAGCCATGGTATTGTGCACTGTCATAGTTTCCCTTTAGTGATTATCCAAGAGCACGTTTTCTGTAAAAATTCTTTGGCTTTTCTGAGCCTAGCTTGTACCTTGACCATTCTATATTCTATTGTTTCTGACCTTTGACTTGTCTTGTACTTCTCTGTATTGCATTAAGTCCAGACACACTAAGGCCCAATAAATACGCATTAGTATCCTGTTCTATTGCCTTTAGTATTGTTAACTTCTGCACGTTGAGTTGTAAGTCATCCTGACATAGGTGCTCTGGTGAGTTACAATTTAAAATGGTTTCTGTAGTAGAAGATAGTTTGTTAGCCAAAGGGTTTGCGAACAGTAAAAGAATGAATGTCTGCAGGCAAAAGTGAAGCATGATGCCTATTTGGGGCTGCATGTCTTGTTCAGAATTAATGGTCTCCCCAATGCTGAAAAGTACAGGCAGATACTTATCAACCATGCAATTCCACTATGGAGACATCTGTTTAGCCCCAAAGTTATTTTGCAGAAACAACCCCAAACATACAGCCAAAGTCATTAACGATTATCCCTAGATTAAAGAAGAACACGGATTTCAACATCATCAAATCTACCTGGGATTCCATGAAGAGATAAAAGCACCTGAGTGTTAAGGCTAACCCTACCATGCAAACCTGGGCAGAGACGGAACAGGGTTGGATATCTCCTAATAGAGGACCAAGACCAATACCAGCATATCCAAAGAGGGGATCATATTGTCCAAGCAAATACATCTGGAGCTGATTTTAAGTTCCAGAAAATTGTAAGTGTATTTATTTCTTGTCATCTAATATCACCAGCAATGGAAATAGATTTCATTTTACTGTCTTCTTATCATTTCATATCACCCTATACACAATTGGATTTGAGGACATTACTGAAGGTGCTGCTTCCCTACATCACCTTTTCACATGTATCTACAGCCAGAAGAAAGAGAGTCTGGTTTGGGAAGTCCAAGCAGCTATTGCACAAGCACTAGAAATTGCATTTCTTCTATCCAACAAAACTATGTGGAGTGACTCTTCTGAGGCTTTGCTAGCTTTCTTCAAAGCTGATTTCAGTAGTCTTTTGTCACCAATATGTTTTACATACAAATACAGTTCTGAGTCCAAATAATGTGTTGATTTTTAGATTTTAATCAAGGCTGATTGTTTGTGATGTATTTTATAAGAAAAAGACTAGAAGAAATTATCTTTTGATGGCTTTCCACTTTGAAAAACTATTTACCAATATTGCAGTTCCCATGGGTCATCCGTAGTAATTCTAATTCTGACCATGAGAGATGTGTCATACAAATCCAAGATGTGTACCAACGATTTTTACAGACAGGCTATAGGAGATAGCTGGATAGCCTAAGTGTGGTATAAAATGTAGAGTGACATGACTTCTATGAACAAATCTGATCAGTTTGTTTATGTACAAACACACCATGCCCATTCTCATTTATGCAGAAATACTTTTGACAAATTAATGATTTAGGCTAAGGATTAAGCTTTATGTTGTTGTTTTAGGAGTCCACTGGAGGTGGCTTACAAATGTAATCTCAACTCAAAACTTATATTGATAGTCTACCGCATTGTTTGTCCCTGTTTAGTTTACATGGGCAATAATGAGAATGAACTTGGAGAACAAATTAGGGGGCATTGGTTTTCCATCTACTTCACTGTCAAAGATGGTTCTTATGATGCCATTGTAAATGAGTAATCAATTACCCACATTGAGATTAATCAGCATAGACCCCATTCCAGTGCCACTTCAATCATTACCTGGAACTGTCACTCCATGAAGCTTTCTGGAGAAACACACTTGACACCCTTGACCCTAACTAGCTTAATGAAATATATGAGCTCCAAGATTCCTTGCAGTATGTGTCTGCAGTATACAACAACTTTGAAACACAACTCAGGAAGAGGAGCAATGCCAATGAACCACTCGTGGAGAGCTGTTTCGTTGTTAATGCAACTCATACGCATGAGGTTGGTTACTGGCTTGCTATGGAGGCTTGGCGTTACTTGTGCAGTACATACAAAAAGAGTTGTGGTGGGGAAAAAAGTGTGGATGAAAACCCCTTCCACCTGAAGTAAGTGGATAGTTTTAACAGTGCTCTCACTATTGCTCTCACTATTTAACAATGCTCTCATTATTGTATGGGATTCTAGGTAGGCGTATGCAAATGAGCTCAACAAAGAATCACATTTTTGGCTCATACTTTCATGTATAAAGTGGAATTATGAGGCAAAAATGTGGTTCTTTGTTGAGCTAATTTCCATACGCCTACCCAGAATGCCTTGCAGTAGTAAGATCACTGTTATACTGAGATTTCTGTGGGAAAAGCAAGTCTTATGGCATGACTGGTGTGTGCATTTGTGTTTAGCCATGTATTATCTATCCACTTACTTCAGGTGGAATGGGTTTTCATCCACACTTTTTTCCCCACCACAACTCTACTGGTATGTACTTTACATATATATATATATATATATATATATATATATATCTGCAGTAATTTTAAATCATCAACCATACACGACTTTTTCATCACAAACTCACTCACACTGCTTGCACTTACAGAGACCTGGCTGTTCCCCTCTGATAGCGCCACTCCTGCCTCTTCATGTTTTGTGGGCTACACTTCTCTCACACTCCCAGACTCAACTGTAAAGGAGGCGGCTTAGGCATCCTTCTCTCCCCTCAATGTACCTTTCAACCAATCATAACTCCTCCTGCCCTATCATTTTCTTCTTTTGAAGTTCACACTGTCCACCTATTTAAACCCACTCTTTAAGAATTGCTATCATCTACCCCCCCCCCCCCCCTTGGTTATCCTAGACTATTCATTGAGCACTTTTTATTTCTGGCTTCCCCACTTTCTCTCATCTAGCACTCTTTCCCTTATACTTGGGGATTTCAATATCCCAATCAACAACCCCAATTGCACTGATGCCTCTCGTCTGCTCTCTGTAACCTCCTCCTTTGGCCTTACGCAATGGTCCAATTTAGCAACCCATACAGCGGGAAACACTCTTGGTCTCGCCTTCACCAACCTCTGTACTTCCTCTAACCTCTCCAATATTCCTTTTCCTCTATCTGACCACCATCTGCTGACTTTTAACATTGGCATACCTAAGACCCAATTGACACCACCGTCTGAACATCACTCTCACAGAAACCTCCAATGTCTTACGGAACCGCGTTGCAGATTCCCTAACTCTAGGACAGAGAGACACCCATTGCACAGCATAATAATAGGTTAGAGGGCTTGCGGCAGTTGGAGGGCACACACTGACGATGTTTATGTACCTGTACAATAGCCAAGTTTCACATGTTATCGAATATTTCTTGTTTTTCTTTTCTTATAAAACACAAAACTAAAGTTGACAAAATGTAACTCGCAGTATCAGAGAGAGTTAGGGTAACTAATACGTCAGTTTTGGGGGCGATGGTGGAGATTCTTAGGCTACCACCCACTGAATGACTGTTGCGGTCACCGGCCCGCCGAGCCTCACGGCCGTGCCCGACCGGCACGGCCACGCCGACAACACGAGCTTACCTGCTCGTCAGCGAGCCGGGAACCGCTCCTTCCGTTCTTCCGGGCATCACGCCCGAATCAAACATGGCGCCGACCACGTGGTCGCGCCTAAGAGTAGCTCCGCCCCCGAAAATTATACCAACGTGTGCGTGACGTCACGACGTCAACGCACGCGCACGTTTTGGGGTCAGAGGTCGCCCTCTGACCAATCATAGCCTAGAGAGGGGAATTTAAACCCCTAGCTTTTCCCATTACTTTGCCATGTCGTGGTTTCAGTTTCCTGATTTCCTGAGAGTGCTATTTCCGTGATTCTGATTTCCTGGTATCCTGATCCTTGGCGTTTCCCTGGTTATTCTGATCTCTGGTTTCCCTGACTTGGCTTGTTTTATCGGTATTGAGTATTTTCTGGCTTCCTTGACCTCGGCTTTCCCTTTGACCATTCTCTGTCTCTAGCGTATTAGTCCGGCCATTCTAAGGTCCGGTTTACGCTCTATCCTGTTATTTTCCTTTTCTTACCTATGTATATGTTTACATAGTTTCTGCGTGCTGGACCACATTACTAGTCGTGACATTACAACATGGCCATGGATCCTGCAGAACTATGCAAGCATATGATCGCCTGTGAGAGTAGGGTGGAGGATATGGACCACAGGTTAGACCAATTTGCCCAGGCATTTCAGACCTTGCTCCAGAGGACTGCCTATTTAGAGGTCCCTCCGGTACCACCTGTGGTTCCACCACCTGTAGTGGTTCCCGTACCACATAAACCACCGTCCATAACCTTGTCACCGCCCCCTCGCTATGGAGGTGATTCTAAGGAATTCAGAGTTTTTTTAAACCAAATTGAATACCACTTTAAGGCCTCCCCAGGTTCATTCCCAACAGATAGCCTATTTTTGACCTATCTGATGAACCAATTAACTGGAAAAGCCTTGACCTGGGCTAACCCCTTATGGGAAAGTGGTGACGCAGTATCCCGTGATTACAGTACTTTTCTTACGGCCTTTAAGGCTACGTTTGAACCTAAAGGCAGGGAGAAGAACGCTGCCAAAGCCCTTATGAGAATCAAGCAAGGCAGTCGTTCTGTAGCCGATTATGCAATAGAGTTCAGGACATTAGCGTCTGAGGTTGATTGGACCAATAGTGGTCTGGTGGCTGCTTTCTCTGAAGGTCTAGCTGAGAGTATACAAGATGAGACTGCAGCTAGAGACCTTCCGGTTAATCTTAATGAGTTTATTGCCTACATGATAGACATTGATAACCGGCTCAGAGAGAGAGAAAAACAAACAACGTAACAGACGTTCTAATTTGTCCATAGCTCCTCGTTTCTCTAACCCAGTGGTGAGTAGCCAAACGCCTCTTCCAGAACCTGAACCCATGCAATTGGGTAGCGCTAAACTCACTGAGGCAGAGAGACAACACAGACGTAACGAGGGGTTATGTATGTATTGTGGCAAGAAGGGACATCTAAGATCGTCATGTCCGGTTCGGCCGGAAAACTTGCACACCTAAGGCACGTACGGGGACCGACCTTAGGTGTGATGTATATGTCCCCTAAATTGACTAAGAACCGTTTCCTTGTCAAAGTAACCTTATCTTTCAAGAACACTACTGTTCAGTGTGAGGCTATGATTGCGTCTGGGGCAGCGGAGAATTTCCTAGACAAAGAATTCTCTGCAAAACATCTCCTGCCCTTAAGACATAAAGAGAAACCGATAGCAGTCGAGGCCATTGATGGAAGGCCTCTTACCCAGCCTTTCATCACACACGAAACTCTGCCAATCACTGTTTCAGTGGGTATTCTCCACTCTGAAGAAATGACCTTTCAAATCATATCTTCACCTACAGTTCTGATAATACTCGGTTTCCCTTGGCTCCTGAAACACAATCCACGTTTGGATTGGATTGAAGGAGAGATTGTGAGTTGGGGTGAGAGATGCAAAGGTGCTTGCTTTAAGCAAATCCCACAACCTATTGGTACCATTAATGTTGTTGTTGCACCTCCCTTGACCACACAAATTCCACCGCAGTATATGGATTTGAAAGAGGTATTTAACAAGGTCCAGTCAGAAGGGTTACCTCCTCATAGACCTTATGACTGTACCATAAACTTATTACCAGGGACTATGCCTCCCAAGGGAGGAGTCTATGCCTTGTCCCCCCAGGAAAATCTTTGTTTGGAGGAATATATTAAAGATGCTCTCAGAAAGGGTCATATCCGTAGGTCCTCCTCACCAGCCAGGGCTGGGTTCTTCTTTGTCTCTAAAAAAGAAGGAGACCTACGCCCTTGTATTGATTATAGGGGTTTGAATATGATTACCATAAAAAATGCCTACCCTATTCCCCTTATATCAGAGCTGTTTGACAGATTGAGGGGAGCTCGAGTCTTTACCAAGCTCGATCTCCGAAGCGCATACAATCTAGTCAGGATTAAGGGCGGTCACGAATGGATGACCGCATTTAACACCAGAATGGGACATTACGAATACCTGGTTATGCCGTTTGGATTATGTAACGCTCCAGCGGTATTCCAGGATTTTATTAACGATGTCCTAAGAGAGTACCTTCACATGTTCGTTCTAGTGTACTTGGACGACATTCTCATCTATTCCCCAGA